>NC_048218.1:3937011-4078647 GCF_002007445.2 Ailuropoda melanoleuca
GGGGGGCTGTCTGGTGAGTCCGCGGCCCGGGAGGCGGGGGGCTGTCTGGTGAGTCTGCGGCCCGGGAGGTGGGGGCTGTCTGGTGAGTCCGCGGCCCGGGGTGGGGGCTGTCTGGTGGCTTCCCACTTCCGGTAGCTTGGTTCGCAGAGCCACCTCTGTCAGACACTGTCCCCTCCCTGCGAGGCCACCGACAACGCGCACAGGAGCCCAGGTCCCCGCTCGGCTCGCCGTTGAGGCGTTTGCTGAGCTCTCCCGGGTCTGCAGCGTGGGTGCCTCGCACCCAGCTGTGTGCCTGAGCGTGTGCCCGCGAACTGGTCACACATGGGCCGGCTGTCCATCACGGCTTTGTTGGGGGCGGGAGACCCTGGAACGTGTTAAGTGTCTGTGCGTCCAGGGAGAACAGCGCACCTGTGAAAGGTGATGATATATGGTAATTTACGTAGAGGTTTGTGATGCAACAGGGAAAAAACAGCCTCTATAACAAAAACTGTGAGTTCCTTTCTCATAAAAAACATGCATGTGGATAAACTCATGTGAGAGCGAGAACCGGAGGACGCAGGACCTGAAGGAAGGTTACCGCTGCCGACCGGCTGTGTCTGTGTGTGAAACTCTTTCCCATGGATCCCCGTGTCCCCCCTAAACTGGGTTTCGGTACTGCACCATGTGGTCCACTGCGCGCCCACCTCCCCCCCTGCCTCCGCGTGGGTTGCCACGTCACTGGGCGATGGCGAGTGTCCTCTTCCTGGGGAAGCTCCGCCTAGACTCCCGGTGCCTTTCCTGGGAAGCATCCTCACTCCCTGGGGCTGGATCCTGAACCACCTTAGGCTCCATCCCAGTCCGCACGCTGCAGCTGCACAGGCCACTGGGGTGTGGTCGCCTACCCCCACCCCCCCCCCCCCCCCCCCGCCGCGGTTCCTCTGCAAGCCGCAGTGAGCCCAGGGCGCCTTGCACACGGGGCTCCACACAAGCTCCCAGGACCCTCCCTGCGAGCCGTGAGCCTCTGACGTCACTCTTTTCATTTCCATTACTGGGGAAACCCTCATTTAAGAGGCATGCGGAGGGTCCCCCTTCTTGTCTGTGCAGGGAGGGCTGCCGTCTGATGGCTCCATGCATGCTTGCCAGGTCACAGGCGAGCAGGATGACCACCCCCAACCAGACGGAGAGACTGACAAGCTCTTGGGACTCGGGCGAAATGGGTGGAGCCCTGGGAAGCCTCAGAAATGCAGGTGCCGAGTGAAGCTGACCGCATTGGTTCTGCCCGTGCGGAGTGGACGGTGGGCCCACGGGCCCAGCGGCCTTGCCACCCCTGCCCACAGAGGCCCTCACTGAGCTGCCCGGTGCTCTGGTTGATCATGGGAGCGAACATTTGCTCTCTGGGGTCTCCTGGCCATTCCCCTTCCCCAAGCCTCTGCACACACATGGAGACCCTCGGCCAAAGGGTCACGTTAAAACCCCGCGGGAGCCGCTGAGATTAGCTTGCCCTCTCCTGCAGGAATTAAAGATTTCATGTGTGAGCTGTGCGGGAAGACCTTCAGCGAGAGGAACACGATGGAGACCCACAAGCTCATCCACACAGGTAAGCAGAGCGGCGGACGAGCGCTCGGCCCCTCACCACGGTCCCTGGCACGGTCCCCCACGTGTGCAGGGGTGGGGCAGTCCCTGGTGGGGCCCCCCACGTGTGCAGGGGTGGGGCAGTCCCTGGCGCGGCCCCCCGCGTGTGCAGGGATGGGCCGGCCGGCCATCTGCTCGGCAGTGCAGGCTTTTTCAGAGCATTTGGTCCATCCTGCTCGTCTCGGCCCGTGCCGCTTGCCTGACCAAGCAGACGACCCTTGCGGCACAGGCCAAGGACAAAGCGCCCCCTCGCCTGTCCTGTGGGCCGTGGGATGACCCCACTCGTGACCCGTGCTTGTGTCTTCCTCCCCATGTGTGCGGGAAGTGGGCAAGCAGTGGACGTGCTCCGTGTGCGACAAGAAGTACGTCACGGAGTACATGCTGCAGAAGCACGTGCAGCTTACCCACGACAAGGTGGAGGCTCAGAGCTGCCAGCTGTGCGGGACCAAGGTGTCCACCAGGGCCTCCATGAGCAGACACATGCGGCGCAAGCACCCGGAGGTGAGCCTAGGCCCGGCACACGTGTCCCCTCCCTCCCCCCGCCCCCGCCACGCCGTCCCTCTGTGCTGCCTCCGCGGGGAGACCCCTCCACACTGGCTCGCGGATCCCCCTCTGCAGACCCAGGAGTCCTAGAGGCAGGCCCCGGCCCTTACATTCCCTTGCCCCTGGGAGGCGCTGAGCGAATGAATGAGTGAGTGAATGAATGAATGAATGAATGAATGGAGAGCCTCAAACATATTTTTTGCTGAGGTTATAGGTTATATTCTTCCTGGAATTACAACAGGACAGAAGAACAACCTGGTTCTCTCCCTCCGTTTTTCCCTTCGGGGTGGCTGACACAGTGCGGAACGGAGGCCTCCCCCTGCCGTGGGGGCCGAGGCCCGTCTGAGCCCTGGCGGGAGCGGTCACACAGAGGCAAGCTGGCCCTGCCCGCCTGGGCGCGTGTTCAGAGGAGGGTCTGGGGCATTAAAAAATTCACGTACTTTAAAGAGAGGCAAAGTGAAAAACACAAGTAGAAAAAAATGCAGGTCAGTAGTTGTCAGATCACTTTGGGGGCAGAAATCACGGACGGAAACATCCGTCGATCTGACTGGCAGAGCGGCGCCCCGCGCGGGAGGTCTGGCGGGTGAGCGGAGGGCAGCCTGGAAGCAGGTGTGTCCGCAGCCGCTCTAAGCTGCTGGTAGGAGGGGTGACAGCCATTCAAGGAGGAGACTCGCGGAACCGAGCCTACACACACGTGGAGAGGAAACATACGAGGTTAAAACCCAGAAAACCCTTCAACCTTGCCGAATCCCAGAACCGGGAATGTTCACTGAAGACGCCCTGCTCCGTCTGTTGGATTGGCAGGAGAATGTTAGGTTGGAAGTGACCGTGCTGGCTGGCTCGGGGCGGGTACCCTGGTCATTGCCGTCCTGCTGGGGGGCAGTGTGGCAGTAATGCTCCCGTGCTCTGTGAACGGTTGGACCCCTCCTTCCAGCAGGAGCGGTGTGGCTCAGGTAGCGACAGTGTAGCGATGCGCTCAGAATTCTATATAAAGTTGCGAGTGGCCGTGGTAACACGTCCTACGCACTGATGCTCCCCTCCGTGAAGTAAGTGGTCGCGCAGGAAGAACAGAAGACAGCATTGTAGGGGGTCCTGGTGTTGAAATTGTCCGCACCAAGCAGCCAGCCAGGGTGTCCACCTCTCAGAACAGTCGGGCAGAGAGCCCGAGTGTTAGTGCCCACTTGGCTGACCGCTGTCGGCCAGCCGTGACCCGAGGTCTCAGGGCCCAGGCAGGCGCTGCCGGCTCGCACGCGGTGAGTCTGGAGTTTGTGCGAGTTCCCTGTTGCTGTATGAGCTGCTGTGGTTACTGGTATTCACAGGGAACGTGTAAGTCCATCTCTGCAGACCGGATGCATGATTGTGCAGCTGGGTGCAGAGAGAGGCCTCGGCCGGCACGGAGGTGCTCAGGGAGCACTTTTGTCTAGTGAGTCCTTTTCCAGGGTCGGAGATCACTCCCTGATGGATTCATCCATCTGCAAGGTCACCTTCCTGTGCCTGCTTCTCAAATGGGGGCGGTGTTCACCACGACCCCCTGGAGCATGCCCGCGCTGGGCAGAGCAAGCATGCTGGGAGGGGAAGGCTCTCGGACGAAGGGCAGAGGACGCGTGGCCGTGGTTCTTCTCACCTCTGGTTTCTCAAGGCTCCGGCCTCTTCTTCTCGGGCCGTTCCTTTGGATCCTTTCACCCTTGTTCTGTTCTGTGTTGTTCAAACGCACACACACAAAGCCACCGCTGGTGGTGAGCCCTGGGGAGCCAGCCGTACTGGACGCGTCTCGCCCTCCCGGACTTGACAGTCTGGGGTGGGGGACGGAAGAATAGGAGGTAGACGAGAGCTGCAGTAGTTACAGGGAACACGTCACATGTCACGGAGGTGACCCCGGGCAGCAGGGAAGGTGGCAGAGGGAGGGCTGTGCTGCGGTTGCTCGTGCCGCCTGGCTGTATGAGTGTGCGTGTGGCAGGGGGGAGGCGGGGATGGTGGTGGTGAGAGCTGTATTCACGGTGGTGGTGGAGGTGACATTGATGATCGTGGCTGTGCTGATGGAGATGGAGGTGTCGATGGTTGTCATGGTGATGATGCAGGCGGTGCTGGTGGTTGTGGGTGTTACGGTGACGATGGAGGTGGTGGTGCTGGTGACAGTGGGCGAGATCACATCAGTGGCCCCTGACCGCATTTACTCCGCATCCTTTGCGAGCATCACAACATAGGCCCGGGCCCCGTGTCGAGGCGAGTGCCCCTTGTCTTCAGAGCCGCCGCCGCGTTTGCTTCACTTAACCGCACACGGGCGCCTCTGTTGCTGTCCTTCCAGAGAGGGGCCCGCCCTGCTCCTTGAACCCAAGTCCCTGCTGTCTTTCTTGCATAAGCCACCCCTCTCCGGTAGTCTCCAGTTTTCCACTTTTATTTTCTGCAGTTGGGCAAAAGCGTGAGGATCCTTGCAGAGCTGCTCGGGCGAAGAGCCCGGACAGACAGACTCTGATCGTTTCCCCCGACCTTATGTAGTCTTTCCACGCTCATTCCTGTTTCGAACTCACCTTCCCGGGGACCCCATTCTGTCCGTACTCATGCTGCCCTGTCCCACTTACGATTTAATTCACTGCGTCACCACAGTAGCTGGTGAGCGGGCTCATGGGTAAGAATCAGGGGCAGGACACCCCTGTACCGTGGGAAGGACGGTGGCCCCGGGGGAGTGAGTGACAGCCTGAGGGTCCACAGTATGGCTCAGGAAGGGAAGGTGGGGGTGAGGGGTCACCTCATCGCAGAATCGGCAAGTCAAAGTTCCTGTATCTGTGTCAAGTTAAAAATAGTGTTTAAGGTAGAAATGTCTCATTTTTGGTGATTCCTCATAGGACAGTTTACCATATCTGATTTGCTATGCTCCTGGTTTAAAATAACAGAAGATTCACAGAAAATTCTTTTATTTAAAGCCTTGTAGGGGCGCCTGGCTGGCTCAGTCGGTGAAGCGTGTGCCTTCGGCTCAGTTCATGATCCCGGGGTCCTGGGATCAAGTCCCGTGTCGGGCTCCCTGCTCGGCGTGGAGTCTGCTTCTCCCTCTGCCTCTGCTGCTCCCCCCCCCACTACTCGTGCTATCTCTGTTGCACTCTATCTCTCAAATAAATGAATAAAATCTTTAAAAAAAAAAAAACCAAAAACCCTATAATATGAGGCCAAAAAGGCAGAAAATAAAGTCTCCACCCTTGGGCAGAAGTGGGTATGAGGTGACACGCAAGACAGGAGCACCCCCTCCCCCCTGCATAGACAAAAATCATGGAAATGTGATGGAAAATGGGATGAGGGAAGGAAGAGCCGGGGCCAGAGCTGAGCCAGGTCAGGAACCCGGGGGTGCCCATGAGAGATAACAAGAGTCGGTTGCAGGCACAGCATCCTGGGCTCATCACCTGTGCTCACCCATAGGTCCTGGCCGTGAGGATCGATGACCTGGACCACCTCCCGGAGACCACCACCATCGATGCCTCCTCCATTGGCATCGTCCAGGTATGCACCAAGCAGGCCTACGGGCCAGGGTGGGGAGGCTGAGACAAGTGTTGTGCGGCGCCTTTGGGCAGGCCCCCGAGAACGCCTCGTATTTTGTGGGCATCTCACTCTGGTTTTTCGGTTGGTTTTCTCTCCCAAGGCCTTTTAGAATATCTCCTATTTTCTGTAACATTTCCAGAACTTCAGTTTCTGAATAGCGATGTATCTCATTTTGGAGAATAGATGGTGTATTCAAGTTCTCTAGAGAAAACACAGTCAGGGTTGTGTGCATGTCTACATAGAGAGAAAGTTAGATTAATTTTTAGGAGTTGTGGTTGTGGAAGCTGGTAATCCTGGATCTGTAGGGTGGTCTGACAGGCTGGAGGCCTAGGGGAGAGCTGATGTTGCAGTTTGAGTTCAGAGGCTATCTGGAAGCAGAATTCCCTCTTCTTCAGGGACCTCAGGCTTTCCTCTGAAGGCCTTCAACTGATTGGATGCAGCCCACCTGCATTCTGGAAGGCGATCTGCTTTTCTCAGAGTCCATCGATGTAATGTTAATCTCATCTTAAAAATACCTTCACAGCATTTTGCTGGACAACCAGACACGTGGGCACCCTCGCCCAGCCATGCTGACACGTAAAATTAACTGTCACAGATGGTTCCAAAAAGCTTAGCATAATTAGATTGTTGTAACTAAAATAACTTTATTAGATGACCTTAGTTTTTAAAGAAATTTTAAGCCAATGCCTTCATAAAAATGGTGTTTTATTGTAAAGGGAATATGCCATGCTCTCAATTACTGTAAAATCACGGTCACACCTCTGTATTTGAAACAGCCTTTGAGCACAGATCTCAGGGGCTGTGTTGTAGCGAGTGACACGAGAAGGTCCGTCCCCCGCCTCACTGTAGTGCCCCAGAGGCCCACGGCCCACATCCTGCCCCGATGAGGGCAATCCCATGATGGCCTCGCCCTGGCAGGCTTCTTCTGGGTCTGTCTGCCACTGGGTGGGATCTCACCACGTGGAATGGCACGAGGAGGTGCGGTCAGTGACCAGGATGGCCTCCCTGACCCCCAGCTCAGTTGTGACATCGGCCTGGTTCCGGAAATGTGGTCACACTGCAACAGTGTGCCCTGGACGGGCACCTGTCTGGGGGTCTGGGGTTGCTGTATGGCTGGGCACGGCAGCCGTCCCCAAAGGAGATGATGTAACGTTCTCGTAGTCACACCCGTTCTGATCCAAGGCCGTTTCTCTCGTGAATTTGCTTTAGCCTACGGATGAGAGCACAGGCGTGAATGGATTTTCAGCCTCAGGCTGAGCTCGCCAGAGCTGAAACGGGTGTAAAAAATTTGTTTTTAGATATGTTCACATTCCAGCACAAAATGTGGCTTTTAAAAATATGACTGACATGCAGTTTCCTTCACTTTTTAAAAGAAAGTGAACCCAACAGGGACATGCCCAGTCTCTGGAAGCACACATGAGCAGACACACCGTGGTCAGTCTGTTTCCTGGGGCAGCCTGGGGGTGTGGGGGCACGTCCAGTCCACGCTGGGACCCCCGTGGCCACCCTGGGGACACAGCCCAGTGACCCAGACGTTGCCGAAACTTCTGTTCCCGCAGCCCGAACTGAGCCTGGAGCAGGAAGATCTAGCCGAGGGGAAGCACGTGAAGGCCGCCCGCAGGGCCCACAAGAGGAAGCAGAAACCGGAGGCAGAGGCAGCGGGAGCCCCAGGGCCCGAGGAGGCCTCCTTCAGCGAGTACTCGGAGAAGGAGCCCGTGCTGTCCGGCGTGGGGGACGAAACCGACTCGGCGGTGCAGAGCATCCAGCAGGTGCTTCCCTTCCTGGGGGCGCGGGGACCCCACGTGGTCTCCTGCGAACACGCGGATGCTGGCCTGGGCCCCGCGGTGGCGGGCGCTACACGGGACGCGTCTCCCATAAGCCAGCGTCAGCGACACCCTTGCCAGCTCAGATCTAGAGGTCACACTTGTCACTGTGAACAGCCACGTGAGCATGGCACGTGTGAGGGACAGCCGCCCCCGCCCGCTTGGGAACCAGGGGCGTTTCTGGGAGGTTATAAGTGGCCCACGTGTGGCCCTTATCTTGGGAGTGGGGCCCGCTGCATCTGCCCCTCCCGCCGTGAGGTCACACCCGAGGTCCCGGGAGGGTCGGCGGAGTCAGAGATGCATATGGCCAGCTGTCCGCTGCTTTTAACGGAAGCGTCCGATTCGCTCACTTTGGGTCGGAGGCTCGCGAATGTCCTACCGATGTGTGTCTCCTACTTGGTTTTGGGCACAAACCGTCACCGCAGACCTTTCATGCATTTATTTGGCCATTCTTTCCTCTCTCTGTGGAGAAGATGCTGCTTCTCTTGTGTTTACTCACTCCTGGTGCCCCAGATTTGGGGGTCGCTCTTTTAGCCTGATCGTTGGCGTGTCCGTTCGCCAGAGGCGAGGCGCGTGAGAGGAGCGACCGAGGAGCGACCGGAAACCGCAGAGCGCAACTTCTGTCTTGCTCACCGTTACTCTCCTGTTTCTTCCTGGCCCATGAGATGGTTTGTTTAGTGGTTTAGCGAGTGGCTCTGCGGTTCCGTCTGCGTCCTACTGCTCTGTTTCACTAGAATTATTTTTCTGGGACAAAACTGACTTGGTTTAATCCTTCACCAAAAGACATTTTTCTCTCTTTCTTCAGGCGAGGCGGGGGTGCCAGGCGTAGGGTTCCCGCAGCGGAAGTCTTGGCCGTTGGCCATTTTGCAGACCGTTAACGGTCTTACATTGTGTGTGACTCTTACAGGTGGTAGTGACCCTGGGCGACCCAAACGTGACCACCCCGTCGAGCTCAGTGGGCCTGACCAACATCACCGTGACCCCTATCACCACCGCAGCTGGGACTCAGTTTACCAATCTGCAGCCCGTGGCCGTTGGGCACCTAACCACCCCGGAGCGCCAGCTGCAGCTGGACAACTCAATCCTCACCGTGACCTTTGACACTGTCAGTGGCTCTGCCATGTTGCACAACCGCCAGAATGACATCCAGATCCACCCACAGCCCGAAGCTTCGAACCCGCAGTCCGTGGCCCACTTCATCAATCTGACCACGCTGGTCAACTCTATCACGCCCCTGGGGAGCCAGCTTGGTGACCAGCACCCGCTCACGTGGCGGGCGGTGCCGCAGACGGACGTCCTGCCGCCCCCCCAGCCACAGGCGCCCCCCCCGNGCTGTCCTCTTGTATTTTCCAGATTCGTTCGCTGGCTACCAAACCGAGAAAAAAAAAATCATTATGGCAATGTAAGTAAGGTTGACTTAGCTTTGCAAAGTTCTCTCCAAACCCCCCGCCCGACGTCGCGGCCTGTCGACGCGCCTCGAGTGACCCCCGGCAGGTGGCCGCAAGCGAGGCCGTGCGGCCCTGGCCTGGCCGCGCTCGCGGCAGCGGCCCCCCGCAGAACTTGGCATGGGGGTCGCGGGGTCTGGGAAAGTGGGGCAGGCGGGAGCAGAGAGGCGACGCTCTGTCAGGAGGAACAGAGTGGCTCACCTGCCTCCTTCGGGCGTGGTTACTGCCTGGGGTCGCAGCAAGGATTCCCACGGGGCAGCGCCGCGAGCACACTCTTGACTTCTCGCTTCTGGGTGTTTTTGGTGAATGAACAGTTAGAAGTTAAAGGGATGTTTATTTTCTTTAAAATTTGAGTTGAGTCAAATTTGTTATATAACTTTGGGCTGAAGATGTGAGAGAAGGCGTCCTGTGGCCGCGGACAACTTTCCGCACAGTCGGCCTGGGTGAGGGGTCCCAGGGATCGCTGACTCGGGCCTCAAAGGCCTCTTTGTAACGTAACGTGGATCGATTTTCATATCTTCTTTTTTTTTTTTTTTTTTTTTTTTTTTTTTTTTTTACTTTATTTCAAGCCTATGTTATGTATTCAGGACTGTTGCGGCCACATTGTTTTAGATTTTTAACCTGCTAAAGTCGTTTGCACTGTAGGAATGTCGATCCGTGCGCAGCTCTGCACGGCTGCCCGAGCACAAGGGACACGCCACTGCGTGTGACATGTCAGCCTCACGCTGTCCCTGCTGGCGGCTCCTGCAGGGCTGCCTCGGGACCCTTTGCCTGCCAAATATATTTATTACGGCTGAGGCTCAGCCAAACTCACCGAAGAACAGGGAAGAAACTCACGTTTTCTTTCTGTTTCAACTGAATTCCAAAGGTTGATGTGTTTCAAGACCAATGTTCTAGAAAAACGTTGAACGAACTTGGCTCTTCACAGCAGAAAAGTGCAGGTGTTTCTGAGGTACAGAAGCACTGCCGTTTCCTGCCAGGCTGCAAGGAAAACAGAAGAGGTTAGTTCACGAGGAGAAGCGTGAATGGCCTTCGTGAACGGACGTGCCAAGTAACAGCCACATCTGTGTCCCCGGGACACGCACTTTCACGCACGTGAGCACCCGTCAGAGGTGCTGGGCCAGGCTCACGCCCTCCTGCAGCTCAGCCAGGGAAACAGAGGCGCGGTGTTTACCCTCCTGATACCTTGTAACGCTGTCCACAATGACATCGTAATGTTTGCCTTACTTTGGCCTTGCTCACTCTTTGTCACAGTTCCCATAGTACCTGGGAGATCCACATGCAAGAAGAAACGACAAGGACTCAGTAGTGGGTATGTAGGCTGGAGGAATCTTGTGTTGCCGGTGAGGCCAAGGACTATTCGTTCTGCAAAACGCAAGTTTTCCCGCAGTTCGCTTTATTCCAAGTAGCAAGATTCTGAGGCTAGGGCTAGAATGTGTTCCGTGCAATAATGCATCCCTTGAGAACCACGGAGATGCTTCACGCACGCAGTACATCAGGGGGTCTCCAGACACCGCTCAGTCACACTCCCGTCTCCTACCTGGCAGTTGAATTCGTAGTGGGAGATTATTTGACTTTTTAATTTATGATAATTATTTTTATGTTATTTATGTATATAATTAACTGCTTTATACACAATAGTTTCATCAAATGAACTTGGGCTAGGAGGATATATTTTCTAAAATATTGTCTTTGTTCTCCAAATATAAACGGTCTGGGTACCCATGGGGTCATCAAGAGCACCAAGGTTCCTAACATATTTAAAAAAAAAAATCACCAACAATTTTTTTTTTTTCTCTTGCAGCATAGAAAGGGTGAATGACCAAGTTAAAATACAAACACGATTAACCCTCTGTTAGCCTCTATCTCTTACTCCTCTTCCCGGTGTAATAAAGGCCTTTTAAATCACAATTTTATTTTTTTAAAGACATTGTTTTTGTGCCTGGACTAAGGATGCATCAAATGTTTTTAAAGCACCTAGTGTCAGCTGTGTGGCCCTGGTGCCCTCCCACTGTTCCTTCACATGCACACACCTGTGCAACGATCCTTCGTGTAACCAGCAGTTAGAACTGAATAAAAATCAGATTCACCCCTGAGTTTTCTGTAGACACACTTGGTCTTAATAGAGTCACTATCGGAGGCAAAATAGGTCTGCGTCGTCTTAAAACCGTTGCTATGAATTTGCATACAAGAGACCGGGGAGCAAAAAAAAAAAAAAAGTGCCACTCAGCCGAAGAGCCCTCGACTATAGATTGTTCCACGCATACAACACTGTTTACTGATGGGAAGTGTTTAAATTTGTAACCGATCGCAGGTGCACAGCTATATTCGTAGGAGCAAATTAGACCGTGCCGCCGCTGTGGCCCCCAAGCTCCTGAGTCCGTGTTGGTTATTCTAAGAACGGGAAGTCATTTGTGACTGTGGATTTGTAAAACTGTGTAGTTCTGTGCCACATTCACGGTGTGAATCTTGCAGAGCTGGATCCCAGGCCCCAGCTGCTTCATGTGAACTGCGCGCTCCGCGGCGAGGAGGGGACTGGGCCTCCGGAACGGCGCTCGCGGGGACGCGATGCCTGTGCTGGGCGCCTCCTCACCGTGCACGACAGGAGCCCGCCTTGGATATTTCCAGGTGTGGGAGGCAGAGTCACGGACCTTACGCATTCTTTCGGGCCACGGTGTCCGAAGGCATAGAGCTCATGTCTTCCCAGCGCAAGACAGCATCGTCGGTGACTTCCTGTCGGATTTTGAAAAGCATTAAGACTGTTTTGAGAAGTGGAGTGTATTTCGTGTCCCATCGGTTCATATAATGACAAATAAAAGGTGCAGTGACCTGTGTTTTTCAATCACTGGCCCTCCGCCCACACTGCCCGTACCACGGCGTCGACACACATGGCGTCACTTGGGAACGTCACTGAGGTGGTGGTTCCTGCTGCCAGCTGCATCTTGATTTCTGCGCAGCCCAGAACCCATACAGTGTTGGGGGTGTTGGTAATGTTCCCAGAGATACTGAGATACCAGAAGCTTTCACAGGGGTTTAAAAAAAGGCAATGGAGAAGGTGCATGTGGCATTTTTTGCAAAGCTTAGATCGGGGGAGAATGGATACGAAAGAGGGGCAGCCGGAGAGGGGAGAACCGAAAAGCAGGGCACGTCTTCAGCCGGCGGCCTGGAACCGTCCCTTACTTTATCGGTCAAACACTTAATTATATGTTCCGGTTTGTTAGGAGCGGTCATTGTAAAGTTATGAAACGCCGCAAGTGCCATCCACTCTTCTAGGGACATGAGCTGTGAGAGCCTGTCTTAGATCCTTTCTCGTATTTTCAGTAGCTTCAGGGGGCAGCTCACTCATTTGGTGGGACATAGACCCACCCCGCGTCCTCACGGAGAGCCCCGCCCAGCACACTTCCTTGGGACGAGGGGGGCCGTGCCTGCAGAATGCTGCCGTCACCTCCTGCGTGCTGCTGTGTCACCACTTGTGACAGTCGGGAGCTTGGCCTGAGCTCTGCAGCTTCTTTCCCCTCCTGAGTGTCAGCCATGAAACGGAGCAGCGACATGACGAGGGAAGGGGGGGGGACTGTCTCTGGATTAGCAAGCCTGCGCTGCGTGCTTACCCCACCTGCGCTGTGGGGGCTGAGCAGGGCGGATGCTGGTATGTCCGTTGCTGAAGCAAAGCACACCAGCTCCTCTCCACCTGGACATCTCAGCATCAGGCTCGGCACATCCAACCTGTGGGATTTATGACCCCTGACCCCAAAGCTGGCCCTCTCCCACTGCGCCCATGCAGGCCAACAGCCCTGTCATCCATCTCCTCACCCAGAGCCAACCTGGACGTGTTCCTCTGTCCCACATTTAAGTCTGAGTGCTTAGGGACCTGTCAGGTTTCACCATATCCGTGACTGTCCCCCACCCCACCTTTCCAGCCGACAGCCCCTCCCCCCCCACTCCAGTCCCCAGGAGTCTGTTCTCCATGCCACCTCGATGGCCCTCGTAAGGGTGCCCTTCTATTGTGTCATCCATGCACCAAGCCCAATGTCCTCCAGTGGATTCTGAGTGCTCACTGGACACAACCGGATCCTTTCTGTGGCTCGAGGCCTGCAGGGGCTGGCCCTGTCTCCCTCCAGCCGCTTCCCTCCCATGGTCTCTGCACCTGGTTAATACCTGCTTATTCTTCAGATCTCAGCTCAAATGTCCCTTCCTCAGAGAAGCCTTCCTGAATCCTCCAGAAGCTAGCGTTTCCCACTCTGAGAGCAAGCTGTATGTTTTCAGGACAGCACTCACCAGTTGGTGATGACATTGACTCTTCACCAGGGAGTGTATTTGCCCAGATGCACGCTGCCCTGCTATTAAGTAAGCTCCAGAAGGAAGGGACTGTGCTGTTTTCTTTATTGTGCTGTCATTTTCCTGAGTCCGCCCAGCACAGTGAAGCCAGATGCAGAGCTGAGATTACTTACAACTGTGGAGTGAATGGCTGTCTTTAGCCAGTGTTGTCTCACACTGAGTTCGTGTGCTTTCGCAGGACTTACCGTGAACCGAGCTCTGTGCCTCCTTCTCTTCCTGTGCTCTGTATCCGTCACATACAATGTTCTCTTCATATACTCTGTCTTGTGCGGTACTTAGAAAACCCTGTTTGGTCAGAATGGGCTATTTTATGTTGCAGTAACAACCCTAAAATCTTAGCAGCTTGAAACAGGAAATATCCTTATTGCTAAAACTATGTGACTTCTGGAGGCTCCTTCCTCAGTCACTCAGCAAACATCATGCCCCCCCCACCCCAGCCCATGTACTGCTGGTTGTCCTGCCAAAAGGGATAAAGAACTCTGGGGTCTCACACATGCAACTCTCTGACCGTAGCACTCCTGCTTCTGGCCAAGGGAGACTAGGGACTGGGTTTACCCTCCTCTTTGAAAACTAAAAAGCCGAGAGAAATACATGACACCAGGGAACCCGAGCCCTTGGCATCAGGAGTGAAGGACGGCTCCCTGAGAGATCCAAAACCAGCCAGGCAAGCCTTGTGGTTGCCCAGCTTTTAGCTGGAAGAATTTCCAGGCTGTAGCAAGAGGGAGCCCGGGCAGAGGACAGCAGTCTGTGAATGGATGGGATGGACCTGGCTGTCCAGGAAGGCCAAGGCAGCTAGAGTTTCCTGGGCAGAAGACCCAAGGCGGGAGAGGTGTACAGAGAAAATCCCAGAGATCAGCAGAGCAGCTCCTTTGCATCTTCAGCTGAGAACTGTGCATGCGAAGAAAGTAACTACTCCCACTGTGCAAAGCGAGAAGGCTCATAACTTGGGGCACTTGGGGCAGAGTTCTCAGAAACATTTTGTGTAAGTGTCATGGGAAATCAGCCCTAAGCTCTGCTCTGGTCCCACCTAACAAAGCTTATAAGCAAAACATGAAAGCTTAAAAGCAAAACAGCTTAAAAACAAAATCAAACTCTTTCCAAGATCCTTAACTGATTCCTAGAACAAAGATGAGGCATTTTTTAAGCTTTTATTTATTTGGGAGAGAGAGGGAGCACAAGCAGGGAGAGGGGCAGAAGGAGAGGAACAGGGATAAGCAGATTCCCCACTGAGGGTGGAGCCCAACATGGGGCTTGATCCCAGGACCCAGAAACCATGACCCGAGCCAAGGTCAGATGCTTAATGGACTGAGCCACCTCAGTGCCCCCTGAAGCATATTTTTATAGGAACACAAAAATATCCATCCTCCAGCCATGTAACATTCATCAGGGAAGCCAATCAAAAATTACCAGGCCATGAAGAATCAGGAAAATTGGACCCATGATGAGGAGCAAAATTAATAAACCCAGGTCAGAAATGATAGAATTACTAGACAGGGACATTAAAAGAGGGAATTTAACTGTTTTCTATATGATCAAAAAGCTAGAGGGAGAATTCACATGTTGGAGGCATGGAAGATGTGTTTTTTAAAACAGATCTGATTGAACTCCTAGAGGCAAAACTTCAATGATATGAAGAGTATGCCCGATGGTGTTAACAGAAGGTCAGACTCAGCAGAAGAAAGGATCAGTGAACTTACAGCAATCTATCTAACTGAAAAATGCAGAAAACGCACCGAGGGGGAAACTGAGCAAGCATCAGTGAGCTTTGGACGACTCCAAGCAGCCCAGTATATGGGATATTGGAGTCCCTGAAGACTCCTGGGAGCAGGGAGGGGAGAGACTGGAAAAATATCTGAAGAAATCATGACCCTAATTTTTCCAAATTGGAGGAAAACTATAAACCCACTGATTCAAGAAGCTCAACGAATCCCAAGGACAAGATCATGAAGAAAACCACATCAAGGCGTATGATAACCAAATTACTCAAGACGAGTGATAAGGAGGGGGCGCCTGGGTGGCACAGCGGTTAAGCGTCTGCCTTCGGCTCAGGGCGTGATCCCGGCGTTATGGGATCGAGCCCCACATCAGGCTCCTCTGCTATGAGCCTGCTTCTTCCTCTCCCACTCCCCCTGCTTGTGTTCCCTCTCTCGCTGGCTGTCTCTATCTCTGTCAAATAAATAAATAAAATCTTAAAAAAAAAAAAAGACGAGTGATAAGGAAAAAAAAATAAGAGCATCCAGAGGAAAAAGACACATGACATCCAGGGAACGAAGATAACGTTGACCAAAAACTCAGCAATGTAGTGCCAGCCAGAAGTGAGGGGCAAGCAGCATTCCTCTAATTATTGAAAGAGATGGTCAACATAAATTATTTTTTTAAAGATGTATTTATTTATTTTAGAGAGAGGAAGAGCTAGGGCATGAGCAGGGGGAGGGGCAGAGGAGGGGGAGAAGCAGACTCCCTGCTGAGCACAGAGTCCGACACGGGGCTCGATCTCATGACCCTGAGATCAGAACCTGACCCAAAAAACAAGAGTTTTCTCAGAGCCACCCAGGCGCCCCTGGTCAACATAAATTTTATACCCAGCAAAAATAGCTTAAAAAAAAAAGTGGTCAAGGAAAGACTTTTTCAAACACAGAGAGGGTGGAAGAGTGAGGCGCAGCAGACCAGCACTCCAGCAAGCCTAGAGGAAGCCCTTTGGGCAGCAGGAAGACTCCAGTGGACAGGAGAGCTTCGTTATGGTAAATGATCACATAATGCAAAAAAGTTAAGATATTAGTGTGGCACCGTCATGTAAGTCTAATGTCTACAGTTGCAGTACATTTCTGAAGACCATGAGGTACGTATCTGTTCAAATATACAAGCCAGCGAAAGGTTTGATTTTAAAAAATCCTACTCCCTAGATTGCCTCCACACATCCCGATCACTGCCGTCCAGCTTTCTAGCATCCTCCGTGCCATGGGCTATTGCAGACTCCTGATGGACGAAATGAAAGATAGTGGAAGCTTTCCATAAAGACCATAGTGAAAAAAATACTCATGCCCCAGGTTCTTAGTCTCTTGGGATCCCTAGTAAAGATTTTCTCTGCAGCAGGTTATCTATTTGGAAGCCTGGACGTTGATTTTCCTACTTCTTTAGAAATAGCTGAAATGTGTGCCAGTAGATTTTTAGTTTTTACGTACATCTTGTAAGCATCAGTAAGAATATGTAACTGAAATAAATTGTATTTAAATATCCAGCAGACCAATTTGGGACAAGAGAGTAGTATCCTGTTGTACTGACTCTAGTTTGGGCAGGGGTTCTGTGAACATGAGCTCACTTAACCCCCTTCACACCCGCCCCCCATGACCTTCTGAGATGGCTGTCATCTCGTCGTGGGGTGATGTGGGGTTTCTCAGCCACAGGGTTCACCTCCTTGCCAGTGAAATATCATTAGAACATTTTTGTAATGTATCCGTAATGCTGTATTTGTGGAATCAGGTTTCTTCCCCTGAATTTATTTGTTTGTTTGTTTATTTTTGAGATTTTATTTATTTGCCAGAGAGAGACACAGCGAGAGAGGGAACACAAGCAGGGGGAGTGGGAGAGGAAGAAGCAGGCTTCCTGCTGAGGAGGGAGCCCGATGTGGGGCTCGATCCTAGGACCCTGGAATCATGACCTGAGCTGAAGGCAGACGCTCAACGACTGAGCCACCCAGGTGCCCCTCCCCTGAATTTAGAACAGTGTCAGAACTTCTGGAAAAATTGTGGTTTGAGAAGCTGGTAGCCCCCTACTTGGGCCAAATAATTCCTTTTAAGAAAAGAACACTGTTGGTGGAGATAACGCACACGAGGCTGACGGTCCTCAGCTCCTGATAAGAGCGTCCCAGCGGGCTTTATCAGAATGCTCCTGAAATAACCAGCATCTGAATGTGACACCTAACAGTACAGAGACTCTTCTTTTTTTAAACTACAGGCCCGTTTCTTTTCCCTTTTTAATTTAAAAGGCTACAACAACAACAAAATTAAATGACTTTACTGGCTCCCGTAGGTCATCCAATGCTCCCGTAAGCGTCATTGAGCTTTCCCACTCTGGCTATAATTAACCCCCGGCCCCACCCCTGCTTCCAAGTGGAGTCAAAGCCTAAATATTTCAACTGATTCCTCACCAGCCACAGGCAGACTTCTCACTCTCCAGGGCTTGCCGGCACCTCCCGTTTACAATGCAAATTGCTGTGAGAACTTCTGTTAGTGGACAGCTCATCCCAGGCTCCGGTGACTCAGGGCTGAGCCCAGCATCTTTCTCCTCAACTTGGGACCCGCTCAAGCTTTATAGCCCTTAGCCACAATTTGGCACCATGATTCCAAACCAAGAACAGAAATGTGGCTAAACTACCCTGGACATGATTTATTTTTATTAATGAAGCAAGTGGAAGAGATTTCACAATGTCACACAACCGTGTACGTGTTCCTGTCCCCAAACACCCTCATGTTGGATAATGGAGGGTACGTCCTCTAATGTCCTCACTAAAGGTCAAGAAGAGCTGAGTAGAGTCAATGTCTCATAACCTCTCACTTAGTAAACCCACCAACGAACTCCCTAGCTGGCCCTTGTCCTTCTGCCTTTTCTCCAGACATGCTCTCCTCTGAACCTCAGGGGTTCCAACTATTGATTGTAAACTCTCAATTCTACTTATTCTAGTCAAGGGTCTTCCCGAGGAGGGCTGTCTGTGTTGTTGAAGTCTGGTGACTTGGAAACTCTGAGTCATCTCACTTAAGTTACACATGACAAGTGCATAGAGAGTTTCTAGAATACATTGACTATCATCCTGTCTCTGGCAATAAAGGTCACAGAACATCTCTGAGAGGATAATGTTTTTAAAATCCTCACTTTCCCAGGAGTGATAAAACCGCGATGAGTCTGCACCCCTTCCTGGGATCTGACGAAGGGAAACAGCATGTTTGAACGACCGTGGCGGCAGGAGCGTGCGCGCGGGCACTGGCAGGAGGCACGGCGGCCCCGAGACTTCTGCACAAAGAGCATCGCTCAGATGTAGAGTCCTTACCCCCGATGTGATGGCAAGGCTGACGGGACACCACCCGTTACTCACCACAGGGTCTATTTTTTCCCCAGTCGCAAATAATTATCTCATTTCTATGCAGGCTAAACCCCATCTCTTGTTCTTGCAAACGAACGGTTCACATTGTGCATTTCCGTGGCTTGCTTTTCTTTCTAGGCACGTGACTCCATACATCCTTGAACTTGATCTCTTTGCTGATCAGTTTTGCAGGGGAATTTAAATTTCTGACCTATCCGGCATCCAAAGCATCGTGGTTATATCAAAGCTGAATGCGTTTTACAAACTTCAGATGTGAAGTTTGTCAAGATACTGAAGTTCATTACTGTCCCATGACGACTGGATGGGACGTGAAGCTGCCCGGGCTCTGCAGCCTGTGTGGCGCTCTGTTGCACGAATGCCTTCCATTCATCTCCCTTCACCCTGACGTGCACGGAGCGCCCCACTAGACAAGGGCTGTAAACACTGCTTACGTTACTAATCTTCCTTTGGCTTCTAGAATGCCTTGCAAAGAGTAATGGTACCTCATCACAGCCAGGGAATCATCACCACTTGAAGGAGCTCTTTTTAGGGTCCACAAGACATGCCTGTAGGGTGGGGAACATGCCCTCAGGAGAACGTTCCAGCTTGTCCCTCTTGTCCAGGAATGGTTTCATAAATGGTTAAGTTTTTGATCTCGAGAAACTATAGATTCCAGAACACAGTAAATTCAATTGCTTCTTTTTTTTTTTTTCTTGTTAACAAATGAAATACCCTTGCAAAGTATTTTTTTCTGTGGTCCGGATTTAATTAGGATGTTGAAAGTAGGAAGTTTTGAAGGTTCCTGAATCACGGTGCTATGCTTTAAACCGGCACGTCTTTTGAATCGGAAAGCAGGCGATGACTGCGTGTTTACCACGCACAGCTGTTCTGAACAGATGGGCAGGTCATTCTTAATTCATCGCTGCAGTGCAGTGGGCCTTGAGTAACTTCTTCAGAGCTGAACTGAACGGGCAAGGCTGTGACGTCAGCGCCACGTCATTACTCGGCAGTGTCAGACTTCACAGTGAGCACGGCCTGGGAAGGGCTGGGAAGGCGGGGGTGGGGCAATGCAGGGGGGGCACCCTGTAGGCCACATTCGCAGCCTTGCCTTCCTCACAGCTGCCCTGGGAAAGCACTGTGTGCGAGTGTCTCGAGTGTCTCGTAGGAGTTCTTTTTCACGTTAATTATATTTTGATTTGAAGTTCTCTCAAGAAAGGTCTAGGAAATACTTGCTGTTGAGATGCGGGGAGAATGGAAGCTCAGAAATTGGAGGGGTTTTTTTTTTTTTTAAGATTTTATTTATTTATGTGACAGAGAGACAGCCAGAGAGAGAAGGAACACAGCAGGGGGAGCGGGAGAGGAAGAAGCAGGCTCCCAGTGGAGGAGCCCGATGTGGGACTCGATCCCGGAACGCCAGGAGCACGCCCTGAGCCGAAGGCAGACGCTTAACGACTGCGCTACCCAGGCGCCCCAGAAATTGGAGGTTTTAAAAGGTTTAGAGCTTTTAAGAGAGAATGGCATCTTTTATTATAGTTACTTTTTTTGTTTGTTTAAAGGAGTTGGTCTTTCTCTTTCCTCTGGAAGTCAAATGCAGGCACTTTTGGATGGCCACCCAACGAATAGCTTCGTCCTTGCTTAGAGAGCCCTTGACATCTTTATATTACTGCAGACCTGCTTCTGGATGTAAGCTTAAGGAAAGCAGTTCACCTAAAAGCTAAAGCACCTTGAAAGGTCTTCATCTTCTTATCTTATAATTTTAGGTGACACGGACTCTTTTGGTCTTGACAGATTCAGGGCGGCCTCAGACTATGTGCAGAGCCAGGGTGATCCTGCTGTCTGGGAACGGCAGCAAGGGGAGAATTTAGCCTTCTTCTTCTGAAGAACCTCATGAATTTGGTGCTGACGTGGGGAGCCGAACGGTCTCCTTCTTGTCCACGTACAAACCACTTAGGTCCTGAGCACGTGTGATGAATTACCACTGTCAGAAAGTCCTTGATCCTCGATCACTCCACTTCCGAATGGGAAGCACACGTGCCGGCACATTCTAAGGTCAGGCAGCACATGGCTGGGCTCGAATGACCCATAATAAAACCTGCTGTTGGCCTAATGATGCTTTCCAGATCCGAGGCCCTGTTCACAGAAGCGTTTCTCGTGGGAAATGTCAGTTGAAATAAAACATTTTCTTCCATGCAGTCTCTCAAACACACACACACACACACATTCACACACACACACACACACATTCACAAAATCAGCTCAAGTTCCAAGATTTTTGGCTAGCATTTTATTTTTTTCAAATTTTATTTTATTCATTTATGTATTTTAAGTAATCTCCATGCCCAGTGTGGGGCTTGAACTCATGACCCCGAGATCAAGAGTCCTATGCTCTATGGACTGAGCCAGCCAGGCGCCCCTCGATTAGCATTTTAGAATAGTTGTATAAATATTCATTTAGTTTGTCTTTGCAAATGAGTGTTAAATATGAGTCATTAGAATATAGGTAGGAACGCCTTCTGAAATATGTAGGTCTGCCGATTTATCACTGCAATTTTATATTCAAACAAACGTTTAATTGTAATTTTTTATCGTAATGTCATTCTATTTTCTTAAAGCTAGTTTAAGTTTGTTGGTCTGTTGTGTTTTTTTCTTTAAGTTTATTTATTTATTTATTTATTTCTGTAAGCTCTACACCCAGCACAGGGCTCGAACTCATGACCCCAAGATCAAGTCACGAGCTCCAGTGACAAAGCCAGCCAGGCACCCCTGGAATGCTGTTTTATCTAAATCATTTCTATCTGACCTAAACTTTCTGCTTCTGTGTGGCCCTCACTGATACTTCTATATCGCGTAGATTTTCAGGGAAAATATGAATGATAGCCTTTTAAGATCTTTTATTAAATTTTACTTCCGTGATGAGTCCAGGTTGAGCTTTAGAGCGTGTGTTTTTGAGTGTGGAGCAAACACTCTGCCTGTGAAGGACTCCCGGGAGCCGGGACGGAACACACGGTGAGATAGGGTTCTCTGTACTTTTCCTAGAAGCACAGATCAGCTTTGTGGAGATTTTTAGACCTGAATGCAAGTCCTCTCACTATATGACTGAGTAGTCCGTTCTGAAGACACTAAGAAGTCAGATTGTAAAGTTTGATTGATGAGAGCTACCAGAGCCACGGAAAGAACTAAGATGAATCCCTGGAGAAGGTGAACACTTAATTTTTTAAAACAACGACAGTGACTCTCTCTCCAGAATTTCCCTGTAATGAGGGTTTTTATGGTGCTGTTGCTTGGCTCGTGGCCCATGATTGGATGCTGGGTAGTTTAGCCTGGAACATGTATCGTTTGCACAGCAATTACTGTCTCCCTCTCTCAATTCCTACGTCTGCCCAATGGCTGTTTGCAATGTTTTGTGCCCATCTGCTGGGTGGGGCTCTCCGTTCTGCCTGCGCTGGGGACTCGCCTGGGAGAGCTCCTTCCGTTCGGCTCGGGCCTTCCCTCGGTCCACGAAAGGAAGGAACCAGGAACAATCTGGAGGGGCCACAGCGCTCACCCCTGTGTATTGTTGGAGAGTCAGTCCTGGAAATACAGGCCCACATGGGCTGTAGGCTAAAATCCATAAAACAACTGCTTTAAAATGTGCCAGAAGTGCTCTGCGGTAGTTAGAGCTTATTGGAGACAGGATACATACATTTATTCAAGACAGTGGACATTACTTTAAAAATCTTTGATACTAAAGTGGGCTTTTTATTTTTTATTTGTTTAAAGATTTTATTTATTCATTTGACAGAGAGAGAGCATAAGCAGGGGGAGCGGCGAGCAGAGGGAGAGGGAGAAGCAGGCTCCCCGCTGAGCAGGGAGCCCAATGCAGGGCTCGATGCCAGGACCCCGGGATCATGACCTGAGCTGAAGACAGACGCTTAACCAACTGAGCCACCCAGGCGCCCCTAAAGTGGGCTTTTTAAAAAAGATTGTATTTATTTGAGAGAGAGAGAGAGTGGGGGGGAGGAGCAGAGGGAGAAGGTCAAACAAACTCCACGTTGAGCACGGAGCCCAACACGGGACTCGATCCCATGACCCCGAGCTCATGACTTGAGCTGAAACCAAGAGTCAGACGCTTAACCCACTGAGCAGCCCGTGTCCCCTTAAAGTAGGCTTTTTATTTATTTATTTATTTTTTTAAAGATTTTATTTATTTATTCGACAGAGATAGAGACAGCCAGCGAGAGAGGGAACACAAGCAGGGGGAGTGGGAGAGGAAGAAGCAGGCTCCCAGCGGAGGAGCCTGATGTGGGGCTCGATCCCATAACGCCGGGATCACGCCCTGAGCCGAAGGCAGACGCCCAACCGCTGTGCCACCCAGGCGCCCCAAAAGTAGGCTTTTTAATAAGTGATACAAATGTCATGGTAGTTCCTTGCAGAGCTTTTGTTTTGCAAATCGAAGTAAGAAAAACTGTATTGTTTTAACGTTTCCCTCGATTTCTGTTCCGTCCGTTTGTTGCTGGAGCGTGGTGCCCAGCACACAGCATGCTTTGTGCGTCTCAGCTCTGAGATGAACAGCCCCTCCGCTGTGGTTTCTGTGATCCCCGGGGGGCATCAGGGGCAGGTCAGAAGACAGGGCACCTGTCAGGCTGTGGTTCAGGACACTCTGGGGGCCGGGCTGCAGAGTGTCCGTGTGCGACCAGTCTTCTCACTGTCGTGCAGGAAAGTAAGTAGGTGGTTTTTAGGCAACAGAGTCCAGAGGATCTCCAAGCAGGGCCCGCGTCCTGGGTCTCGACCTCAGGCCTGTGTCCCAGCTCCCAGGCTCACATCCACCTGGCCGCCTAGTTCCCAGACACCCGCCCTGGCGGTGTGGACCGAGCCTCCCTCTCCCAGGCGTGCCTCTCCCCTTTCCTGCGTTTGCCTGTGGACACTTGCTAGTTGCTGGAAAATTCTCTCCACAGAAAGTGAAAGTATTTCAACATTGATCTACAAGTGTGGAAAAATGAGAGCCTTATAAAAAGTCACTCCCATATTTAAAATGTTTAGTTAAGGGGCGCCTGGGTGGCTCAGTCAGTTAAGCGTCTGCCTTTGGCTCAGGTCATTATCCCAGGGTCCTGGGATTGAGCCCTGCGTCAGGTTCCCTGCTCAGTGGGGAGCCTGCTTCTCCCTCTCCCTCCATGCTCTCTTTATCTCTCTGTCAAACGCATAAATAAAATCTTTAAAAAAAATAAAATGTTTAATTTAAACGTTCATTAAAAATTATTAGTTAATGATCATTCATCAGTTTTGCTTCATGAATGGTAATAAAGTACGACATTAACACCAGATGCCGGTAATGCAGGGCGCTGGGGGACAGAGGGCACGTGGGAATTCTGGGCTTTCTGGGTGATTTTTCTAAAACATCAAATACCTAAAACTGCTCTGAAAATGAAGTGTGTTAATTTTGCTAAAAGGCAATTATTTTGTATGTATACATGTATATGTATATATACACACGTGCACGCACATATACAAGTGGGTGGGTGTGTGCATGGATGTGTGTACATGTGTACGTGTGTGTGTAGAAGTGTGTGTGCGTGTGTGCACAGAGCTATGTCAAGCATCCCTGGGAGATCAGAAAGTCTGGGCTCCCGAGACTGTCAGTCTCTGGGTGACCCGTACATCCCCCTGCAGTTTAGCACCGCGGCTCGGGGTTTGCCCAAGGGAGACACAAGCACGGGACCCTGTCGGTCAGGAACCGCCTGGCGCTCTTCCCTTGACGACCCCGCTGTCGGCTCCCCGCTCTCGCTCCGGGCTTCCTCGTACTTGGGCGTTGGACTTGCGCAGAGGTACCCTGCTCTCCTTCAGCGGCTCATCCCCTGGCCTCTGGCTGTGCTCCCCGAATACTGCCTTGGCCTTGAAAACGTTTAGTTTTGACCGTCGTGTGCAAACTTCTCAAAGATCTTTCTGGTGTTTGGGTCCTCTTTCTTCCCACCACTGTGTCCGAAGTCCCCTGGGGTCTTGGGTCTCCTGTGGTCAGTACCGCCGCCCCACCAGCCCAGTGTCCTCCAGCTTCCTCTGTCCTCGTTGCTTTCTCCCTCCCACACTGGAGGTGCTCCCCAAATCTCTGGCAATCCTGAAGGTTCTTTGGGGACAGGAAAGCTAGAGGCCCCATGTGCTTGGGCATTCACTGCCCCATAGGGCCCCAGATGCCGGATGTGGACCGCGAGGGGCTTCTGTGTGGGGGCGGTGCGTGTGGGGTTCTCCTGGCTGGGATCTGGGCTGGCAGTCCGGTGCCCCTAGTGGGGAGACTCTGGCTCAGGCTTGCACACACACACACGCACACATGTACACACATGCACACCCTTACACATGCTCACATGCACACTTGCACACATGCGTGCACATGTGCACAGACTTACAAATGCACACACTTATACACACACACGCACGCACACACACGGGGTAAAACCCATCGGACCTTAGGAGGGAGGCCGTCCAGAGATGAAGATTTGTGAAAGGTTTTTCATGCATCCTACAGTCATTCCTTTGATCTCTTCCTGCTTCCGATGAAATAGGTTTCACATTTGAGCCATTTTCCTGAAAAATATATATTGACTTTTCTCTCCACAAATTAAAAAATAAGCATTTAATTAATGCACCATTTGTTTAAGCTTTAAAGTACACAGGAAATCAGTTTTCCTTAAGCAGGGTTGTGTTTGAAAATCATTCAGAGATGACATAATGCAAGTCGCTCTCCCCTGAGCTCCCTCCAGCTGTGGAACCTCGCATCCCTCCCTCAGAGAGCAGGTCCGGATGTCGCACACCGCGTCTCCTGGGACAGGGTGGGCGTGCTGGTACCGCCCGCACCTTCCAGACTTTCCGATCAGGAGTCAAACGGGAATGGGTTACAGAAAGCCCATTCCGCATAGTTGCGCATGTGACTCAGCCCGACTGTTGCCTCGTGACTTTTAAATGACAATTATGGAAAAGTGAATATGTTTTCTCTGAGCTCTAAAATTAATAGGGAAAAATAAAATACAACAATCACCACTGCTTATGATGTAACCGAGCAGGTGGGGAGAAACGGTAAGGGAACGCTGAACAATCTCTTTTACCTTTTGTTCTTAGAAGGGCCTAAAGGTTCAGTACACGAAACACAGTGCGGCTCGTTTTGGTAGAAATGGGAGTTTCCCGTTTATATAAAATCAGTTGGCAGGAGGTGCAGAGGAAGACAGAATGCTGGTGCTGGAGGAACCATCCCCAGATACATGCTCACATCACCATCGGTCAGCGGCCCAACTCACGGCGTGTTGGCACGATCGGTGTTTATTAATTTTGCTTATTATTCTGTGCTATTTCCCTTGCAGAGTCAGGGCTCCTTAACTTCCGCTCTCTCCCACTGAACTTCTCCGTCCCCGTGACCCAGGTGATGACAGAGTTTGGGTATCACGTCTGCTTCCTCCCTCAACACACACACCAGCCTGGGATAAGAACACCTGCAGCGTAACCGCGGGGAGAGGTCCAACGTGGTTCTTTCCTTCTCGCAGTTCTCTTGCCTTTGTCTCGTTTTTCCTAGAAGAACTTCCTCACCCCATGTTGTCGCCCCGCGGCCGGTCAGGCCGCCCACTGCATGGATATGCGCTTGGTTCATCTAATTTTATTTCTGATATATTTTGATAAGCTTTGGACATATTTGCTATATTTTTGCTTATTAAAAGCTAATTTTGTTTTGTAAGCGTGGGAGCTATGAAGTTCCCGTGTCCAATCTGTAAGACGAGGTGCGCACAGAGGAGTCGTGTCTCCATGCCACGCCCTTCAAAGTTTTTGAAGCAGCCTCCAAAATGCTACGGATTAGTCTCCCCTACTTGTTTTAAAATAGAAGCAAATTAAGAGGTGTAGATACATAGACAGAAGGCAGACTATAGATAGATAGTTTAGAGGGAGAGGGAGAGAGATGATGGACAGCTGGCGGCTTTTCTGTCTCCTGCCATCTGGATAAAGGGTGAGGCTCATCTCACACCACCCTCTGCTTGCTCGGTCCGCAGAGTTCTCGGCCATCCCTCCAGGGCTGGGCGCCAACACTGCCCTTCCTGTTTGTGACTGCACAGTACTTCCCCGTGTCAATGAGCCAGGATCACCCAGTGTTGGGGCTCTGGGGGGCTTCTGATCTTTTGCTTTTACAAAATATATGATATTTTAACAGGAATGGGTCTCATTATGGAAATGGCTGCAACTTACTCGTCTTTCATTGACTATAATTTGATATTATTCTATTTGTCCACTTTTATGGGACGAGTGGAAGATGGGACTGTGGCAGCACACCCCTGCAAGCCCATGCAGGAGGGAAGACTGTCAGAGGCCGCAGTGGTGCGGGGCTCAGAACATGCACTGTTCCGGGCATACATTCGTTTATTAATCCCCACAGTTCTGTGAGGTAGGGACCCTTATGTCACGTTCTCATTCTACAGAGGGAGACACCGAGGCAAGCCTGGTGCACCGCTGGGAGGTGGCGGGGCAGAGCTAGACCACCATCGTTAGCTCACGCTGGACGCCTGGGATCTCACGGAGGTGTGGACCCAGAGACCCAGAGACCCAGGAGCACAGAGCCAGTCCGCTGTCCCCCGTCCCGACAGCCGCACCTGTCCCACAGCAGCTGCCCCGCAAATATTTGTTGAGTGAATGAAAGAGCGTGTGGTCTGGAATCCTGGGGTCGGGCTGGCTCCTCTGTGGGGCCCTCCAGATCCCCAGCTGCCACGGCTGCAATTCCCACGCTCCGTCCACAGATGGCAGATGGCCACCTTGTGCAAATGCTCCCTTGAGAATCTGGCAAAGCCACCAGGGTGTGTGTGAGAAATAGTACCCGGGGAGCATTCCTTTCCAAATAGATGTCTTGGGGAGAAGAGTCTTGGCTGGGGCTGTCTGATCAGGAGCAGCGATACGAGAGACCCCGTTGGCAGGGCCACACGCGTGCAGGGCTTGCGGGCCGGGGTGGGCGTGACTCATGGTGGATGCGGGGGCGGGGGGGCAGCCCCATCCTGGGCCGGGCGGTGGGAAAGCTCAGCGCTCTACAGTGGCGAGCAGAGCCGGGAGGCTGGCCGACTGTCAGACGCCTTGTGTTAGGGTCCTCCGGGTGCAGCCGGCTCAGCTCCACAAAGAGCACCTGACTTCTCTCCCTCTTCTTGTCAGAGAGCCTGTCCGGACAGGCCAAGTCTCTCATTTCCCTGACCTTGAACAGCAGCATCGAGCTTCCCTGCAGTGGCTTAGAAATGGCTTTTTTAGAAAAACAGAAGAGGGGCGCCTGGGTGGCTCACTCAATTAAGCGTCTGACTCTTGCCTTTGGCTCGGGCCATGATCTCAGAGTCATGAGATTGAGCCCTGGTCTGGGCTCCGCACTCAGCAGCGCGTCTGCTCGGGATTCTCCCTCTGCCCCTCCCCCTCCAGCTCCTGCTTTTTCTCTCTCAAATAAATACACAAAATCTTTGAAAAAAAAAATAATGTCACCTCCACAGGTCCTGGGGTTTGGGTTTAAGGAATACGACATGTCTTGGGGGGGGGCGGGGCACAGTTCAGCCCAAAACAGTGGGTCTCACCAGGTCCTGTGGGCACCCAGCCCCCAAGTTCTGCCCCAGCCACTCCTGGGGGTTGTGGGAGAGTCTCGGGGCTTGGGCCACGCACCTGACACGGCCATTTCCCTTACCTCTGTGGTGGGGTCTCTGCAGAGCTGTCTGCTGGTTGGGCTGCCGGGATCCCTGAAGCAGCTCTGAAGACCCACGGCCGCTCACAGCTTCAAGACGGCCCTGGCAAGACGTGGAGTGCTCCCCTCGAGGAGTGAGTGGGCTCTTCTGGTCATTATCGCTGCCCCATTTTTTTCAGCTGTCTGTCCCCTGGGCCCAGGAATCGGTCTGGGGGGCCGGCTCACCTCGCACTGCCCAGTCCCTGTGCTCTAATCCCCACGGGCCCCACCACCTAGGGCGTTGGGCCCCACGGGTAGCCCCTGAGCAGCAGCACCCTTCCCTCCAGGTCTGCCTGGTTTATCCTCTGAGACCTCCTCACCCCCAAGGCTGCGAGCTCAGCAAGGGAGGCCCACCAGCTGCTCCCAGCGGGTGGTTTAACTGGGCAGATCTCCCCTGCGTGTTCGCTGCGGGTCACTTTCTGATCCCACTCTGTTGCTGGGGTCTGCTGACCTGCTTTTTGAAGTCAGCTCTGCCTTTGGGAAACTGCTCGAATTAGGCATCCAGCTGCAGGAAAGGGCCATCTGGCTGTGTTTCTGGACCCCCCCTGGGCCTCTCACCGGCCATAGATAAGATGGGTCCAGTCCCCGCTCTGCCACTAAGATCCCCGTTACTGACACAGGATCTGGTCCAGATCTTCATAGCCCGGAGCAGACAGCTTTATCTCCAGCTACAGCCTCAGGCCTGTGCTTACCTGGGAAATGAGAGGCTTTGCGGGCACAGACGTGCGCGTGCGCGTGTGGTGAGAGCCCCCTTCCTCCCACTGTGTGTGTCCACGACATGCTCTCACCCACTCGTCCACCGAGGGGCACTTGGGCTGTTTGTTGCAAGCTTTGGCTCTTGTGCTGCTAGGAACGCTTGTGTACAGATTTTTGTTTGAATTCCTGTTTTCACTTCTTCTGGGTAGACACCTGGGTGAAATTGCTGGGTCATGTGGTCATTTTATGCTTTACTGTTTAAGAAACTGCCACATTGTTTTCCCATAATTACTTTTTTTCTCAAAATATTTTATTTATTTGCGAGAGAGGGAGAGAGAGAGTGCCCGCTCACGTGCTCACAAGCTGGGGGAGGGGCAGAGAGAGAGGGAGGAACAGACTCCCCACTGAACAAGGAGCCTGATGAGGGGCTCCATCCCAGGACCCTGGGATCATGACCTGAGCCGAAGGCCGCTTCACCGACTGAGCCACCCAGGTGCCTCCCATAAATACTTTTCAAGTCGTTTGATGCCGACTGATGAGGGAACAGAAGGAAGCTGAGGACAAAGCAGAAGCTGACCCCACCTCCCAGATGGGATACATGTGACATTCCTCGTGCACTCCTGGGGGCCCTACAGCTAAGGAAAGGAAAAACAGTTAACTCACAGAGATCACAATCCTGCCAGACAGGAGTCTCCCTCGGTTTAAGAATGTCTTAGCAATTTACAAGGACAAAGCATTTTTATCAATAATCTAGCTCCCAGAAGGGAATGTAGATACAATTAAATGTCCTTATAACCTGCAGCCGGTTGACAGATACTTGAATTGGGCAGGGTGTAATGTTCCTCCAGGAAACTCCCAACTATCTTCATGTTAATGCCTTGCTAGAGGGGTAAACAGCCTTAACCTGACAAGAGCAAGGCCTCCCCTCCCGAACTCTGTGAGTCCTCTTTAGCATATGAAAATCCTTTTGAAACCTCCCTTTCCCTTGCCTCCCCCACCCCGCAGTATATAATCAGCCACCCCTCCCAACCCGGGCAGCAGCTCTTTCTGCCCACGGGTCCTGTCCCTGAGCTTTCGTAAACCACCGTTCTGCACCAAAGACGTCTCAGAATTCTTTCTTGGTGGTCGGCTCTGGACCTCACCCCACCAAACCTCCCCGATATTCCAAACCCCATCACTAACTAGCTAATAAAGGCAATTGCTGGGCATGTCTTTGTCCCCGGGCCACTGTGGAAAGATGACACAGGGACAAAGGGTTCTGCCCCAGGAGGAAGCTTGAGAGCCTCGGGCTCAGGGAGCCCACCCTCCCGGGCCCAGGTGCTGGGGGCGCTCCCTCGGGAGCACACAGCACCCACCCCTGAGTCACGGAGCTGCCTTGCATCTCAGGATGTGTTCACAGAGAGCTACCAACCCCCCAGCCTCCCCAGCGGCTCCCAGGGGATGGCATCAGGCTGGGCCGGATGGGTGCTGCTTTCGGTGGGTCACCTGGGAAGGCCTGGGGGAGGCGGTGACGTTGAACAAAAGAGGTGAAGGCGGTGAGGGCCCCTGGGGTGAGCACCAGCACATCCTGGGAGAGGAGCTGCAGAGGCTCAAGGAGTGCACTTGCAAGAACAGAGAAGCAGGTGGCCCGTGATGAACATGGACGGGGGGGCGGCCCAGAGTGCAGGCGCCGGGTCCCTAATGAACACGCCGATGTGCCCGGCTGCCCGGCTGGCACGCTGCTAACGGAGGACTCTGACCGAGCCTGGGACTCCGGGAAAGACAGAGAGGCGGGCGGTGGGAGTACAGCAGGCCCCAGCTCGATTCTCCTGACTGACAGGACAGCTTGTGCAAAGGCCCTGTGCAGCCTCAGTCTGGGGACTTGGGGTGAGGGGAGCAGCTGGAGGACCAAGAGCAGCAGAGACGGGAGGATGAAGTGAGAGAGGCAGGCCCACGTCCAACCTAAAACAGTGAGGTCAGATTTGCATTTTCACAACATTGCTGAAGAACCGCTGGGGAGGGCTACCGATGGCCCAGACAGGAAATGACCCTGACAGGGGCTGGCATGGGGGCTGAGTTCCATCAAGAGATGCTTAGGAGGGAAGAGCTGGTGTTTTGGTGACTGGACCGTGATGGCATTTTTGCCGGAGGAAGGGTACAGATTGAGGCCAACCCGCCATGCGTCTACATTGTTGAAAACTATAAATCAAGCAGACAAAATGTTCAATAAAATGTGCTCTGTCTTCCTGGTCTGGCAAATACACTCTTGCAGCAACCTGGAAGGCCACGTTTGAACTGGCGAACTCAGACTCCTGGCCCTCTTCCTCTCCACCCCCAGCTTTGTGGCAAACAGAGCGAGGCCTCTGGGCACCCCCCCAACAGGTGGATATGCCAACCCTGTGCTGTAGCCCCGCCCATGCCCCCCCACCCCACAGTCAGCTTCCTCTGGCTGTGCCTTGGGCAGGGGGGTGCTCACACCAGCAGTGGGCCCATCCTCTGGAGGATGGACCCATGCAGGGCTTGGGGAGTGGTCTTGGGGACATTTGGGCTGCGGTCACAGCTATCTAGAGTGTGATCTGGGAGGGTGGGCACCTCCTGGCCCCGAGTAGATGGGCAGGCCCAGTGAGGGCCAGACCAGGGCCCTGTGCAGCTTGGGCCAGAGCAGGCCGCTTGTCCAAGTCTAGGGTGAGGCCGTTGACGATGGACTGGATCTTGTGGGACGGAGGGGGCATGATGTTCTGCAGACACTTCTTGGTCCATGGCCTTCAGAAGAGAAGGCAGCTTATTCACAGAGATGGAGCACTCTGGAAAGAACCAGTTTGGGGGTGAAAATCACAAGCTCATCCCAGACATGTGGAGGTACCTTAGAGATAGCCTAGTGTGGGTGCCATGTTGAATTTGGGGTCTAGCACTCAGAGGCTAGGTCGGGCCTGGAGACATAAATGTAGGACTCTTGGTTGAATAGATGAAACTGAGCTGGTGGGTCTGGATGGGATCACCTCGGGGTGAAGAGGAGAGTGTCCCGTGAGGGAGGAGAGGGCCTGGATTGGGCTTTAAGAACCCCCACAATTAAAGAGCAGGGAGTGAGAATGAGGGTGCACAGGAGATGCAGAGAGATGTTTTAGGTGATTCAACAAGCATCTGTGTATTGCTGTTCTCGTGCACGAGATGTGAGCCTGAGATGGTGTGTCCAAGGGTACGGATCTTACATATGGGGATCACTGGAGTCAGAGAAGATGACTCTGGAAAGGGAGGTTTGTGTATAAGAAAATATTTGCTAAAGATTAAAATTAATAAAATATTAAAATTTGTATGGAACCACACCTCCCCCGCAAATAGCCAAAGCAATCATGAGAAGGAAGAATAAAGTTGGAGGCATCACAATCCCAGATTTCAAGATATACTATAAGGCTGTAATCATCAAAACAGCATGATACTGGCACAGAATCAGACACATAGATCAACGGAATGGAATAGAGAACCCAGAAATGGACCCACAACTCTATCATCAATTAATCTTCAACAAAGGAGGCAAGAATGTGCAAAAGGAAAAGGACAGTCTCTCAACAAATGGTGTTGGGAACACTGGTCAGCTACATGCAAAAGAATGTTTCTGGACCACTTTCTTATACCACCATACGGAAAAATAAACTCAAGGGGCGGCTGGGTGGCTCAGTCGGTTAAGTGTCCGACTCTTGATTTCAGCTCAGGTCATGATTTCAGGGTCATGAGATTGAGCCCCACGATGGGCTCCACGCTGGGTGCAGAGCCTGCTTAAGACTCTCTCCCTCTGCCCCTCCACCCCACCCCCTACTCACTAGCACGTGCTCTGTCTCTCTCTCAAACAAAAGAAAAAAAGAAAAGAAACACCACCAAACCTCAAAATGGATTAAAGCCCTAAATGTAAGACCTAAAAAAATCCTAGAAAAGAGCACAGGTAATAATTTCTCTGATATTGGCCATAGCAACATTTTTGTAGATATGCCTCCTGTGGCAAGGGAAATAGGCAAAAATGAACTACTGGGATTTCATCAAAATAAAAATCTGCACAATCAACAAAACAAAAAGGCAACCTCCGGAATGGGAGAAGATATTTGCAAATAACATATCCAATAAAGGGTTAGTATCCAAAATATATAAAGAACTGATACAACTCAACACCAAAAAACCCAAATAATCCAATTAAAAAATGGGCAAAAGACATGAACAGACATTTCTCCAAAGAAGACATCCAGATGCCAACAGACACATGTAAAGCTACTCCACATCACTGGGCATCAGGGAAATGCAGATCCGAACACAATGAGATACCCCCTTACCTGTCAGAATGGCTAAAATTAGCAAGACAAGAAACAACAGATGTTGGTGAGGATGTGGAGAAAAGGAGCCCTCATGCCCTGCTGGTGGGAATACAAACTGGTGCGGCCACTGTGGAAAACAGTGGGGAGGTGCCTCAAAAGTAGTGGGTATTCACCCCCAAATATGAAAACATTGATGTGAAGGTCTACATGCACCCTGTGTTTATTGCAGCATTATTTACAATAGGCAAGGGATGGGGGCAGCCTGATGTCCATCCGTAGGTGAATGGGAAGGAAGAAGTGGTTTATATGCACAATGAAATACGACTCAGCCATAAAAAAGAATGAGCTCCTGCCATTTGTGACAACACGGACCGACCTAGAGTGCACTAAGTCAGAGGAAGACAAATACCGGATGATGTCACTTATATGTGGGATCTAAAAACACCAAATGAACAAACAAGCAAACAGCAGAAAAAGAGCCCTTAACACAGAGAACAAACTGGTGGTTGCCAGAGTGGGGGGGGTCATGGGGGGGATGGACAAAATGTGTGGAGGGAGTAGGAGGTTGAGACTTTCCAGGTATGGAGTGAGCATGGCGCGGTGTGGTGACAGATGGTGGCGGCACTCGTGCTGAGCGCAGCATGACATGTGGAGACTTCGAATCACTGTGTTGAGCGACTAGACTTCGAATCACTGTGTTGAGCGACTGAAACCAATGTAACGTGCGTGTCACTATACTTCAATGAAAAGAAAGGAAAATATGTGCTTGATAAGAGCTAGAACTTACAAGTCAGTCCCTCTCCCCTTCTCTCCCCCAAACTCTGGGGTGGCTGTGGGAATCCCTGGGCGGAATCTTGCTGCGGGTACCCTTCAGAGCTCAGGAAGGCAGGATCGCAGCGGAGAACAAGTTACGTTCTTCAGCAAATAACATTCAAATCCTGCAGGGAATTCTCAGAAACAGCCGAGCAAGTTGCAGCAGGAGGAGAGCAAAGCCACCTTCCTGGGGCGGGGCCTGCTCGGAAGGAGGGCGCTGGACCCGGGGAAGTCTCCACCGGGGTGGAGGAANCTGTGGGCGGTCCCGCAGGGGACGGGGGTGGCGCTGGGTCGTCCGGCGGCCCGGGGTGGCCCCAGGCTGGCTCCAGGGCTAAGGGAGCCGGTGGGCTAGGAGGGCCGTGGCAGGGCGGCGAGCTGCTCCGGGGACCTCGAGGAGGACCAACTCACGGGGCAGACGCGCACAGCAGAAGTGACAACCCCCGGCAGTGTTTCCCCAGCACCTGGTCCACGCCGTGCCCCCTGTCCCCCTCTAGTCCCACGGCCATCCTGAGGCAGGGAGCCCTCTCCCCGGGTGCCAGGGCCGGCAAAGTCACCCGCGCTCCTAGCGCCGGGACCCTGTCGCAGGAGAGCCCCGCACTGCCTGCTCCCAGGCCGCCGGCTCCGTCGGTTCCCCGCGGCTGGACGCAGGGGCGGCGCGCGGAGACAGGGACATCCCGGCCGAGCCGGGCACACCGGGGCCCCTGGGCTGGGGGCAGGGGGGCGTCCGTCGAGCTGCGCTGGCCAGGCACCCGAGGTAGGAGGACGCGGACTTGGCACTTCTTCGGGAAGGGCGGCAGAGCCCCCTGGGCTTGCCCTTACCTCCCCGGTGCCCGCCCTTCCTCCCGCCCCCGTGCTGCCTGACAGGTCGACTGTCGCTTCACCGAGCGTCGTGCCCTCGGGTCTCACCTCTCCCGATTGCCTCCGCCTCGAGCCCCGGGGGGCGCCCACTGACTGCCCACCCTGGGGCCGGGCACAGACGTGGTCACTAATCCTCACAAGGGCCACTTCCAGAGGCTCAGATGCAAAACTTGCACTAATAGTTTTTTTCAAGTCAGTCCACCTTTGTTTTTACCTAAAATATAATAAAAGTGAAACTTTATGCTTTGATGAAAGGTTTTCATTGACATAAATTATCGACACTGTATGGGTTCAATCATTTCAGAGAATATGAGTGCTTATGAAATTATGGATGAGGTTTCTCTGTTTCTCAAGAAAATTGCTACAGCTCATTAAGACGGAAAATTCAATTTAATATACATTTTGTTTTATTTAATATTCTGATAACTTACTGTATTTTATTTTATTATTTTTTTAAAGCATTTCTTTTTTTTTTTTTAAAGATTTTATTTATTTATTTGACAGAGAGACAGCCAGCGAGAGAGGGAACACAAGCAGGGGGGGGGAGTGGGAGAGGAAGAAGCAGGCTCCTAGAGGAGGAGCCTGATGTGGGGCTCGATCCCATAACGCCGGGATCACACCCTGAGCCAAAGGCAGACGCTTAACCGCTGTGCCACCCAGGTGCCCCAACTTACTGTATTTTAAAGCTAACATTAAAAGCTTCAAATTTCAATTTGTAGGAGCACCTGGGTGGCTCAGTTGTTCAGCGTGTGCCTTTGGCTCAGATCATGATCTTGAGGTCCTGGGATCGAGCCTCACATCAGGCTCCCTGCTCAGCAGGAAGCCTGCTTCTCCCTCTGTCATTCCCCCTGCTTCTGTTCCTTCTCTGGCTGTCTCTGTGTCTGTCAAATGAATAAATAAAATCTTTAAAAAAATAATAAATTTCAATTTGTACATGTTTAATCTCATACATAAAATGATAGGCTAGTATTAATTTTTTTAAAGCTTACAAGTGATAAAACATCTACAGGTAAAAAATGCCAATCTTTATGTTTTGTGCCCTTTCAATGATTTAAAGCATTTCAACTAATTGATGTGCTGTGTTCATTTTGAATCTTTTCACCTGCCCCTCAGACTTGCTATGTATTTATGTGAAGTGTTGGCACAACAGAACAAAACTGTAAATATTTTATTCTCTTTAGACACTTCAGCGTCATCATACCTCAATATAACACCAAGTTTTTTTTCTGTCAAAAATGGTAAGTTATCGGGGCGCCTGGGTGGCACAGCGGTTAAGCGTCTGCCTTCAGCTCAGGGCGTGATCCCGGCGTTATGGGATCAAGCCCCACATCAGGCTCCTCTGCTACGAGCCTGCTTCTTCCTCTCCCACTCCCCCTGCTTGTGTTCCCTCTCTCGCTGGCTGTCTCTATCTCTGTCAAATAAATAAATAAAATCTTTAAAAAAAAAAAAAAAAGAAATGCCAGCCTTACCTACCTAGGACCAGTGACCACTGACATAAACAACAGCCATTCTCCTGTAATCCCGCAGGGTCTGGAGACTGGGCTCAGCTCCCAATTCCTGCAAGGGACTTGGTTTTCCTCGTACAGATTAAAAAACTGAACTTCAGAGTGGGTTGAATGGCCTGCGTGAGGAGCACAAGGAAGAACCACGCCAGTCTACAGCAGCCCTGGCCTTGATCTTTGCCCCTATGCACTGGCTGCTGGGGCTAGGGAGGCAGCTGTGGGCTCTAGTTGTAGGTCCAGGACCCAGTGCTGAGCCTGCCTCAGACAGTCCACAAATATTTGTTGAGTGAAGCACCAGATGATTAAATTAATGAAATGGCTGTATTTTATTACTAGACCAGCGTCGGCTGTTAGTCACTCGTGCCGCAGCGCCTCATACAGTGAGATCCTGGAGCATAGAAAGTCCAGAGAAAGGTGCCTCTCGCTGAGTCCCGGAAACAGCATCCACAAGTGACTCATTTTCTTGTCGATCCCTTGTTTTTCACCAGCAAAACGACCACCGTGTTTACATTCAAGTTATCTTTATATCCTTAAAATCCCAATTATTTTTAAAATGCTCGTGTCAATGTTAGTTGCATTTGCTACAATCAGTAACCATGTGCCACTCCAGTGTCCAGGAGATCAATTCTGAGTTCAAGATTATGTGGAGAAGGATGATTCTGCCTGGTATTCCTTCCTCAGAGGCCCACGGAGGCGGGGTGGGGGGGCGCTGGATGGTGAGCCCTGGCCAAAGAGAAGCCGTGTGGGGGAGGGGGCAGTAGGCGGTTTCCAAAGCGGCACTAGGGCTCCATTACTGGCTGGCGGTAATCTAAAATCATCATAAGCCCAGGGGAAGGTAAAGCCTATAGGAGCTAAGTCTGAGGCTTCCCCCTGCCAGCTGGGATCAGCATCTCCTTCTTTGGTAACAAAAAGATAAGGTTAGTGTCATTAAATTGCTGTCTCCTTGATCCCCTCCCCCCATTCTACCTCCATTATTCATCTCATTTGGCCCAGAAGAAACCCTCTCTCACTGTACAGTCCCGCAGGAGTGAGTGGGTTTTGGGCGTGGAAGTTTGCACTCACACTTATCGACCTTTGACTCAGATATCCTTCTAAGATCTGAACTCATTCGAGGCTGGGAATTCCCCCCCCCCACCTCCCCAAGGTGGAAAAACATCTATCCTCCCCAATTTGTTCTACGAGCACAAGAGATACTGTTCTCTAGGAAAGGATGGAGGTACCCTGCTGTCTTTAAACTGCACTTTAGATTTGCTGTTGGGGTGATTAAAAAAATAAAGTTACTTCCAAAGTGGAACCTTCAGTGTAGGAAATCGAGACAATTTCCAGGGAATTATGCTTGGTGACAAAAAGCCAATTCCAAAAGATCCCACACTATGTCATTCCTGTGTGCGAACATAACGTATTTTGAATAACACAATTTTTAAAATAGATCTGAGATTCGTGATGGCCGGAGTTTGGGGATTCAGTTCTAAAAAGGGGGAGGGGTCCTTTCGTAATGGTTTGTTCTAGATCTCGACCGCAGTGGTAGAGACACGAAGTTACACAGCTGATAATATCGTACAGAACAATGCACGCTAACGAGGACAAGTAAAATCGAGGAAATCTGAGTAAGATCCGTGATTTGTATGAAAGTCAATCTCCTGGTCATTGGATACTTTTTTTCCTTTTTTGGCAAAGTTCTGCCAAATGATAGCACCGAGAAAACTTAGCAGAGTCTTATTTCCTACAACCGCGCAGAAACTCTGATCGACTCTGCTCCAAACACACGCACCCACCCACTCAGGCCAGCAGCCGCGCGCGGGGCAGAGAACGCAGGGACCCCACACGTCCCTCGGTGCGTCTGCAGGACCCGGGAGCCCGGGGGGAGGCGGGGCCGGCGGGCGGCGGAAGTGACGTCAGCGGGCGGGGCGCACACCTGGGCACCTGGGCGGCCTGCGCGGCCGCGGCGGCGCGGGGTGGCGGCGAGACGCCGGCGATGGAGGGCGAGAGCGGGAGCTCGTGGGCCCTGGGTCTGCTGCGCACCTTCGACGCGGGCGAGTTCGCGGGCTGGGAGAAGGTCGGCTCGGGCGGCTTCGGGCAGGTGTACAAGGTGCGCCATGTCCACTGGAAGACGTGGCTCGCCATCAAGTGCTCGCCCAGCCTGCACGTCGACGACAGGTCAGCCGCCCGGGCGGGGCGCTGGGGCGGGCGACGCGGCCTGGAGCCGGGTGCCTGGATTCCGGGGGTTCTCCTCTCCACCTGGGTCGCCTCCGGACTACTCGGAGGGAAAACCAAGCGCCAGGCGAGGCTGGGATCCGCCGGCGGTGTCCGCGCCGCTTGCCCGGCCCGAGGGACGGGGAGGTCGGGGTGGCCACCGGTCTCATTGCGCACTCCGGGGTCCCGGCTGCGGCTCCTTTAGGGAACTTCGAGGGGCCGCGTTTGGTGGAAACGTTGCGAGGCGCCCAGTGGTGCTACCTGGCTTCGCGTGAAGCCTCAGGTTTTCTGGGCTTTTGGACCCGCGGAGGCGCGTCCGGCCCGCTTGGGCGCTGCGGTCTGCGCCCGGCTTAGAAAAATTGCCGTGTGGGGATTTGGGCTTTGTGAATTAGTTAGACTCCGTTCGACTTACTTAGTAATTTACGTTGGAGCACAAATTGGTGTAAGACGGTAATTATTTCGGTCGGAAGTACTGGCTTGGCTTGGCCAGGCTTCCACGGTGCTACGGGGCTCGGGCTTGGCCTTGGAGTCCGGCAGGTGGCCCCGGGGGTCGTGTTCCGCCCAGCGCTTCCTCGCGGCACACTCTAGTTTTAGCTGACTTTATTTCGACACCCAGCCTCTGGGGAGGGGTCTTTCCATTGACTTGCTTTGTGGTGGAGCCAGAGCACCGTCTCTCCTGCACCCCCCTGCTCCAGTCCAAAAGCCAGGACAGAACCTGCCTGTCCCTGCCTAACAGGGGTGCTCAAGTTAATGACGGTTGGAAGGGATGCGAGGCCACCCCAGTCACTGGATTGTGATCTGCGCATCATTTTTGGGGTGCAGGGGGAGAGGGGGGTGTCGAGAAGCAGCTTTTATTGATTCCACCTTTTACATTTGCATTTTAGGAGTTTATAGGTAAGCTTCGGTTGAGCACATTGAAATGATCGTTTGGTGAAAGTTTGCATTCTACATGGAAGTTGTGTTTGTATTCTGTGTGGCGATCTCTCTTACAGAGTCAGTCCTGGACACACAGATTAAGGAAAGCAGCTCCTTTTAAACCCCACATAGCCTCTGCTGTCTCAAACACCTGGTTTTTAATCCTTGGCTTACGGAGTGTTGGCGCCTCCAAACCGGTGGAGTGGTGGCAACGCTCTTCTCAGGGGCTGTCTGAGTCCCCAGGCCTAGGGTAGAGGGATTGCAGTGTGTTCGTGGCGTGGGGTAGCAAATCGGCCCGTGCGTTCTCTGCCTCGTGTTTTCATCCAGGCCTCAGAGATGAGACAAAAGTGCTCTTGGAGGCCCCTTTCTACAAACCTCAAACTCAGCCTTTCTTGGAAACTTCAGTAGAGTGGTGACATGTGTCATAAAAATAGCACCAACAAAGGTGAGGTGCTGTGCGAGCCCTTCCCCCCTTCTCTGCTGCAGATCCTGGGAACTTCTCAGGCCAGGAGGGGCGCTGTGGTTATTTTGATAAAATCCAAACCGCTTTGAATACCAGCTAGTGGTTAGATCCCGAAAGGCAAGATCCTTGCCCTAGCGGCCTTCTTGTGTTCTTGGGGACATGTGTCTGATGGAGTCTCCTGGTCAAAGCGAGATTTATTTATCAGCAATGTTTTTCACGCCAGTTTCTTGGATCGGAAGAGCAAACAAAGCAGGCAAGCTCGTCCCCAGGCTGACGCATCCTCAGAATCTGTGATTTCCTGCCACCGGGCCCTGTTTCCTGGGTGGCCCAGATGGAGGTAGGGTTTCTCCACTTGAGGCGGAGCCTGGAGGACATTGCATAGCCTGGGTGAAAAGTGTTTTGTCCTTTAACTGGAGGCCTTTCCTGCCCTGCCCGAAGCAGGCAGGTGGTGGCATGTCCTGGGCGGCCAGGCCGAGGTCAGCATCGCCCAACAGGAAGAGATCACCTCTTGCACTTTGCCGGCCCGGCGTTTGCAGCCGTGGCTGATTCTCTGCTTTTGGTGAAGCCAGCTCCCCGCGGTTGATGACTGACGGTGTTCAACAACTTGAGGTTCTTGGTAGGACTGTGTCGGCTCCCACAGTAGTGTAATGCAGGAGCGGCTGGTTTGCACTGCAGGCCTGCTGAGTTCCGTCTAGACCTTGAAATGGTGGTTTTGCTACCTGTCCTGCCAAATTCTGGCAGGTCGGCCTCAGTGCTCTTTGGACGAGCTTGCCTCCCATCCCCGCCCCGGTATTTGCAAGATGTTCCCTGAAGTGGGGAATAGGATTTCCGTGAGGTTCTGGGTGCAGCCCGCATCCCTGCTGCAGCCCTGGCCCCAGCCTTCATGCCCCCTCTTTGGCCACAGCGGGGCCGGACCCCCGGGACCTGCCCCAGACCCCCTGAAGCAGCAGGCTGCCTCAGGCCTGTGAGCATGTACTTCCGTGCAGGGGAGGTCAGGGACTGCCGAACCCCAGACAACCCTCAAGGATCCCCGGGGGCGGGGGGCAGAGAAGCACCTGCCAAAGGAGCCTCCAAGGGGATCTTCAGGGATTTCACAAGTGACAGACACCCTGTAGATCTGTGTTTCCCACTCCTTATGGGCATGTCTGGTGGCTTCGGAGATGTGTGGTCTCCCTGGCGAACCCTGATGAGGGGGTCATGAGGGCTAGGGTGGAGTCTAGGGACGGGCATGTTATCATTTAGGCAAGCACGGTGACCCCAAAGGCCCTATTCTTCCAGCCTCCGCCCCTCCCTTGGGCCAAGAGGAAGCCCTGAATAGCAGAGCGCCTGGCCCGGGCAGCTAACGCTCCATTTGCACTGGCTAGTCCGGACGAGCCCGAGCAAACTCCGGGTTTGCAGCCACAGAGCTGACAATCTGACAAGCCCATTTCTTGTCGGTTTTAAAAATAGAAGTGTGGGAACCCTCCGAGGCTCCCTGGGAGCGTACTCGGATGGGTGCAAGGTGAGAAGGCCTAGCACAGAGGCACCAGCTAACACATAAGTAAACCACCCATTTTCCCTACTGCCTTTCCCAAAGCTGGTTCCCGGGTCCCCCCTCTCAGGAACTCTTTGTTCCTGGCCCCCTTTCACCACACCCAACTTTCTCTCCTCCCGCAGGCTACCGCTCCTTACCACCACCATTTTGTCCCATTCTTTACCTGTTTCCATGGTAGATGCCTCTGGAGAGGGAAGCCTGGGTGTCCCTCGCCATCAGCCTGCCTTTGGCATTTCTGACTGAGCTGTGAGGAGAGCCCGCGGCTTCTTAGAAAGCGTCTTTTAGAAGTGTCTGTCTGATGATATTTCTGGTGTTTTCCCCTGCCCCGGTGCCCTCCCTGGGAGGGAGAGAATATGCTGCAGCCAGCCCTAAGTGAGCAAAAAATGGAATTAACCTAAGTGCTATTGAGAAAGAGTATTGGACAAATTGAACCCCACCTGGGTCCTGATAGCGCTCGGAGATTTTCCATCTGGGACCAAGAGAGGAGGTCCTGCGGGGGGGGGGGGCGCTTTGTCCATTCCTGCTGGGAAACAATTAATAAGCTTTCCCCAAGTGCCAAAGAGAAGGAGCCGCTTTTGAAATGATCCCAGGAGAGAAATGTGACACCAGTCCAGCCGAATTGTGCCTGATTTTAGATACTCTGTTTGCACATCACAATTTTTAGGGTGCTTTAAGACCGATGTCAGTGGATTTGGGTGGCCTTGAGCTTGACTCGGAACAGCGGAGAAGGGGAGTTGATGGTGCGGACCCGTGGCCCGTGGCCCATGGCGGAGGCAGAGGCCGGAGCTCCGTGCCCTGGGGCCCTCCAGGAGCTCTGGATCTATTATAGTTTCTTCTGTGTTGTCTACATAAGCCAGAAACACAGCTTGGAGGGAAAGTATATTTAAAATAAATAATTACTGTTGACAACAAAACAGTTGGTGGTTTCTCTGTGAGGAGTGCTTTCGGTCCTGTCTGGTGGCTCCCTTAGAGGGCTCATTCCAGGCCCATTGAATTGCAGATGCCGCCCCGGTTATCCACCTGGGCTGAGGGGGGGCGGGGAGCTTCCCTAAGCCCGTGGCTCTTGCTGGGGCATAGGTGGGGGGCGGGGTCCCTGGGGCAATTAAAGAAAAGATGAGAGGTTGGGGTCTTTAGGATTTGGGCTGGCTGCTTACTAGATAATAAACAACAGGTTGCAAAATTTTCATGCCAACCCTTCTGAACAAAACCCCCACTTAGAGGGCCCTGGTCAGCCCCACTCCCCAGGCTTGTGTGAGGCGTCTTCTCTCCGTGTCCCCTCAAACCTTCTTGAGGTTGTCCTGGGATCCCCCTTCCTTGCCCCAGGGAGGTGTGGTGATGGGTGGGGTCCTCTCTGCTCGAAGGCATTCTGATGGAGTCCTCGGAAGAACATTGTCCAGGCTGGCTGGTTTTCCTTGATGAAATGTCCTTTCATGTGTGGTCAGTTGTGCAAAGCCTGCCTGGCATTCTTCCCAAGAGGGCATGGAGCTCTTAGAACATTCAGGCTGTGATCAGCTTTTGGGAGCAAACCAGCACCGGGGCCCTTTTTGAGTTTTTGAACTAAGGTAGGTGGGGTCTCTGTTCAGTGGAAGGGCCTGGGGCAGGGGGAGCCTCGAAGCTGCTGCTGAGCTCGGCAGAGCTCGGCGGTGGGGAAGCAGGGGTGAGTGATGTGCTGCCAGATGGCTGTGAAGTCACTAATGAGCTCAACAATCAGAAGTCACCCTGGTTTTATGTATTACGCCCTTTGGGCAAATGGAAGAAAGCACTGTATTTGCAGAGTAGCTCAGCTCCCAGTTAATGAGAAATTCCACCTTGATGTGATTGACTTTGTTCCCAGAATCCGTACTGGTTATCAGTCAGGCTTGGGTGGAGGGCTCATCTCTGGGTGCCTCCCGTGGGAAGATGACCCTCCCTTGTCACCGTCCAACGGTAATACCGAGCCATCCTCTCCCCCAACCTGCGGGCCAGGAGGGGAGCCTCGCACTGCTTTCCCACCACAGGTCGGTCTCTACATCCCCGGGGCAGGACACAGGCCAGTGCCACAAGGATGCAGAGCCCCACAGACACCCACGGGGAGGAGAGGGGCGGCAAGCCAGCCACTTTAAAAGAAAATAAAAGCAATAGGAACAGGCAAGTTCTAACACTCATTCTTAACCAAAGAGGAAATAGGAGTGGCTGCAGGTATTAACGTCCACTTGGAACAGCTTGGGCGTGAGTGCTATTAGAAGTGGTAGTTAGTGGGAGTAGTAAGGGTTAGAAGAGGTAGTTGTCCTGGTTTAGTACAGATAACTAGGTCTTCCCAGGAGGAGGACAGAAGAGATGGGCCCAAGGGTATTTTTCTCTCTCTTTAAATGACCAGCCTTTTCACGATGCTTGATGCTGGCATCCAGCCGCTCCCATCTCTTGGATGCCCACGGAGCCCAGGCACAGGGTGAGGGTCCAACTCTGTGTGGGAGGGGCTGGCTGACCTGGGAGGGCACCAGAACCTGTCACTTCAGAGTTTCCACTGGAGGGACCCCCCACAGGCAGCATTGGACTCCTGTGAGCATTTTGCTTTCCATTAATTGGCCATTTAACCAGAGTGCTAGGAACGCAAGCCATGCTAAACTCAGTTTTGTTTCATAGTCATCTCATCTTCATTCCTCATATGTGTTGCACCGGTTCCTAAGGCCGCTGGGATTCTTTGCTCCTCGAGCATGTTCAAAACCAACTTCTCCACCTTCTCTGGGGCACCCCCCCCCCAGCATGTCTGAGCCATCTGCTGACTCCTGGTGGAGATCCAGGGCATCCTTGATAGTGCTCTCCTCCATACCCACCAGTCATCGATTCTCAGTGATTCTCTTTCAGAGTGTGCCCTTGTGCACCCTGTTCTGTCTCTCTTCCCAGAGCTGTGGTGACCACCTTGAGCACAGGTGCTCGATGCAGGGGGAGCTTGGGTGCTGCAGTCTTGATGAACAGTGTAATCCAGGGTTCCTCCTTGCCAGTGGCCCTCGTCCCTGGGAAATGTTTTCCTAAGTGTATGGGATGCCTGGCAGCATGTGGTCTCAGAGAGGAGGTCAGTAAGACGGGGACTGATTGGGTTGGTACAGTGTTGGGGTCTCCCTCAGGCGAGCAGGTGCGGGCAGGTGCGGGTGTGGGCAGGCGCGGGCAGGTGCGGGTGCGGGCAGGCGCGGGTGTGGGTGCAGGCAGGTGCAGGTGCGGGCAGGTGCGGGCGGATGCAGGGAGGGTGGGCAGCAGCAGGTGCAGCCAGGCTCTGGAAGAGCCCCTGCCATGGGTTCTGGGCTGCGTGTGCCGGAACCCGCATTTTGGGGGAGTCCCTGCGGCTGGACCCGCTCAGCTCCCAGCCGCAGCAGCGTGTGTGTGGCATGTGGTTCTGAACCTTTCCTTTAGGAGTTTATTAGAAAGCATTGTTCCCCAGCACACACCTGGGACCCATTCTCCAGGAAAAACAGATTAAATTTTTTTTATAGCATAAATTTGACATTGTGTCAATTTAAGGTGAATACTGTGTAATGTTGCTACGTTTATATATTGCAGTATGGCTGCCCTTGGAACGATATTTATCATATTACATACTTACTGTCTGTGCGGAATGAACTATGTTTATTCAACTGCCTGTGGCTATTTTTGCACTCGTGACAAGTTTGTACCTTGAACACCATCAGTCTTATCCCCCCACCCTCTTTGCCCTGGTCTCCCCCGTATTAGTTTTTTAGATTCCACATACGGGTGATACCACACAGTACGTTCTCCATCTGCCTTCCCCCGATGAACATAATGGGCTCAGGGTGCATCTCTGCTGTCGCCAATGCCCGCATACCCTCCTTTCTCGTGGCTGAGTAATTGTCCGTTGTGTGTATCTACCACACCTTTTTTTACCATCATCCGCTGATGGGCATTTAGATTGTTTCCGTATCTTGGCTATTGTGCATAATGCCGTGATAAACATGGGTGTGCAGATCTCTCATGGAAAGCTTGTTTTCGTTGCCTTTGGGTATCCTCCCAGATGCAGAACGGCTGCATTGTGTGACAGTTCTATTTTAACTTTTTGGAGGAACCTTCATGTTGTTTTCCACAGTGGTTAATCCATTTACCTGCCCACCAAGAGTGTGTAAGGATTCCCCTTTCCTTCACATCCTCACCAGGCCCTGTTTCTCTTGTGTTGGTGACGCAGGCCGTTCTGACAGGTGTGAGGTGAGAGCTCCTTGTGGTTCTGATCTGCATTTCCCTGGTGGTTAGCGATAGTCAGTGTCTTCTCATGGGCCCATTGACCATTATGATGTCCTCTTTGGACAAATGTCTGTTTAGTTCTCCTGCCCATTTTTAAATCAGATTTTTTTCTTTAGTTATGTTTGTTATCTATGTTGGATATTAACCTCTTATCCATTGGGTGGTTTGCAAGATTTCTCTCCCATTCTGTAGGCTTTCATTTTGTTCCTTGTTTCTTTTGCTGTGCAGAAGCTTTTGAGTTGGATGTAGTCCCGTTTGCTGATTTTTGCTTTTGTCATTTGTGCTTTGGGTATCGTGTCCAAAAGATCATTGCCAACAGATACTAATGAGCTGCTTCCAATGTTTTCTTCTAGTTTTATTGTGGTAGGCCTTATTTTTAGGATTTTGATCCATGTTGAGTTTATTTTTGTGAGTGGTGTGAGATAGGGGTGCAACATCGTTGTTCTGAATGTGTTTTTCCAGTTTTCCGAGCACCACGTGTCAAGAAGATTATCCTGTCCTTATTGGGTGTTCATGGCTCCCTTGTTGAATATTAGTTCACCATGGAAACAGAGTAAAATTAAAATAAATGCTGGGAGTACTTATATGGACAGTTCCAGACTGTAGTGGTTTGTTTTAAATTTGGCCAAGATGCACTTAGCTTGGTCTGTACCGGGGGTTCTCAGACTTGGTGCTGTTCTCATTTGCGGCTGGATAATTCTTTGCCTTGGGAGCTCTCTTAGGCATTGTGGGATGTCAGGCAGCATCTCTGGCTTCCGCCCACTGGTTGCCAGGGGCAGCCCTGAGCTGTGACGCCCAAAACGTCCCAGACCTTGCTCAGTGTCCCCAGGGGTGAAGGTGCCCCTGCGTGAGCATCACTGCCCGACACTCAGGGATCCTCTCCCCACGACACCCACTGTACAGCGCTTTGGCGGGTGCTCACGAGACCCCCGACCACAGGGTTGGATGTGTGGGCCGAGCACCCGGTGCCCACGTGGCAGCGGGGCCCGGGAGTCATCATCGCAGCCAGCTTTCTGGGTGCGTTTGACCTTGTCCCGTTTTGACAGCCGCGGACCTAGATGGCACGTGCTCAAGCCCCGTCCTAATGCGACTCAGCCCTTTACCCTGCATGTGCTCTGGGATGTTTGCCCCATAATGCTAACACAGACCAGGATACGGGGACTCCAGTCTGTGAGTCCATGGCCGCACCAGGTGGGACCTTAGACCCAGAGCTGGTGCACTGTCTATGGAGGGCTCGGGAGCAGACGTTTCGATCTCTGCCGGCTGTCACCTCCGTGCCACAGCCGCTGGTCTCCGCCTCAAGTGGGGAAGCAGTCACAGCCGGGTGAGACTGTCCTCCCGTCAGAACCGAGGGCAGGCTGTGCACAGTGCTTGGGGGATTCTGAAAAGGTCGGACATAGAGCTGCCATGTGACCCAGCCGGCCTGCTCCTGGGTGTAGAGCCCAAAGGGTTGAAAACAGGGATGTGCACAGATATTTGTACACCAGCGTATCCAGACATACAGATCTATTCACGGGAACCCAAAGGGGGAGACACCCAAGTGTGCATCGTGAGATGCCTGGGCACATAAAGTAATGTGTTCCTGCAGTGGAATAGTGTTCAGCCACGAAAAGGAATGAGGTTTGGACACATGCTGCAACACAGCTGAACTGTGAACACGTTATGCTGAGATGCTGAGTGAAAGGGGGACAGACACCGTGTGATTGCACTTCTGTGAGCTGCGTAGAGTAGAGAAGTTCACACAGGCAGGCGGTAGCCCAGGGGTGAGCGGGGCCAGGAGGACGGGGCTCCTGTTGAAAGGACACAGAGTTCTTGTTGGGCCGATGAACAAGGTTTGAGTGTAGAGCGTGGTGATGGTTACACGGTGTGTACGTGATGCCTTTGAATTGTACACTTAAGCACGGTTAAAATAAAAACTCTGTTATGTATATTTTACTACGACTAAAACAATGGTTTTAGAAAAAGGTGGCCATGGCATTGACCTAAGTGTGGGGCTGGATTCAGAGACACCTGGACCAGATGGAGTGTCGGGCTTCACAAAGGAGGTGACTGGCGGTCTTCGGACAGATGCTTTGTGTCCTGGAAGCTTCTCGTTCCTCATCTCCGGAGAAGGGATCGCCAGCATCGGCCACCTCGTTCGGCGACCCCAGCGCACAGTGGCTCAGTACTGCTTCTGGGTGTTCGGATGATAATTAGTGCTTCTCTCCTCATGTACAGTAACCCACAGTGCCCAGAAGCGTCTGGATAGCCGGAGGACTGATGACCTCTGGAGGCCCTGAATGGGATCACGTGACGTGCGTGGGGGTCATTTTTTCCGCCTGCAGAGCTGGTGGCCTCCGGGCCGGGGTGCTTTGTGTCAGTGGCTGGGTGAGCACCGCGCACATCTCATGTCTCCTGACTTTTTCAGGGAGCGCGGGGAGCTTCTGGAAGAAGCCAAGAAGATGGAGATGGCCAAGTTCCGCTACATCCTGCCCGTGTACGGCATATGCCAGGAGCCGGTAGGCCTGGTCATGGAGTACATGGAGACGGGCTCGCTGGAGAAGCTGCTGGCGGCCGAGCCGCTGCCGTGGGATCTGCGTTTCCGTATCATCCACGAGACGGCCGTGGGCATGAACTTCCTGCACTGTATGGCCCCGCCTCTCCTCCACCTGGACCTCAAGCCTGCGAACATCTTGCTGGACGCCCACTACCATGTCAAGGTAGGACTCGCCGGCGCCGTGTGCGGTGCAAGGCGGTACCAGGGTGGCCGGGGCGGTACAGAGCGGAGAGGGGATGGTGCTTGGGGGGAGGGCACTCCGTCAGCATAAGGACTCCTGCGACCTCCCGTCTTGTTGTGGTCACTGTAAGCCCCGCAGAACGCGTAGCTGGGAAATGGACCCTTTTGCACCTGGTCACTCCCCTAGATCCTGGAGTAGGAGTCTAAATCCTGGGCATCCTGGAAAAAAGAGCTTATGGGGCTACGGATTCGGGTCCTACTGGACGTCTCATGCAATCCGGTTAGGAGTCAGATCGTGGGTGGGCTGTGGGTTGGCTGTCTCCGTGGGACCGCGGGCTTCGTGGTGACGGCTGCATCCCCTTCGGTGGTCTCGGGCGGCGGCAGTGGGATACGCGAGTGTTCCAAAACGGAGGCTCTGCAGAAAGAGGCTCTGACGGGGGCTCTTTCTGTTATCATGCGAGGCCTCTGAGTTCTGTTGTTGGGTTTTTTGGGGGGTTTTTCGGGATAAGTTTATAAAAGAAAAAAGTTTGAGGGATAACAGCTAAAAACCAGCTACCAGCCACTGGGAATTACAGTTAGTAATGTTGTTAGATTTGTATTTCTTTGATTATGTCTCTCCTTTGGAGCGCCTTCGTGTCCGGGATCCTGTCGCGGTTACCAGGGTGGGACTCATGTCATGGATTTTCTCCTCATGGTGACACCCACATGCTCACTTGGGAGGCCTGGCTGGCATGCTGGCCTGCGGGATGCACTTGCCACCGCACTTTCCCTGCACACGGCCCGGAGAGTGAGTGGGAAGGATCCAAGAGCAGTGGCCTGAGTCCCGTCCTGTTCCCTGTGGGAACTGTTCCAGGAAGGGACTCACCTGCTCTGACACTTTGCTCTTCCTGGCTGGTCACGTGGCATGGCAGGATCCCCCTCCCTTGCTGGCTGGAGGGCTAGGCGGGACCAGAGTTCAGTCCGGCCCTGCCCCTGGGCTCTGTCTGGAAGGCGGGGTGGGACTGGGTGGCCTGCACCTGCAGGCAGCTCCCCAGGCCCCAGCTGTGCAGCAGGCCTGGCCACCCCGAGGCTGACGGGAAACCGCTTTCCACTGCGAGCTGTCCCTTGAATGGGTGTCGCCCAGAAATCAGATTGTAGCGGCCAGATGGAAATGCTGTCCTGCTAACAAATGGTCTGCTGTGAATGGGTGCCACAGGGGTTCCCAGTCTTTGCTGGAGCCCAGTTTCTTTCTGGCTGGCGTGCTGGCTTCCCGTGTGGACCTTCTGCCCCCACTGACGTTACAGGGTTGTTTCAAGGAGTGTGTGGTCCTCAGGGCACCCAGCGAAGACTGCAGCTTTTTTTTTTTTTTTTAAGATTTTATTTATTTATTTGACAGAGATAGAGACAGCTAGCGAGAGAGGGAACACAAGCAGGGGGAGTGGGAGAGGAAGAAGCAGGCTCATAGCAGAGGAGCCTGATGTGGGGCTCGAACCCATAACGCCGGGATCACGCCCTGAGCTGAAGGCAGACGCTGAACCACTGTGCCACCCAGGCGCCCCAAGAGTGCAGCTTTTGATCTGGGGCTTGAATGCACGCAAGACCGGGGAGGCAGTGGCAGGCTACCCGCGTGGTGTGCCAGAGGTCCCGCCGCGGACGAGGTGCCCTGGACCCTGCTAAGCTGCGGTGACAGCAGGTTCTGTGCCCCGTGTGAGATGCACACAAACTGAGCGTACCGCATCGGTGTCCCACGAGGGTGGAACAGGTATCCGTCAGCAGGTGCCCTGCAGGCCGCCTGTGGGGTTGGGGAGGAGTTACTCACGGAACTCCAGCTGGGGGTGGGGGGAACTGAGTCTTCAGAGAGGATGAGGCTTTGCTGCTGGCAGGAGGTGGGGGCACAGGCAGAAAGGTCATCGAAGATTCTAGGTTTCTCGGCGGCGGGGGGAGCAAGAGGCTAAGTTAGATTAGGGGAGGGGGTGCTGAAGAGGGCAAGTGATAGAAGCTGCCCAGCGGACCTTCCCCAGGGAGGCCGCTGCCGGGTGCACACCAGGTATGCAGCCACGAGGGGTGCAGCGCCCGCCCCCGGCTCTGCCACCTGGCAGGTGGGGATCATCCCTCTGTTGTTGCAAGGGCTCAAAGGTGATGGCGTGCGGACTGACGGCTCCATGCCTGGCCCGCAAACATGCGCGGTGAGGGTGATGCTGTTGGCGCTGTCCATGTTGGTGGCTCGATAGTCATTTTTTCTGCCCCAGGGATGCAGACTTTCATCCAGGGACTGTCTCCAGCGCTGGGTTCACAGCAGACACTCAATATTTGCTGTTCTCTGCGTGACGTGCAGGGGGCTTTCTTGGTGGGTCGTCCTGCTTTGGCTCTGAGCTCCCCCTGTTTGAAGCCTTTTTTCTCCCTCTGATGCACATGCCGGCTCGGCAGCCTGACCCTGATGTCCATTTTTGTAAATGGGTGAAGATTCCTTGAAGAACCCAGTGGGTCCCAAGGAACCTGGGGTGACAGAGGCGCGAGAGGGCTGAAACCAGGGCCCGTTTCCAGCGCCCTGAAAGGCCCCTGTGGTGGGGGGGGCGGGGAGGCTGCTCTTCTGCGACCACCGCTCAGCCCCAAACAAACGGATGAAGGATTGACAGCACACGTTTCCTGACTCTGAGAAATACGACTCTTGAGAAATACGGTGCGGAGGGCAGGTGCCGAGGGCAGTGTTCGAGCTCCAACTTTGTCTGGAAGCTCCGTATTGATTGAGTGGCCACGGGACTTCAGGGCAGTGTGTAGTCTGTGATTATCTGGAGCGATAAGACTTTAATCTGGAATCTTGAAATGGAATCATAAGTTGCCAGCCTCCCCCCTTCCCTTGGGCCCCTCAGGACCACCTTTGTATACACAGCAAGGATGACTGGAGCTCAGCATTTCAGAGCAGCTGCCTACTTCGCAAAGTGCACTAGAGAGACTTAATACTAAATTAATACGTGATGTTAGTATTACCTAATACCAAGGGAGTAAGGCCATTTCAAGTTGAAAACAAAATAGCTTAGTTTACTGTTGTTTGCTTGCTTGTTTTTTCCAGTAGGCTCCGCACCCAGCGTGGGGCTTGAACTCATGACGGAGATCGAAGTCCCGTGCCGCACCCACTGAGCCCACCAGGCGCCCCCTGAAGTGCTTTAGCTTAAAATCTCAGCCTCCTCCTGCTCCATTTGGCCCAGACCAGACCATATCCAGAGGGACCCGGAGGGTCCAGTGCAGCCCTGACCAGGCCCTTCCTTGGTCTCGTCCAGCTGGGCCCCGGAGGTGAAGGGCCCATGTCCCGGGGTCCCCTGTGAGCACTGAGCAGTACTGAGGAGGACGCTGAATGTGAAGTGTGTTAGCAAATTACAGGGCGCTCGCTATAGATGCTGTAGACCCCGGGATGGCCAGGGCCCCAGAGTCAAGGCTCAGGGCAGACAGTCAGGCCCTGGGCAGCTCGGGGGGCGGGGGGGGCGAGAGGAGAGACCCAGGGGGGCGGAGGGTCAGTGGCCACCGGAGAATTCGGATTTCTGATTTTCATTTTGGTGCCGCAGCTTTTATGTGGAATTTGTGCTTATTTTCTTACACCGAGGACATTTTGAAGTGGCTGGCTGTCCCTGCAAACAGCAGAAATGGAAGAAAAGGCCGTGAGGGGGGTGGGGGCACAGGGTGAGACCCCTGCACCCCAGTCGGTCTCCACTTCCGAACTGAAAAGGTTGCAGTGGCTGAGAGTTTGAATGGAAACATTTGCACTCACGGACTTGGAGAGCGGAGCCCGGCTCTGTCTTGGCCCTAAGCTGCTTTGTGGATCTGCCCGGCAGGGCGGTGGGCGGGGAGTTTCTTGAAGGCCCACAGGGGCAGCAAGCAGCCGGGGGCCCAGGAACGGCCAGGCTGGCCCTCCTGGTATAAATTCTCCTGTGTTGAGCAGTGCTGACTCCAGGCCATGGGCTCCCCTCGAGGGCTCGGCAAGCCCAGGAGTCGGGCCCGACTCAGCCCCATTCCCTATCCCTCAATCCGTGCATTTGAAGAGGAACCCAAGGGGCAGTCTTCCATGTGGCTCCCAAGTCTCTTTGTGCCAGTGAGTGTGACCTGAGTCCGCACACACAGCCTCAGCCGGTGGCCAGGGGTCCTGATTAACGCAAGAGGGGGGAGATGCGGGGAGGCAGTGACGCCTTTCCCTCCCTCACCGTGGGGTCCCCCGAGCTTCCTGAGCTCTCCGGACACCTTCGCCCAAAGGAGAGGAGGAGGCAGAGACGTGGGGCCTGCACAGCTGGGGTCCAGGTGCTCCTTCAGGTGGGTGGGTCCCACGCAAGGAGGAGATTTGTGTTAGCCTTTCATGTGGATGCCTGGCGAGGGAGCCAGGAAGTGTCTCGCTCACACGCCGTTCCAGGTGGAGGGCAGAATGCCCCCTCAAGGTTGCGTGGTGTGTGTTTCGTTTGCTTTAAAGGGCGTCTGAAGGCGTATTTCCCTTTAAAGAGCATGCTGCCACCTGCCCGCCTCCCCAGCCGGGCCGCGGGAGAACCGGTGGCCCTAGCACTGGGCCTTGCTTTTCACGTGTCATCTGAAAACTTGAAAACTTGGAGGATCGCTTTTCCCCTTCAGGTGGATTCGGGCTGTCCCCAGTGGCAGGCATAAGACTGTAAATCTTCTTGAGTTCCATCTCCCAGTGAATTCCTTCCTTAAAGCATCATCTTTCCCTGCCCATCAAGCAGGCTGGGATTCGGTTCTTCTGAAGCCAGCTGTGCCTTCCTGTCTTCCCTGGAGGAGTACGAGGCATGGCCCTTTGGGGCATTTCCGAATGCGCCTGCACAGCGTTGGGTCGGAGCCAGGCGGCACTGCAGAGGGGAGGGGTTGGTAGAGCCCCCAGATGGCAGCCACCGGGCGAGGCCCCAGCGAAGCTTGCTGAGCCCTGTCTCCTTGCTGTGTTGCAGATTTCCGATTTTGGGCTGGCCAAGTGCAATGGGCTGTCCCACTCCCATGACCTCAGCATGGACGGCCTATTTGGCACCATCGCCTACCTCCCTCCGGAGCGCATCCGCGAGAAGAGCCGGCTCTTCGACACCAAGCACGACGTGTACAGGTGAGTGACAGGTGTGCGTGCCGGCCCAGCTGGGGCTCGGCACCTTCATTCTTCGCGCCCCGAGTGCCGGCTTTCCCGGGGGCTCCTCGGGGCTATCAGATACGAGGTTCAGTCCAAATGAAAGAGTTCGGGGTTTTTAGCTGGTAGGTCCAGGCTACCCCAGGTGTGCGAGACCGTCGTCCCCCGCGAGTGCTGCCAGCCGGGGGTGGGGAACGTTCATGGTCGGTGCCAGTTAGAGATAGTTATGTAACCCGACTGGCAGCTCCCGCACTGTGAAAGGTCTGGTGTTTTCATGAAATGTGGGTTTTTATAGCCTGTGTGCGGGGTAAGCCTGGCGCTCAGAGTGCCATCTGTCTGTACGTGCGTGGATTTGGCCTCCTAACCCAGGCCCCTCTGGCCCAGCGTCTTATGCTCCTAATGTCACTTCCTTTGACAGAGGAGTGCAGACTGGCTGGGGGCAGTTTGCAAACTAGCGTCAGTGGGATTTATGTACTCGATAATAATCCCACGTCATTGGGGCCTGCCTTTTCCAAATTGCCAAGGTCTTACTCACCCAGACCTGCTGGAGGAGAAGAGAGGCAGGGAGGGCGGGCGCACCTAAGCCCCTCGTTGTGGCTCTTGTCTTACGCATTGTGACTGTGACCCTGAGCCCCAGAGCACAAAGCTTTGCCTTTGTGACATTGCCTGCGCCTGGAGTCCTGGCTGACTGGTTTGACCGTCACCCTTGTGCGTGTGTTCTGCTGGGCTCTGAGCTGTCTGTCCGCTGTCGAGGGCACTATGGGGGCCAGTCCCAGCTTGCAGAGTTTGTGGAGAATAAGGTTCTGTGTTTGTTTTGGAGCTGAGAGTTTCAACTTTTGAACTTGCAGACTTCAGTGACTTTTCAATGGAGAATTCTTGGCATCTCTAATCGGTAGGCTCTCAGCTCGTTGAGGGTGCTGGCTCCACGTTTGGGCTCCTGGTTTTGTTGGTGTGTTTTCTTTTTTAAATGTATTAGATTGTGCTTTTTGGAGTATATTCAGAGTAATTTCATACACTACATAGAGAGAGAGAGACAGAGAGAGAAAGTAAGTGTATATATAATTTCCACCAACCAAGAAAGGGCCCCAGGAAGGTCAGCTGGCCCGGCTCTCATGCTCTCTGCCCAACCTTGTGTGAAATGTCAGCGAGCATGCTACTCGCCCCGCCCGGTGCTGGGTCAGGGGCCCGCCTGGTACTGGGTCAGCGTCTTGTGCCCCATGCCTGCCGGGAGACGGAGGGGAGTTAAGCGGATACAGGCTCTTCTCCCTATGAGTCGACGGTCCAGCTGCAGAGTGACATTCGTTCCCTATCTGGGGCCCCCCACCCCCGCGCTGTCTGAGCCGGCACGAGCCACGTCGCAGGTTGTGTCTGTTGGGTCGCGTCTGAGCTCGCACCCTGATGTGCTCCACGGACGCGTGCCTGTTTAATTAACAAGCCCATGGAAAACATCGTGGTGTCCTCCCTCTCCCTCTCCCTCTCCCACTCCCTCGCTTTTGAAGACTCTGGCATGGTTCCCTTCCAGCATGGTGCTGTGTGGGTGAGCCTCTGGCTCGCAGATACTGACCTGGCCCATTTTCCTTCCAGCTTCGCCATCGTGATCTGGGGTGTGCTGACACAGAAGAAACCGTTTGCAGGTGAGTGGGCTTGTCTTTGGGGGCAGGCAGTGTGTCTGTCTGTCCTGGGACAGTGGAGGGTGCCCCGTCTTTGGTCCTGTTTCTGTTGAAGCCGTGCCTGCCATTAGCATTCCCACAGGGATGGGGGGTTGCTCTGGACCATGAAGCTGGCAGGCCCATCCTGGGGGGCAGCGGGGTTGCTGCTCCGTCCCGTCCCGCCCAGCACGTGCTCTCAGAGCCCCACGGCCCACACTGCAGGCCTTTCTGGGTGTAGACGAGCAGTCCTGCAGCGTAATTCACATGCAAGGAAAGGCTGTCATCCGAAGGGGTCTGGTCAGTGGATTTCTCATTTTTAGGTGCCAGCTGATTCGTGTGTGTGATGTAATACACGGGACATAAAACTTACCTTTTTATCCATTTAAAGTGTACAATTCAGGGGCATCAAGTGCATTTGCTGCTGTATAGTCTCGCCCACTGCCTAGTGCCAGAACATTCCCGTCCCCCCAGAAGGAAGCCCCCGGCCCATGCAGCAGCCCCTCCCCGTTCCCCCCCACCCACCCCCATGACTGTTCAGCTGCTTTCTGTCTCTCTGGATTGCCAGCTGTGAATATTTCCAGCCAGTTCTTTTTTTTTTTTTTTAATTTGAATATGGCAAGATACATAGAAAATGCATCGTCTGAACTGCTCGTAAGCGTGCGGTTTAGCGGTATGAGGCACACTCACACCGTGTGCAAGCAGTCCGTGGGATGGCTGGGTGGATTGGGCCCCAGTGCGCGCCCCCAGATCCCCAGCGCCCCCCTTGAGGGCTGCGACGCCTCCTCCCCCTTCAGGCCACCTCTGTTCCCATGTCTTCCTCAAAGTGCTAATGCCTTGACGTGTGACAAAGACCGAGGACTTGGACCCTCATCGTTTTCCTCTAGGCGTATGCGGTGACCGTAAAGATCTGACTGCTCCAGGCAGAGTGGGCTTGTGGCCTGGGTCTTGGGGTCCCGTCCTAGTGTGGGTTTGTGGCCCCGTTGTCTGTCTTCTGGACTCCTCCTCCTCCGTGGAGGCCGTGGTCTGCATCGCCGTGGCGAGGCGGTGTGCCCCTTTGGCCCAAGATCATGTGCCAGGCACGATGCCCAAGGCCAGGTGCAGGGCACGAACGTCCAGAGCCAAGGCCCGTGTGTTCTATTGCTTGGGACGTAGGGGAGTTCAGGGTATGGGAGCGAAAGGTGTTTCCTGAACCCTTCCCATCTGCGCGGCAGCAGAAACTGTTCCAGGTGTTTACTTTCATTTTATTCATGGGGCCTGCTGGGGTTTGGAAGCGTGTGTTGCGGAAATAACGTGTAGCTAGCTGCCTAGGAGAGCCGTTGCACAAGATTTAACGGGAAGGCGGCACGGAGCCTCGGAGTCGGATCTGGCAGACGGCGGTGACTTTGGGCCAGTTTTCCACACCTGCTGATATGCGTCTGCTGCGTCTGCGGGCTCCCTTGCCGTGGGTGTGTTGGGAACTGCAGGGGGGTGGGGGGGGCCGCTGGGACCAGGAAGCCTGGGGTCCAGCCTGATGGACATTGTGGTTTTAGGCCGAGCGGGCCCCTTGTTCTGTGACCAAGGTTATGATGATAGTTAACGAGTCCACCGTGCTCGTAAAGGTCGCAGAGGAGGACAGGTGGGGCCCCGTAATATGAATTTCGGGGGAAAAGGCCCCCGTTTACACACCCCAGATGCTTTGGGGAGGCCAGGCGCCCTGGCCAGCGTCGCTGTGGCCGGCTCCCAGCACACAGCCCCTGGGGCCTGAGCTGTGGCGTGGAAATCAGAGTTTAGGAAGGGTTTTGCGTCATCACAGGCAGATTTGGGTTCCCTTAGAGGCTGCACCACGTGACTTCATGATTTATAAGTGTTGCCTCCCTTTGGCATGCACAGGCCACTTTGGAACATGTCTCATCAGATAGTTTTCTTCTTTGAACCCCGCTTCCCTTTGACTTTGACACCCAGAGAGATCTGCCCTGTGATGCAGAGCCCTGGCTCCATTTGGTACATCGTTGGGAGTTTCCAAAACCTGGAAAAGGGAGCGCAGACGTGCCCTGGAAGACTGAGGATTAGAGAACGCTCTGTGCTCTGAAATGGTCTCCCAGGTCACGTCGTGGGGATGGTGTCGGTGACACGCTCCCCTCCTCCTGAAGATGAAAACGACGGCCTCCAGCCCCGTGGAGCTGCCCTGACTTGCGTGCTTCTCTTTGCAGATGAGAAGAACATTCTGCACATCATGGTGAAAGTGGTCAAGGGCCACCGCCCGGAGCTGCCGCCCGTGTGCAGAGCCCGGCCGCGGGCCTGCAGGGCCCTCCTGCATCTCATGCAGCGCTGCTGGCACGGGGACCCTCGAGAGCGGCCCACCTTCCAGGGTGAGTGCCCGGCCCCTGCTGCCTGACTGTCGTGCTGGTGGCACGGGAGAGCGGGCAGGCTGGGGAGCGGGAGCAGACGCAGGTGCACGGACAGGCTGGCCACCTGCCCGGGCCCTCCGGCACCCAGGGCCGGGACAGTTGCCGCCGTCCGCCGCAGCTCCCGCCGGGGCCGGCTCGCTGCCGGGAGGGGCCCGTGCTGGTGCTGCGAGTTCAGATACCACGGGGCATCTTCAGGGCACTGATGAGACCACTCCGCTGAGGCTTTCTTCGCATTTCTCTTGGGTCTTGTCCCCCTGGCATGGATGTAGCCTTGCGATAGGAAAGCGACTGATAAAATCAGAATTGTTCGTTACATTGAAAACACACGGGGGGAGACGACAGGGGCCTCACCTGCTAGGAGCCGGCCACCCTGGCCATCGTGGGCACACGTGCCGGCGGCTCTGGCAGACGGGGCTCCCCCGGGAAAGGCTTCTTTGGGAAACCGGAATGCCGTGGGTCCTGCTTGGAGTCTGGCAGACCCTGCAAGTGGTGGCTAACAGGAGGCCCCAGAATGGCCACGGAGGTTGCAGGGGCACCTGCGAGGTCCGCCAGGCCAGCTGCCTGGGAAGCCACGGTGCTGGCCAGCCCCCTGGGGTGCAGTGCCCCAGCCGCTGCCTCTTCTGTCCCCTCCCGAGGTCACACGTTTACATCGTGAATGTGGAAGTCATTGTCTGAGTGACATGCCCTGTTGTGTGTTCTCCCCACAAGAAATTACTTGTGAAACTGAGGACCTGTGTGAGAAGCCCGATGGGGACGTGAAGGAAATGGCACGGGATCTGGACACGAAGCAGCCCCTGGAGCCCAAGAGCCAGGTAACGGCCACCTTCCTGGATGTCGTTTCTTGGGGGCCCCTGTCCTCTCTGCAGGCTCCCCTCAGCCTGGACTTGCCCCTCGGGTCACTGTCCCAGGCCAGTCGGCCTTGTGCTTGGGAGTCAGCCATGGGGTCCTACCTTCAGGAGGAGGATGGGTCACGTGGCTGGCCTGGTGGCCCTGGGTGCCTTTCCTGCCCGGCTGCTCCCTGTCCCCACCTCCTGTCTGTGGTTCAGGATGGACAGCGTGGGCCCACACTTGATGTTGGAGGGCCACTGGTCAGATGCTCTTTGAGCCGGGGGAACAGAAGGCCCGTATGGGCCCTGGTGGGGGAGGGGGTGTGGGCTCTGCTGGTCTGGCTGTCTCTGCTCCTTTGACTCGGAAATCAGGCCACTTTTTAACAAATGCTCTGTGCTCGGGGAGCCACATAGGTTACGTGAGGTGTGATAACGGACCCCAAGGGCTGGGGCTCACTAGGCCCGGGGACGAGGCGGTGGCAGACTTGTAAAGGGAAGCCTGCTGTGTTATCTGGTGTTGGGCGACGTAGCCCAGGCGGTCTGTGGAAGGCCACGTACCCCAGGCGGTCCGTGGAAGGCCACGTTGCCCAGGCGGTCCGTGGAAGGCCGGGAGATAAGCGTTTAAGGCGTGCCCACTGTCTGAACAGAAAGAGGCGTGTGTGAGGCTGGGGAGCAAAGGTGCCTGGGGAAGGCGACCTGGCCACTGATAAGGACGAGCAAGGCACCCAGCTGGGGGGTTGCAACTCTGCACCGAGCCATCAGGTCAGGGCAGATCAGCAGTTCCCAAGGAGAGGGAGGACCCGTGACAAGTGGGCTTGAATCAGGAATTGTCGGGAGCCACCCCCGGGTGGCTTGCCAGAAATCTACTTTCTGGAAGCCCAGTATGGAGACCCTCGAAAAGACCCCCCTGGTGCATGTGGATTGGAGGGGCCCTGTTGTCGCTGCATCTGGGCCTGCCCCTTGTGCTCGCCCCCACGCCGCCCCCCCAGCCCCACTTGCCCGGCTTGGAGGAGGGGCACAGGTTGTTGGCGGGGAGGGGCCCCCAGCCCCAGTCCCATGTCGTTCATTTCTTACCGGTGCTGGCCTGCCAGAGTGGGCACGGCCCAGCGCTCAGGCTTCAACCGCTCCCAGTGCATTCACGTCCTGCCCAGCGTGCCGCGCTTCCCGCGTCTGTCCCGTCTGTCTTTGCTCACGGCGTGTCTGCACCCGGCGGGCCCAGTGCACGGTCTTTGGGTCCCTGCTGCTGTGCCTGTGGCGATGGGTAGCACGCCCTGTGTGGCCGCCCGGGGACCCGGTGCCCCCTCGCCCTGCACCTGCACCACCGGGGTCCTGGGTGGGTCTCATCCGCCCCCTTCCCCTCTGCTTGGTTCGCAGAAGCCCGTGTGCACGCCTCTCAAGAGAGCCTCCGCGCCCACCTTCGACAGCGATTACAGCCTCTCTGAGCTCCTGTCCCAGCTGGACTCGGGCACCTCTCAGACCCTCGACGGCCCGGAGGAGCTCAGCCGCAGCTGCTCCGAGTCCAGGCTGCCGTCGGCCAGCAGTGGCAAGAGGCTCTCGGGGGTGTCTTCTGTCGACTCTGCCTTCTCCTCCAGGGGGTCGCTGTCCTTGTCGTTTGAGCGAGAGCCTTCCACGGGCGGTAAGCGAGGACCCCATATCCTGGGAAGTAACGCGCTTAATGGTGGGGCTGGCGGTAGGCAGTGTGTGTAGGAGTGCCTGTGCAGCTAACGGACCGGGCCCCCCGCTCCTAGAGCAGTTCTTCATTTCTGTATCCCGTAACTAATTGGTTTGGGGCGTCAGTGCATAGTTAGCTCAGTGAGCGCAAATCCCGAGAGATGTGCCGGCTGAGTGGTGGGCTGAGTGGCTCTGCGGGGTGTCGCTTCAGAGTGACGGGAACGGGCCGTGCTCCGGGCTGTGCAGGAGGTCTTACCTGGGCCAACCCCAGGTGCGGGGTCTGACCTCAGGTTTGCAGACCCCTGAGTTCTGTCAGGTGAGGCCAGCAGGCGAATCGAACCCCGCACCCTTGAGATCTCTCTCTTGCAGAGGCCAGCCCTGTACCCCCTTTCTCTGAAACTCTCGTACTTTCTTATTTGTGAGCTCCCCATTTATTTTAGCCACGCATTATGATGGGTGGGTTGTTCCTAGAGGTTTTAACATGTGGGTCCCGTCACATACTGCCTGTTGGGATGGGGTCCTTTGCAGCTAGGTGGTCTTATATTTTTATGTTAATTTCGGTGGGTTTTCCTTTGGAAGGAGTTTTCCCTGCCGCTGGCCCTAATGCTGGTCCCTGGGCGTGGGGGCTGGTGCTTAAGTGCTTACTGTGGCTCCCTTCTGGCCCTCCCCCTGCCCAGGAGGGTAAGATGGGGTCCTGTCCGGCCCTCTGGGTGCTGCTGTCCCACGAGGAGCATATGGATGCTCGGGCTCAGGGTGACGATGGTGTTGGGGTGGCCGAGTGCCAGAGGGCCGTGGGAAGAGTGCGGGGCCCAGCAGGCGGGGAAGTTCGTTTTTCCTGGTGGATCAGGGGATTCCTTTTAGAAGGGACGACTTTTCCTGCATGCTGTGAGCCTCCTGTGATTTTGAGTGGAATATTCGGGGCAAAAAAGGGCTTTCTGGGTTGAGGGGAGTGCCTTACAAAGACATATCGGTGGGCAAGGCCCAGCCGGACAGCTTGCCTGGGTGATGAGACTGAACAGGAAAGAGATACCCCATCTCCGGGGGAGAAATGTGTTCTAGAATGCTTTCTGGGTCTGATGCTTCAGAGGATCCATTGCTGGCTCAGCTCTGAAGCCCGTGTAGACACGAACCCAGACCGGGCGGACTGGGTGGATTGTATTTTCTTGAATTCCACCCTGTTATCCCCCCACCCCTGGAAGTCCCCTGGAGAGAGTTCCGTGGAGGGAGGGGTCTTGCTCCATGCACATCAGAACCCACACACGGTAGGAACACTAAGCTTTTCATCATGAATGACGGTCCTTCTGAGATGGGAGAATTCAGTCTCTTGAGAATTATTTTAGGAAACCTTCACGATGTTTCCAGGGCAAGAGGCTGCATTTGGAGGCCGGGGCAGGGAGCAGCTGGTGGCCCGGGAAGGGTGCCCCTGGCCTGGGAGCTGTCCGCTCTTAAGTGGCCTCTGCCTTTCTTTCCCTTTTCTCTTCTTAATGAAGGAACATTAGCAACCACTGCCATTTCTGAGCACACGCGGGCCGAGGTTTTCATCCTTATCTGATGGCGACCCTACAGGACGGTAGGGTGACTTTCACTTTGCCAGTCGACAGAAGCGCCTCGGCCTGCCCGCGGTCTTCCCACTACATCTGAAACCTGAGGACACAGTTCAGGTGGCCCGTGAGTGATTTCAGGTGCATGGCGACCCCGAGACATCGGGAGCGGCCAGCGGCCTGATCGTTGCATCTCTCTCCCCGCAGATCTCGGCACAACAGATGTCCAGAAGAAGAAGCTCGTGGATGCCATCGTGAACGGGGATACCAGCCGACTCATGAAGATCCTGCAACCGCAGGACGTTGACCTGGTGCTGGACGGGGGCGCCAGCCTGCTGCACGTGGCCGTGGAGGCCGGCCAGGAGGAGTGCGTCAAGTGGCTCCTGCTCAATAACGCCAACCCCAACCTCACCAACAGGAAGGGCTCCACCCCCCTGCACGTGGCCGTGGAGAAGAGGGCACGGGGTGTCGTGGAGCTCTTGCTGGCTCGCAAGATCAGCGTCAACGCCACGGACGAGGACCAGTGGACGGCCCTGCACTTCGCGGCCCAGAACGGGGACGAGGGCAGCACTCGGCTGCTGCTGGAGAAGAACGCCTCCATCAGCGCGGTGGACTGCGAGGGCCGGACGCCCATGCATGTGGCCTGCCAGCACGGCCAGGAGAGCATCGTGCGCATCCTGCTGCGCCGGGGCGTGGACGTGGGTCTGCAGGGGAAGGACGCCTGGGTGCCGCTGCACTACGCCGCCTGGCAGGGACACCTGCCCATCGTCAAGCTGTTGGCCAAGCAGCCGGGGGTGAGCGTGAACGCGCAGACACTGGACGGCAGGACGCCGCTGCACCTGGCCGCCCAGCGAGGCCACTACCGCGTGGCCCGCATCCTCATCGACCTGCGCTCCGACGTCAACGTGCGCAGCCTGCTGTCGCAGACGCCCCTGCACGTCGCCGCGGAGACAGGGCACACGAGCACCGCCAGGCTGCTCCTGCATCGGGGCGCCCACAGGGAGGCCGTGACGGCGGAGGGCTGCACCGCCTTGCACCTGGCCTCCCGGAACGGGCACCTGGCCACCGTCAAGCTGCTCGTGGAGGAGAAGGCGGACGTGCTGGCGCGGGGGCCCCGCAACCAGACGGCGCTGCACCTGGCCGCCGCCGGCGGGCACTCAGAGGTGGTGGAGGAGTTGGTCAGCGCCGACGTGCTCAACCTGTCTGATGAGCAGGGGCTCAGCGCGCTGCACCTGGCTGCCCAGGGCAGGCACGCCAAGACCGTGGAGACGCTGCTGAGACACGGGGCGCTGGTCAACCTACAGAGCCTCAAATTCCAGGGCGGCCACAGCCCCGACGCCACACTCCTCCGGCGAAGCAAGACCTAGCCTGCTGCCCCCGGAGACCGGGGCCCGTGTGGGGTTCCCGTCCCATTGCCGTGTTACACCGTGGCGACAGAAGGACACTGCCGGTCGGCGCTGCTCGCCTTGTCTGTGGCCTGACGGAACATTGACCGAGCGAGCGGGCCTGCGAGAGGCAGGTGGCTGCTGACTCCAGGTGCGCGTGGGGCGTCTGCTCGGGCGTGTCAGCCTCCGAAGGCATTTGGTTAGAACGCACTCGGCTGTCCACCCATCCAGCAATCGGCACGCCCGCCGTCAGAGGGACGATGGGTCGGAATCATTTCGTTGCGCTCCTTGCTGCTCGCGTGGGCCCCTCGATGCCTGCGCCGTGGAGGGAGCGCGTACGTGCGGTCCTGAGCTCGGCCCGTGGCCCGGAGCGCAGCCGTCGCGGGAGCAGGTGCAGAAGGAGCTGGCTTTTACCTTCACGCCCAGCGGCGGGGCTGGGAAGCCTGTTTCAGGAAGCTGGAGTGGAATTCTTGTTCCGTAGGAAATCTTCAGTAGATGAACATGGATTAACCGTTGCTTTGAACTTGTTAAAGACATTCACGTCCTTGGGTTGTCTGGTCCGTGACGAATGAGTGTAAAGTAATAAGGTTGATTTTTAAAAGCAAACAGTCATTGGACCTGCTCTTTCATGTCCAAATTTGTCAGTCCTCATGGGTGGCCGCCCACGGACCTGACCGTGCAGTTCGCTGCTCTTGTTGCTGGTCACCTGAAGTGTTAGAGCTCTGGAACGACGTTTTGGGTTCGGGCTGCCGTCAGTGTTACCAGCTGGATGGGACACCTTGCTTGTTGGGTTGCTTCCAGCGCGGATGTTGGGTGAGGTGGTGGTTTGTGCGGACTGCTCCCGTCTTGGGGCCGCGAGGCTTGTCTGAGCCCCCGGACGGACGCCTACACCACACGGGAGCCTTGGCTTTTAGGGCGGAATCCCGGGCGGCTCCGGGACACAGCGGCACACTCTTGGGTAGGAAAGTGGTTTCTAGCCCCTTTCCTTCCTTGGTTCCTGTGTCCCACGTGGCGCCCCCTGAATGCTGTTCTTTGAGTAGGTGTGCCACGGGGTGTGGCCTCGTGCGCAGACGTGCCCCCTGGCCTGGTGTAGAGCACAGAGACTGATGTTAATGTACCGTGTATGTTAATATGAATCTGTGCGCAGGGTACTTCTTTTCTATGACAGGAAATATCCACTCTGCTTAGAACTGGCTATGTTTTAATACGCCTTGCGCTTTCACGACGTTCCGCTGTGGTTGTATGTAGGACGTGCGGAAGACAAATCATTCTGTCAATAAAACACGTCGATAAAACAGAGCACCCTTCTACGTTTTTATTTTTTTATTTTTTTATTTTTTTAATTTTTTTAAAGATTTTTATTTATTTATTCGACAGAGACAGAGACAGTCAGCGAGAGAGGGAACACAAGCAGGGGGAGTGGGAGAGGAAGAAGCAGGCTCATAGCAGAGGAGCCCGACGTGGGGCTCGATCCCACAACGCCGGGATCACGCCCTGAGCCGAAGGCAGACGCTTAACCGCTGTGCCACCCAGGCGCCCCACCTTCTACGTTTTTAGAGTCAGAAAAATCTTCTTCTTACACAAGGACGCGCATCATGTGATTTCTGAAAACCAGAGATTCAGGCAGTCTAGAAGCGTAGTCAGGGTGCCCTGAATTAACCTGTGACAGGAGGGGACAGAGGAAGGGGAAGGGTGGCCCCAGGCTTCCTGCCTCCTTAGCTAGGCCCTTCCCTATGTGTGAACCAGCAGAGATGATCTAACCTTAGGAGAAAAGCTCCTCACACCCATGGTTTGATGTCTTTTTAAGTGTTTACAATTCCTCTTCTATTTGTTAATTGTGAAACAGTTTCAAGTTACAGGAGAGTTACAGTACATAGAACACCAGTGTATCTGTTACCTAGAGTCCCCCGTTCATTCCCATTTACCTCATTGGTGTGATCATTCTCTTTTCTATCTCATCTACCTGCTCACCTACCCATGCACCTGTTGATCCATCTGTCCATCCATCCATCCATCCATCCACCATCCATCATCTTGCCCACCCATCCATCCGTTCACCTGCCCATTTACCCATCCATCCATCCATTGACTTGCGCATCCACCCATCCATTCACCTGCCCATTTACCCATCCATCCATCATTGATTTTCCTGCCCATCCATCCATCCATCCATCCATCCATCCATCCATCCATCATCTTGTCCACCCATCCATCCATTCACCTGCCCATTTACCCATCCATCCATTCACCAATCCACCCATCCACCCATCCACCAGTCTGTCCATCCGTCCATCCATCCACCCACCAGTCCTTCCATGTATGCATCTGCCTGCCCATCCAACCATCCACATATGTGCCTTCCATCCATCTGTCTGAGGAGGTTGCAGAGAGTGCCCCATGACCCCTAAATACTTAAATACGTATTTCCCAAAAATAAGGACTTCATGCTAAATAGCCACAGTGCATACATCAAAATCAGGAAATTAGCATTGATACAGTACTATCATCTCATCCACAAGCCCTTTTCAAGTTTTGTCGACTGTCCCAAAAATGTTCTTTTGTAGAAAAAACGACCAATGGGAGCAACCAGTGAATCTTCCTTCCACCTTTCTGGCTCAGGCCCCCACCATACTTTGTTGCCCTGGCTCCCGAGTCCTCAGTCCGCTGTTCCCCAGGCTTCTTTTCTCTTTTACAACTTTGCCTTTTTTGAGAGGAGTACAGTCACTTATTCCGTATAATATCTTCAGTAGAGATTTGTCTTAATTTTCACGATTTGCTTTTCTTACGTATTTTTGGCACGAATGCCGCCGACATGATATGGGGTTTAAAGCATTTCTTTCCCTTCTACCTTTTTAATACTTTCTTGATACCAGTATGCAGTCACGGATTCCCATGGAATCAGGCTCTACTCCATTATTGTCATTTATTTTCATGTTCAAGTTATCCCCAGTTTGGCCAAGCTCAGTGCCTTCATGCCAGCTCTTGTGTCCCTCTGGTGCGTCCCTGTCGTTTGAGCACTTCTCGCTTTCTGACACAATGGGAGTTCAGTCTCATCTTGTCCTTCCTCCACCCCAGCCTCGGATACCATCAGTTCTCCAAGGAAAGTGGTTTCTTTTAGTCAAGAATGGTATTTAGACACCAAGATCTGGGGCTTAGATATGCTCACTGTTCCGGGGGTGTCATTCCCTCTAGGCTTCAGACTGATGTAACTGACATATATATACGCATACGGATCTCTGTATCTTATTAGGGAACGTAGTTTCACAGCAATACCTTCAATTACAATCCAGCACCCCGGGGTTTCATCCAGCGTGTCCATATACGTGTCCACTTCCTCCGATGGTGAGAAGGTTAGTCTCCGTCGTATTGGAACAGAAGTGCACCTTCGCTCAGCCCCTGCATGTGTGACAAACCTCCCAGCCATGTTGGCTGCTGCCTCAGTCTGTGTCCCTTCACACAGGCTGAGCCAGCCCGGGTTTGCTCAGCCCTCCGCTCTGAGTGCACCAGCCACGTTCCCCAGCCCTGCAGAAGGAGGATTCCTTTTAAAAGCCTTTTAGACCAGGGATTAAGACTTACAAACCTTTTCTTACTAAGACTCTGCCACTCAGCTTAACTTTCCTTTTTTTCCAGTAGGTCCCCACATCATTTCTCCTCCTGTCTCCAGGTAGTGATAGTTCAACATTACATTTTTCCTTCTTCACTTCTCAGAAAACTTGGGCATTTCCCCCCTCTTTTCCCTCTGATCCCTAGTCTGTGCCTTTTTTTAGTTAGGAGCATCTCTTCGTTTGAGGATGGCATGAACTTTTCTCTTAGACTCTCTGCTCTTTGACCCTCTGTTTCTTGGAGGAAACAAAAGTAAGTCTTACATTTCACACATTCTGCTATTGCTGTTGGGCTGAGGGGCCCTTGGACACCCCCAGCTAGTCCCTCTTGGGCCCTACCCCTGAGCAGCATCAAAGAGGCATACCAGCCTTTCTTCAGCCTCTCTGGGATGTGGAGATGGTAGGTTCTAGAACAGAAGTGGTTTATGCCTGGCTGGAGTAGGCACAAGCAGCTCCCTCATGCACTGGCACTTAGGTTCACAGACTCCCACTCGCAGCAGCCTGGGATGATGTCAGAGCCGGGGGAGGGCAGCAGCAAACATCATCTTATTACTGACCAGGTTATATCCAGGTTGGGGACCACTTGGCAAGGTGTGATAGCCAAGGTGTCAACCCCAGCCTCTGGTTCAGATCTGCCATGGTTCACACTCCACAGAGCCGAGCACAGAGGACCCAAGTCTGAGTACTGCTCTCTTCCTATGCCCATCCCTGCTCACCTCCAGCCAAATGAGAGATGTGGGCCCCTGGGCTCCCATGCATCATGACTTTCCTGGCAGCACATCTCCTTTCTAGATGTACGCCTGAAGCCACAGAGAGGTGGGACCTGGCTTGCTGAGCGAACAACTGGTTCACCACTTGACTACCCCACCCCCAGCTCTGATGAGCCAAGAGTCACCATCTTTATCCAGGTCATTGAACCTCAATCCAGTTCTCCAGGACTGTTTGCCGGAGGCATTTCACTGTGCGCGGCTCTAGCTGCTTATTTCAAAAGCGTGGGTGTGGCAGGTGGTGCCATTCAGGCCTCCTGTTGACACCGCAGCAGAAAGGGAACAGGCGTTTGTAGACGTTGACATTCGGAGGAGAATCCCTGACCCTAAGCTTACACTTTGGTGGCCATGTTCTTGGAAACAGAGAGACTTAACCCTGGACGAGTTTCCTCCTCTCCCCCTCCTTCCTTCTTTCCCTCCCTCTCTCCCTACCTCCCTTTATTATTCATTATTGTGTGAAGTCAGGAGTTCAGAATGCCACCACACGCTGTGCGGGACACTCAGGGGTGAGAGCTCCTGGCCTTCTGCCGTGTCTATGCCCTAACATCTGAGATCAGGCGACGTTGGCATCAACACTGATTATTACACGAGGGGAGGCAGTCTCTTCCCTGAAATGGCGCTAGTCTCTGATGTAGGCGCACCGGCAAAGAAGGTGTACTTACTACCTCATGTAATCCACTGGTGTCAGGAATGGCTGGATCCAGGTGTTCACAGTGTCACCTTTCCTTGATGTTGGCTTTGCTAATAAGCAGAAAATGGCCTGACATCTCCAAGCTTGAACAATCTTGGCTCAAGGATTTCACTAGAAGAGCTTTTTGTCCCAATGGTTTTCCTTTCCCAAACCCCAAGTTAAACATAGTTCATAGACTCTTAGACACCCTCCGCCTGCCACTCCCCCATTTTAACGACTGTGAGAGAGTTGGTGGCATCTTACAATTGAAAGTGGCAACATATTTTCTCCTTTGGAAGTGCTTCAGATAATGGTACATTTTACAATTCATGGTATCTCAGAAGTTTTGCAATATGGGGGCCCCTCTGCCTGGCTGTGGCCATTCCTAAAACTCATCATGGCAGCCAGGGGAAGAGAATGTTCTGGTCAACCAGGCTGGGTCAGGCTGGTTGATTTCACTCCTGAACGTGGGGTTGGTAGTTTCCTAAAGGAAAATCAGGATGTTCTTACAGGAAGAGGTGGACTAGGGGCTGGGTAGTGACAGCCACAGGTGTCCTCACAGGGGGGACCCTCTGAGGAGAGCCCACAGAGCACCTGGAGCCACCTACGAGTGACTTGGAGTTGTGTGTGGGGGAGGTGCCTTCACATCTTCTCAGGAACACGGAGAGTAGGCTCCCCTCTCCGAACCCTGGAGAAGGGCAGCCCATGTTCAGGAAAGCTGTTGCTCGAAGCCCAACAGCAGAGATGCTGTCCAGTGGCTTTGAAGGCGCAGCAGGTGGGGCAGAGAGACGATCTGGGGACCCCCTGCCAGATGCATTAGCGGTGGGGGAGGGGACCCAGGTGCCAGTGCTCAGTGGAGCCCCCAGATGACCTCGAGAATGAGGAAGAGAGTTATCTTCAGCCACCGCGCTCTGCCTGGAAGGGGAGGCACCGAGCCAGCCTCCCTGCACCAGCTGGGCTCCCTGAGAGGGGGTGCGTTGGGGGCGGTGTTCCTAACCCCAGGAGCACCTGAAAGACGGCCCACCTAATTGAAGGGACGAAACCGCGGAATAAAGGGGAAAGGCTTGTAGGAACAGTCCCCTTGCTCAAGGTAGCCACTCTGCTGAGTGCAGGAGAGAAAGAACATTCTGGAACCTCCCAGGTAGGTAGGGGCTGTGGGCCATGATGGTGAAGAGACTAAGAAGAGTAAGTTGTCTCCCTGGCCAATGGAAAGTGCTAAAATCTGTATTAAAAATGTTTGCGCTGAAAGAAGTGAGCTCAGATTCGAAGAGTGTGTTCAGATGCTGGGCGAGGAAGAGAGAAGAACGCCCCGGGGACAGGAGCAAGCAGGCTGTGGGACAGGGGGTGCTCTCTGCTCATCACTCCCCACGCGGGGTAGGCACCGTTAAAGCAGTAATGAAGAGCTGCGTGTCGTTCTTCCGCCAGTGTGAGTGTGCTGCCCCAGAGACTGGGGACCCAGGGTGCTGGGCCCCCTCCTTTTTATATGACAGCATCCGGGTCAGCCCCTGGCCCTTGGAACGGGGCCTGGAGGTTGCATCAAGCCTCGGTCCCTCTGTGGCAACCAAGAGGAATGAGGTCTCCCTGCGGGTGACTTTCTTCCTCCTCCCTGCCTGGACCAGCTGTGCCACTGGAAGAACCAGACCAGGGGAGGCAGCCCCGGGAGGGCACTGAGTGGGGTCGGGGGAAGGTGGCCCTTGGGCAGAGAATGGATCACAGGGGTGGCTGTGGCCATGGGACCTCGTTTGTCTGTCTTTCCCGGGTGGCTGGGGGAAAGAGGCTGGCACACCGTGAAAGCCCAGCCAGCTCCCCAGGAGAGAATCTCCCCGGCCTCTGCCTCTCCTGTGCCTCCAGGAACAAGGCAGGCGAGGAGGAGGGACCTGCTTTGGGAGGGCTGCACTGCCAGGTCCCTGGGAGGGCGCAGAGCAGCGGGAGCCCCCCCCGTTGTAGGGTAGTGGCAATTTAGTGGGGGAGGGAGGGGTGAGTGATGTGGGCTGATGCAGAGCTGTGGAGGGCAGTATGGCCCCCATCCTCCGGCTCTGTGAGCTCAGAGCGGGGAGACAGAAGTCAGCCGAACTGGTCTTTCCAGGGTGGACAAAGGAGAGGAGCCGTTCCCTCCGAAGGCAGGCTCTGGGGGAGGGATCTGGGGGTGCCTTGTCGGATGCTTCTCAAGGAAGGAACTTGCAAACACCAGATGTGTCTTCAAGACCAAGCAGACACATGTGTGTTGCGAGGAGCCCACCCGGTCCACCTGGGGAAGTGTATCCCAGCCCGTGTCTGGACATTGTCACCTGCGGACCGTCATGGGCCCGGTGACACCGGGTGGAGATGGCGTGAATCAGGCTGCTGTCTGTGTGGTCTGTGAACGCGTCTGTCCCAGTCCACAGAGAGAGAAGCCCAGAGTCAGGCAACGAGCGCCATCTGACAGCCCTGTCCTGACCGTGGAATCTGGCAAGAATACTGCCAGTCTTCAGGGCTGAAGGCAGCAGCGTCCGGAGTGCGAGGAGAAGCCCGGGGCGGAGGTGGGGACTGCTGACCGTCTTTCCGGGAGCACTTAGACCAGGCTCTCCCCACCCTGCCCTGCTCCGCCACGGGCTCTCTCCTCGCCCCATTCCAAAGGCGGGACCAGCTTGAAGTGGATGTGCGTGGGCCTGATGACTCTGGCACAGGAGGAGTGGGCTGGGGAGGGGGCTCCATGGAGGAGATTAGGTCGATTCCATGTCCTGAAGGTGAGGACCGGGCCAGCCCGCTCTGCAGCCCTCAGCCCTGTCTCAGCACCCAGCTCCTCCCTGGGGGGTAAGCGATCTACAGCCCTGACAGGCAGAGCCCCCCCACCCCCATCATCCTGCGGAGACCCTTCCCCACTGATCTGCACCCCCGGGCACCCAGGGTCTCAAACATCACTTACTAACTCCTGCTGGAAAGTAAGCAGGGAGCCCAGTAGACACAAAGAACGCCCCTCACAGGAGGACAGAGACACCACCCCAGCCCAAGAGAAAAAAGAGAAAGTGGGGACAAAGGATCAGGAGAGAAGTTTGTAAAATCTACAATGTTTTCAGAGAGATAACAGGGCATTTTCAATAAATGGCGAGCAGAACGGGAGTGTGTGCGTGTGCACGTGCGTGTGTAAACGTTTAGAGAACAGAAGTTGAAAAACGTGTAAATGTGATGAGGGAAATAACACTCTTAGAAGGGGGACAGTCAGAGACACTCCAAGCGGCCCAGCACGTCCACGACCGGAGTCCCAGCAGCGGCGGGAGAAGGGAACACCCCCGAGCTGAAGGCCAGGGCCTGCGGTGGGGGTGGCAGCAGGGGTGTGGACAGTGCCCACCGCCCGTGCGCGGCGCCCTGGAACAGCGGCCCGGGGCTCGGAGGCCACCCTGGGGGATCAATCCACAGCATCAGACTTGCAGACAGCAAAGCAGAAGCCAGAAGCCAGACAACAGCTCCATCGACATCTTTCATTTCTAGAAGTTCGACTTCATTCCTTCCAAATCTGCCTTGCTTTTCTCAGCAGGGTCCTGTGCTCAAGTGCGTGTTTTCCGTTGATAATAATTATAAACGTGTTTGCCTAAAGCCGCTGTCAGACCACCCCCTACGACCTGAGCTCAGGAATCTCGTTTCTCTCTTCGTCGGATCTGCTGGGGGATTGTCTCCTGTGTGCGTCATAATTTTGGACTGCGAGCTCGTGCTCAGAGGGGACGTGCCCGTGGAGATCCGCTGTGCCCGTGGAGATCCGCTGTGCCCGGGCAGAGGCTTTGTGGTGGTCAGACCTGGGGTTCCCCTGCAGACCTGTGATCACCCCTATGGTGATTTCAGGGCTGGGAAGGGGCCAGGACCAACACTACCAATTCCCCATCCACGGCACAGGCTGAGATCGGTATGCACTTGTGTGTTTTCCCTCTGCTGGTAGGTGGACATGTCCCCCTGGGGGCCCTTCAAGGGCATCACACATGGGAGCCCACCGGCCACAAGCCCGGGCCTTACCTCCTGCCCCTGGGTGTTCACCCCAAGCCCCCTGGTGTGGAGATGGCGCTGGTCTTTATGCTTCTCTTCTCTTTTGGCCTCCGGAGATTTCTCTCCCTTATGTTTAGGTGGTCCTTTAAGGGGAGCCCCACATTTTATCCGACCTTCCTAGCTGTGTGGTAGAAAGGTCTCATTTGAGCCCATACAGGCAAGGGCTGCGTCTCATCATATTGACCATCGCAGTGATGGAGAAACACGGAATTCTGATTTCATTGTAAGGGATGGCGTGAGTCACCGAGTGGCTGTGGGCGTGGGCAGGGTTGTTGTGTTCAAGCCAGGTCTTCGTCTTCCACAGTCAGAAATTAATACCTAAAATATCAAACAGGAGAAGCAAACCAACGGTGGGGTAAGCGTGTGATGGGCAAGTACTGGAAGAAAGGGCGGCAAGACGGGACCGCGGCCACTGGCGTGGGAGAGCTGGCCCGGGGTGGGCCAGCGTGAGTAGGGGACGCCTTCTCGCTGTGGGGTCCTGAAGTACCGGAGTCAAGGGGATCTGCCCTGACCTTCCCCATCCACACCACAAACTTTCTTCTCCATCTCCCAGTGCCAGCGACTGGGGCAGGTGTGGAGAGTTTCAGGGCTCTCGTGCAGGAGAAGGGAGGGTGCCTATCAGTGACGTCCCCGTTGATGTGTATCCCAGTGGACCCCGAGACCTGCCCTCATTGGTTTGGACCTGGTCGCCTGGCTTTGTGATGAATCCAAGCCGCCTTTCCCTCTCTGTGCAGATAAACCTCCAAGGCTCTCGGTGGGGTCTTGGGAAGGCAGCACGACCAGGGAACTTTCCTTCTCATCCCTTTAGCCCCGAGTGGGAATCACAGATGTTTACTTGGCTCTGAGTAACTGGGTGGGGCTTCCCTCATGAGCTTGTTCCTCCTGTTTCCTCCCTCCACCCAGACTCTGGATTAGCCTCCCAAGGAAGCAAAGGCCTTTGCCTCGGACCGTGGGATCCCGCTCTCAGGCTCCAACCAGGGCTCCTCCAGTCGCCCTGGCGTGTGGGCATCCCGCCTACTTCACGTGGCCTTGGTGGGCAGTGGAAGGCCATGGGGCCCCACCTTTGGCAGCACTGCCTGTGGCCTGCCCGGTGGGTGTTAGCCCAACCCATTAAGGCGGATCAAACACACCTTCCCTCGCCTCGCACGGGGACGTTTATCGTGGTGGAGGCCGCCACGGAGAGAGAGCCCCGTGCTCGGTCAGGAACCGCAGTCCCAGTCCCGGCCCTGCCAGTCCTCACCTGGTGCCCTTGGTCAAGTCGTTGTGCCTGAAAACAGAGCAGATCTGAAGTTTTATGAACAGTGAAACAGCACTGGTTGCAAGTACCTCAAAAGACTTGCAAGTAGGGGCTCAAGTAAGTTCACACACGCCGAGTTCATGGCACCAAAGGGGGAATTAACCAAACGCCACCAGCGGACGGATGGAGAGACCAGTGTGCTCTACCCAGACGCTGGCGTGTTATCTGCTATAGAAAGAGCGGAGTCCTGATAAAAGGTCACATATTACACGATGCGATGTACGTGAAATGTCCAGAGAGGGCAGATCTGGGAGGCAGACGGGTGGTTGGCAGGCACCAGTGGAGGGGGGAGGGGGAGAAACGGCTGGAGGGGCCGTGGGGGTCGCGCTGAAGGATGGAGGTGCGGGAGCCTGACAGCCGTGGTTGCACAACGTTGAGAATGTGCTGCCACCGATTTTCACCCGGAAACGGCTACTTGGATGTTGTGAGAATGTCACCTCAATAACTTAAACAAATGCATGTTGGCTCCCCCACGGAAGCAAGTCCCAGGACAGCCGGAACCCGAAGGAGCACGAGCTGGGGCCTGGTTCATGCCGCCCTCGCCGGCCCTCGAGCAAGGTGGGTGGTTCATGAAGGGGCTCACCAGCAGCCCCGGTGCTGCCGTTTCCTGCATCGACTTTCTTCTTGTTTTGTGGTTTGCCCAGTTGCTTTTACACGTGCATTAAGGTTATGGAACCCAGCTCTGCAGGATGAAGAAGCCAGACTAAAACATCACTCATGCACCCATCTCCTCTGTCCTTGGATAGATGTTCATCGCACAGGACCACACTCCTGCCAAACGACTGTGGGTCATTTCCTCTCCTTGTTCATGAAGAGCCCACTGCCTCCCTGTCCCTCTGTTCACCTTCTGAAGGATGGTGGGTGATGGAGAGAGCCAGCCTCCAGGAGAGCAAGGGGAGGAAGCCCAGAGGTCCCCAGCCTGGGGAGTGACCTTCGTGTGGCTGCAGGGTGATGGTCTTGGAGGCCAGCAGGCTGGGGTGTGTCAGGGCCGGGCTGCTGGGACTCACCGTGATGCTGGTGGGAGATGGGCGTTGTGGAGACACAGGGAGCAGCCTGGGGTCACCCCCAGAGTAAATTCTGGACCCTTATTGGAGCGAGCTGGGTGGTGGCTTAGGACACCATCCCCTCCTGTGGCCCCAGCACGTGAGTGAGGTGTTAATGAGGCCTGAGCCTCCGGGCCCTTTCTGGACTGTCCCCAGCAGGTCCATAAGTCCTTGGGGCCTCTGAGCTGGAGAGACAGGCTCCCACCAAGGTGGCTGTGAGCTTTCCCCGCCCCCACCCTGTGCTCTTGCTGTCTCCTCCCTGCCTGCAAGCGTTCCTCCCCAGGCAGACTCCATGATGGGATCTTTGTGGGAAAGCTCAGGCAGGGGGCCCCAAACCACAGCTTTTGGGGGAGTGCTTCTTAAACAGCAAAACAAAAACACTCCCAAGAAGGCAGAGGAGATGGCACAACTCCCCAAGGGGCTTGGTGATCAGTGACAGTCACGGTCACCATAGTCTGGCCGTGGAGCTGTTGAGGGTGGAGAGGCGGGGCTGGCATATTCAGGGGGGTGGGGTCTTCCAGGTATTTGGCCCCGATCTGACCCTTTCAGAAGGCTTCTGTCATCGCTGGCCAAGCCTGGGGAGCTGGGTGTCTGATGCTGGTCACCAACACTGCCAAGGGCTTGGCCTTCTTCCTGGTCGTGGGGGAAGGAGTGGCTCGGCTGGCTTCATACTCCCTGTTCGAGGGCTTTCCAGAGAGACTTGACAAGAGGGGATGGACATATAAATATGAAGAAGTTAATTTTAAGGAATCAGCTCACACAATTATGGTGGCTGGCATGTCCCAAAGCTGCAGGGTGAGCCAGCAGGCTGGAGACCCAAGGAAGAGAAAATGCCACAGTTCAGGTCTGAAGGTCATCTGCTGGCAACATACCCTCTGCTTCAGGGGAAGTCAGTTTTTGGTTCTATGAAGTCCTTCAACTGATCGGATGAGGCCCACCCACATTATGGTGGGCCATCTGCTTGACTCAAAGTCCACCAGTTTAAACGTTAATCTCACCCTAAAGCACCCTCACAGTAACATCCCAATGTTTGGGCACTCCGGCCCAGCTAAACTGACACACAAAATTAGCAGTCACATTCCCTTGTCCTTTACGAGCAGCCCTGGGTGCTGAGGGTGGCCCGGGATTGCTAAATATTCAACCCAGGCTCCTACTGGGCCCCCCTGCCACTGGATGGTTGTCACTGTCCTCGCTTGGCATCCAGGTGAGCTCAGGGGACCAAGGGCACCGGTTTCCCCAGGGACATGGGGTGGCCTGGCGGCCCCACTTGGTGCTGGGCCACGCTCCCCATCCGGAGAGGAGAGCGTCGGGGGAGGGGTGAGCACCGATAACCACGTGGTGGCTGGGGATGCAAGTCACCGAACTGCTTCTAGTTATCTGGGCACATTTTTCCCTCGTTTATCAAAGCTGCGGTGGCCTGTTGGGACCTGCCACAGGAAGCTGGCACCTCGACCTGCCCAGCAAGGCCTTCCTGGGGCGGGCCGGCCTCAACCTTCCAGTGGCCTCCCACTGTCCCCATGGCCAACCTCTGCACTGTCCACCCAGGGAAGGCCTGCCTTGGGGCCCACCTCCCCTTGGAGGGAAGCTTCCGAGGGCTTGCTGGAGTGCGGCATCACAGCCAGGGGCCAGCTTGCCCTGACCTCGTGCCTTAAGCTGAAGCTGATGCCACCACTCGTGGCAAACGAGGAAGGGGTGGGCATCCTGTCCGTCCCCACCCGAGAAGCCTGAGTGTGCTTCAGGGACTGGGTGCGGCAGGGGAGCCTCGGCCTTGGCCACTCACACACGGAGAGAAGGGTGGTCAAGGGCATGAGGTCTGGGTGTCAGGGAGACCTGGGCTGACTCCCGGGTGCCCGCAGTGCCCGGCACTCAGGACCCCTCCAGGGCTGCCAACTGTGAGGTTTCATCTCTCCTGCTTCTTTGCTCCCCACACCTGCCTTTTCTTTCCCCGTGTCTGCTGCTGGTGCTCGTGTCCTCCAGCCGCCCAGGCTAGGACTGCTGCAGTCTCCCTCAGCCTCTCTGACACTTAACTTCTTCTAGAACTCGCCCTCTGCTTTCTGCCAGACCTCAGCCCGCCACCTAGAGCGGTTCCTGGGACACCACCGGGGAGCGTCACATCCTCCAGTGGGTGAGGGAGACCTCAGCAGGCTCAGGGCCTGCGCTCCAGCCCAGCAGGCCTTCCAGCCTCCAGCCTCCAGCACCAGGGAGGCGGCAGGCTCCCGAGGGGGTATCTTTCTCCCTGCCTCGCCCCACTTTGCTCTTGCAATTCCCTCTTGGGGCGCCCTCCACAAACAAAGCAAGGCTGCCTGCCCCTCAGGCCACCTGGGTTTCCTCCAAGGAATGCCCAGGCAGAAGGCATCCCCCTTCCCTCAGATTAGCAGCACTTCTCTGTGCTGTGGAATTTCCTTCCGCTTCATTCTTGTGGTGGCTACTTTCGGAAGGAAAGAAAGAAGAAAACGAGAAAGGAGGAGAAGAAGCAGCAAGGGAGGGAGGAAGGCAGGGGAGAGGGAGGGAAGAGTAGGGGAGGGGTGGGGGAAGGGGAAAAGGAGGAGGAGGGAAGGAGAGAGGGGGGAGGAGGAAGGGAGCGGGAGGGAAGGAGGGGAAGGGAAGGAGGGGTGAAGCAAAGGGCTCAGACCACTTGCAGGGCCATTTCATTCCACACCTGCTAAGGGATTGGTGTTACGGGGTCATCACAGCGGGTCCGCCTGGCTCCCAGCTCTGCTCTCAGGCCGGTGCCTTCAGCGCCTGGGGAAGGGAGCGGTTTCTCTGGGGAGGCCCAGCTGGCCTCTGTGTGGCATGGAGACAGGGATTCGGGGAGGGAGTCCCACAGGGGCGTGAGACCTGGACAGACAGACCACAGGCACCGCTGGCTGTGAGACCCACGTCCTCCACGATGCCTCTGACTTGGCCAGTTCAAGGCGGGCTTTTAGGGAAACTGAGAAAAGCAATTCTGAGCTCCAGAACCTTCTGGAAAGGAGACCAGCATGCATCAAGAGGAAGGGTGCCGGGGTGGAAGACAGATTCAGACCGGCTGTGAGACACGGCTGGGATGCTAGCCGTTCGTTCACAGAAGGAAGTGCCCCAAAGGGACAGGATTGCTGGGGTCTGCCCAACATCAAGGTTTGGCACATCCGGGGTGCACGGCTTCACCTCAGACCCTTCTCCCTTTGGAATAGCGCCCGACTGATCTGCATGTGAGAAATGCGGACGGGAGTGTGGGGTGCTACCTGGGAGGGACCTGGTGCCTCCACTTTAGAGGTCATAAGACTGAGGCCAGAGAGAGGCAGGGCCAGAGCCCAGGGTCCACCTGCCACCCATCCCTCTTGGATGGCATCGTCCCGCGTGTGGACGCTGGTTTGTCTTGTGCGCCCCGTGGGACGCGCGAGCCACAGGTGGCCAGACACACCCGGTCCTTACAGAGGGCAGGCCCAGCCCCGAGCCTCGCCGGCTTGTTAAAGCTCCTTGCAGCTTAGCAAATAAAAACCCGGGGCGAGCAAGAACACAGGTGCTGTTACATCTGAACTTCAGATAAACGATGAATCATTTTTTAACATTTGTCCCAAATATTGCAATAGACAATATTAAAAAGTTGTGCATAATACAGTTCATTAATTTTTATTAGAACTTAAAACTCTCATTTTTACTAACATTTTATTTGAAATTTGTACTAGAAATTATTCATAATTTTAAGCATAAGTATATCTCAAATATTTGCATGGGACTTACAAAAATTTATAAACACTTTGTGAATATTTGGAATTTATACTCGTACTTTATGAATGTTTATGTTAAAATTTTTTTTCCCTAAAATCCACATTTAACTGGGTGCCTTGTATTGTATCTGGCAATCTTACTTATATAACACGTTCCTAACAATGCTTGGTTGTTTGAAAAGTAGATGACTGTTTTTAAATGCTCCAGAATTTGGGTTTCTCCCAAGTAAATTTATTCTATAGGCTTTGCCGTAACCCACACATACCGTAACTCTGTTAGCGAAGCGGTTACATTACCTACAGGACATGGAATATATTCTTTGTTATTTGCAAAAGTCGGCATAAAACGAGCGGGTCAGGGTTCTCTTCACAATGTGAAGTCCCGGGTTTCCCGGGTGGCCCAGTCGGCGTAGCGTCTGTCTGCCTTCGGCTCAGGTCATGATCCCCAGGTCATGATCCCGGGGTCCTGGGATCCGGTCCCATGTTGGGCTCAGCGGGGAGCCTACTTTCCCTCTCCCCCTGCCCCTCACCCACTCGTGTGTGCACTCTCTCTCCCTCTCTCTCAAATAAATAAATAAATAAGTAAATAAATAAATAATAAATAAAATCTTTTAAAAAAAGTAAGTCCTTTAGTGGTTTGTTGCTGTCTTTGGCCACCATGGGCCGAGGGCTTTGGGGGTGCTGTCCATGTGGTGGGGCCCAAGGAGATGTGGCCCCAGTGTGCAAACGCTGCCAGCCCTGCAGTGAGCACTGGCACAGGGACAATGGGGCCAAGCCTGGCCACATGGCTGATGGGCTGAGAGAGGCCAGGAATGGGTCAGGATGGGGCAGACCACAAGAGGGTGTCAGCAGGGTTCCACGGGTTCTGGGGGCAAAGTGTGAAGGACATAGGCCTGCAGCGAGCACTCAGCTCCAGTTAGCCACTGGTCAAGGGCATCTGCTTCCGGCCCTGCAGGAACTTTGGTCTCTTCCTTCCTCTTAGCACGAATTGGCTCCTTAGGTTAAGTTGGGACACAGCCAAGTTGGTCCCCCTGAGAGGCTCAAGGGCTCCAGACGTCCTTCCGTCTCACCCCTCTGGGCCTGTCCCCCCACAGGGAACTAAGGACACTGAACTCTCACTCCCAGGCCTGAGGCCCCCCGCAAGTCCTTCATCAGCCTCTTTGCCCCATGAAAGCCCCCTCCCCTCTAACCTGTCCCCAGCCCTACCGCTGGTTAAGTCCCAGACCTCCATCCCAGCCCCTGGGGTCCAGCAGCCTGGCTCCTGCACCCATCCCCTCCTCCTGGCACATCCTGCCTGGCCCGCAGCCCCGCCTGCCTTCCTCCTGGACCGGCATGGCCACTTTCTACAGGAAGCCTCCCCACCCCACACCCAGGTGTGTCATGTCCCCACCTTGGACCCTGTAGGAGGATGCACTTGGTCACCTGACCGTACTTTCCCGTGCGTGCACTGAAGGAACCAGCGAGGGCAGCTTGCTGGAGACTTGTCCCCCAAAGCACCAGAGAATCCCATAAAGGGGGCGCCCCCCATCAGGAGACAAGTCTTCTTCTTTCTGGCAGAGGGATGTACTAAGCGGTAGGGACTTGGGGGTGGCGAGGAGGAGAAGGGGGTGGCCTCGGGGCGGCCGCTGGGCAGAAGCTGGGGCAAGGGACTTCCATGCAGATTGCTCTGAGTAGGTGTTCGGATAATAAACTTTCACATTCATTGAGAAGTGGGAAGGAAGGACGGTGTGTGTGAGTATGCGCACATGTGGGTGTGTGTTTGGTGCTTCCTGAAATTCTCACCCTCTGGAACTCGAAGCCAAACCAGATTTATTTGGAATTGACTCTTTACCCTGCTTGGTGTCTTGTCTACACGGGACGTGGAGCACAGGCAGGAGTAACAGTTACTTCTCTACCCTCTTACACGTGCCCAGCCCTCTGCACATTCCCGGACTGATCCGTGGGACGAGGCTGAGCAGAAGGCGTGCCAGGCAGAATTCTGAGTTGGCCCCTGTGGCTTCTGGCCCCTGGTGCACACACTCCTTCCCCAGCTCTGCCGACCACAGAGTAGCCTCGGTGCTGCTGTGAGGGGCTTTGCAGGTGTCATGAAGGTCCCAAATCAGCAGACCCTACGATGAGGCGATGACCCAGGCAGCCTGACGGAATCACCTGAGCCCTCTGGGTCTGGGCCCAGTGGTCAGAAGAAGAGAAGTCAGAGATCTGAAGTGTGAGATGGATCGACACGAGGGGGGCGTTCCCACGGCTGGCCATGAAGATGGGGCACTGGGGGGCACGGAATGTGGGTGGCCGCCAGCAGCTGAGAGTGGCCCTCAGCACGGCCAGCAAGGACACGGGACCTCAGTCCTGCAACCCCAGGGTCTGGGTGAGCTTGGAGGTCCATTCTCCTCCAGAGCTGGCAGACGACAGCCTAGCCAGGCTGATGCCAAACTACGCCCCGCCTGCCTGGGGGAGGGGCCATGCTGGGCTGTAGAGCTGCGTGCGAGGGAGCAGGTGCCATCCTGAGCTGGTCTGATCTCGGCGTCTTTCGAGAGCAAATCGAGCAGTTGTTGAAAGCTCAGGACACAAACATACCCAGCATCAGCCCTCCCAGCCCTCGTTGGCTTCATAATAATAAATACCTATTTATCTAGCACCAGCTTCTGGACCTACATCCTCTCTCACCAGTCCACGTCCCGGGAGCCTAGTGTTGTTCTGGTGTATGTGCCAGGAAGCTCAGAGAGGGATGTGTTTGACTCCAGACCACACAGCCAGCTCAGAGGACCCCTTCAAACCCAGGAGCCCAGGCTCCAAAGCCCCAGCGGTTGCCCCACACCCTGCTGCCTCCAGGACCACCAGATCATTTTCAAAATCATTGCCGCTTTCTCCAGAGTAGTTATAAAGATGGCCAATAAGCACACGAGGAGATGCTGAATGTCATTAGTTGTAAGGGAGATGCAGGTCAAAACCACAAGGAGGTATCACTGTTTCCCCGTGAGAGGGGCTGGAACACCAGCAGGGATGAGGACGGGGGGCTCAGACACTGCGGGGGGGGCAGGGAACAGGGCCATTGCTTTGGAAAAGCACAGGGCGGTTCTGGAGACGAGTCAATACTGCTCCACGTGACCCCAGGGCCCCACCCCTGGGCGCACACCCAAGAGAAATGAAAATCGAGGTCCACACAGCACCTGTGCGGGAACGTCTGGAACAGCACTTGATTCGTAATAGGCAAGAAGTGGGAACAGCCCGAATGCCCATGAACTGGCAAACGGATACGTGCAGTGTGGTCTCCCCACACGACGGAGTATTATTCGGCCATAAAAAGGAATTGGAGTCCTGACCACGCTCCTAGAAGCGATTCTAGCGCACCTTGATCTTGGACTCTCAGCCTGCGGACTGGGGAAGGACGAATGTCTGCAGCGGGATTCCCTAGCCTCCAGGAGTTTGCAGAGCACAGGTGGCTTTGGTGTCTGGAAGACTTGAAGGGCTGCCGGAGGGGAAGGGCTCACCAGAGGGGCGCAGGCCTCCTCTCCAGACATGGGTGGAGCCTGGTTTCCTGCCCTAGGCCTTGAAGGCAGACCTTAGGGCCCTTACTGATGCTCTCGTGGGAAATGCGCGCCTCAGCCTACAGCCAGTTACCTTTCTCGGCCTCCGCACCCCCGTTAGAAATCCAGCTGTATTTGGGGATTTGTAGCAGGGGCCTGTGGGGCTCCTTCCAAGTCATAACTGGAGCGTCCCTGCTCAGAGCAGGGCTGTGAGTCTAGGACCCTGAAGCGGCAAGGAGGAAAGGGTGGCTGGGAGGAGGGCAGGGTGATGAGAGGGGAGGAGGGAGAGCCAGAGGGAAGAGGACCGGCTGCGGGATCAAGTTCTCTCAGACGTCACACGTATCCATCTACCACCTTCCGCTTCTGAAGGTCGGTCTGAACTGGGTCTCACTGAGCTAAGATCAGGGCGTCAGTGGGTCGGGTTCCTCCTGGAGGTCCAGAGCAGGACCCTTTCCCTGCCTCTTCCAGCCTCTATGTTGGCCCCATTCCTGAGCTTGAGGCCCTTCCTGTGTGCTCCCAGCCAGCGATCCCATCACTGGAGCCGGTTCTGGCTCTGTCTCGTCCCTCTGGTGAAGACCCCGTGACGACACCTGGATAATCGGGGACCATCTCTCCCTGGCTCACTAGCCCCATCCGCAGAGCCCCGGTTGCCATATAGGATACCCTGCAGAGGCTCCAGGGATTTGGAAATTGTCATCCCCGGTTGGGGGCTGGGGGTGGGAGCGGGGGGTCTTCTGACCTCCCGGGAGCAGAGAAATTGCACTCGGAAGAGCCTCGAGAAATGCGTGTTGAAGGAAAGAAGACGTGATCAGAGAAGGCCAGGTGTGGGCTCCCCTGTTTGTCCAGGCGGGGAACCAGGAGCTGCTTCTGTTTCCGGAGCAGCGGGGTACTGGCTGGTAAGGGGGGCTGGTGAGCGGTGCCGCGCCTGCTGCATTGCCCGGAGGCTGGCGGGCAGGGGGGGGGCCTGAAACAGAACCTGAGCTCCACTGGCCCCGCTGCCTTGGTTCTGTTGCGGGGTATGGGGGGGTGAGACTGGGTGCAGGCTTCCCCCTGAGCCCCACCCTGCACTTCTTGGGGTGCTGAGCCAGCACCCTGCCTCTGCTCCCAGGGGCACCCGGCCACTTTGCCTGGAGGCTGCCCTGCCGAGGTGCACTCAGGAGCCAGTGAACAAGGAGAAAAAGTACCGGTGCGGACCAGGAAGGTGGCCCTGAGGGAAGGAATGAGTGCCTAGACTGCTGAGTGTGAGTGATAATCAGGCCACTGAAGGGGTTAGGGGAATCTGCCTCCCTACTCCTGGCCCCCAGGACTGAACCTTGAACCCCACCCAAAGCTCTGTCTCCACTGCAGGTGTCCTGGTCTCCATGGCAACCAGGAAGCATCTCCCCAACAGCAGGTTGTGGCTGGCAGGACCGGGACGGGAGGAAATCTCCAGGAGCAAAGTTTTCATTTCTACCTCCCTGGTACAAAGGTGTTGGGCCAGGTCTCAGCCCCATTCTGCCCAGAACGACCAAGTGCAAAGAGCAGGCTCCCAGCTTTGCCCGTGGGCAGGATGGTTCTGGTCAGTGTCGTGGTTAGGTTGCTTTGGGCTGTAAATAATAGAATTCTTCTCAGAGGCTGAAGCAAGAGTTTAAATTGTCTCGGATAGTGTGGAAGGAGGGCATTGAGTCAGTGAGATTTTCTTGGCTTTCCCCACAGTGGCAAGATGGCTGCAAGGGCTCCAGGCATCACACCCTCCAGGGCAACAACCAATGCAAGAAGGAGGAGCTAGCGGCAAAGGGGCTTCTCTTCTCATAGCTCTTTGCTACCTTGTGAGAAGCCCTCAGCACCTTCCCCTTCCTGCTCACGGGTCAGCTAGTCACAGAGCCTCTGCTGGACATTCAAGCACTTTAAAGAAATAGAAGCAGGGTCAGAGGCTTCCTGAAGCCTCCAGTCTCTGCAGTGAACACCCTGTGTCCCCCTCCACCATATGCACAGACTCACACACATGTGCACACACCCATATATTCACTCTCTCTCTCACACGTACCCTCTCCCCAACCCCTCCCTTCTTCCCCCCTCCTTCTCTCCTTCCCCCATTTCTTCCTCTATCAGGGGCACCCCGACCCTCTCTCCACTCCCCCATCTCTCAGACACCACCCCCAGACCAGGAACCTCAGCAGAGGGGACAGAATCATCTATCTGCTCCGAGGGGGGCAGTCACTGTGGGGCAGGAAGGGGAGGGGCAGGGAAACAAAGATGTTGGCTGAAAAAAAATTAGAAAATTATAAACAAGAAACTAAAAACGGCCTCTAAGCCCAGGAGCCAGAGATATGGGCTGTTGACAATTTAGTGTATTTCTGTCCAGTTTTTTCCCCTCGAGTATCGCTCAGTCAGCGTCCCACTAGGCAGTCACAACTGTCACCCGTTCCCAGCAGGGGTTCCCCACCAGCTCCGGGTGGGAGGGGTGCAGGGCCTTGAGAAGCTGGGCTGCAGCCCTCCCTGTGGAGGGTCCTGGAGGGGATGCCTGAGTGGCTGGGGAGCCTCTGCCCATGGACACAGGCAGGTGCCAGGTTTGCATCTGTCCTGGGTGGCCCTGACCACCCCGCAACTGTGAGCGCCCTATGAAGTGGCCTTGGAAAGGTGCACTCAGACGGAACCGGGTGGGGGATGGGAGGTGGGGGGTGCCGTGGCTCCCTCCCCCCACAGATGGGTCCCACACCCAGGCTCTGCATGTGCCCGGGAGCCCGGAGGCCGGAGCAGGACCCCGGAGCAGCTGCCAACAGAGCCTCACCTCTGATCTCTCTGGGTGCCAAGTGCGCCTCAGGCCCCAGAGGCCCCGCACGTGGGTTAATTATTCACGTGGCCCTGGGACCCACAACTGCCAAAGTCCACCCCTCCCCGCCCCCGAGCCCGCAGAAGCTGCCCTTTGGGACTCCGGGGCCAAGGAGGAGGGAGCCATTGTTACTGCAACCACTGAAATATTTTCTATGAAGTGGACGTTGGTTGGAAAAAGAAACTACAGGAAAATATAAACAAGGAAAGGAAAATGACCTGTAAGCCCACTAACCGGAGATAAGCGCTCTTAACATTCGCGTGTTTCTGTCCGGGGTCCCCACTAGGAAATCGGAAGCCTCTCTACATGTTTAACACGTGATGTGTTTCACGCGGGGCCCGGCTGTCTGATGGCAGAAGAGCCAGCAGTGTAAGCAGCGGTGCTAAGATCGCCAGATAAACTGAGAACATGTAGGTAGACGTGAATTCTAGATAAACAGCAAGTAGTATTTTAGTGTAAGTACGTCCCGTTCAACATTTGTTTATCTGAAACTCAAGTTCAAGTTTAACAGGACATCCTTTTCCCCCCAAGAATCTGGCCACCCTAGGTGGAGAGGCAGCCCAGGCATCAGCGTCCCCAGGGGCATGCACGTGGAGCACACACACACGCGCACACACACAGAATGCACACATGTACACGCGCACGGACGCACAGCACACACAGAGTGCACACACATGCACACGCGCAGAACACACACATGTACACATGCACGGATGCACAGCACACAGAGTGCACACACATGCACACGCACAGAACACACACATGTACACGTGCACGGATGTACAGCACACACACAGAGTGCACACATACACACAGAGCACACATGCACATGTGCACACAACGCACACACACGTACACATGCACACGCACAAATGCACACATGTAGAGCATACAGGTGTGTGTACACGCAGAGCACGCACATGCACACACATGCACACGTGTGCACGCACACAGGCGTTCTTCCAGAACGTTCCCTCTGCAGGTCCTGGCAGGGCATTGACAGGGCGTGTAGACCAGGTCCAAGCTCAGTCTGGGGCTGTGAGGGAAAGGACGGCCCTGCCTGCCTTGCCTGGGCTTCGTGGGCTTTGGTGAGATGCCAACCCCTCCAAGCCCCAGTGTCTTCCTCTGAAAATGGGGTTAGCAAATGTCTACCTTGCAGGGATTCTGGGAGCATGAGGGAGATTCTGGGTGAAGCGTCTTGGACACATAGTAGGTGCATGACGAGTGTGTGTTTTTCGTTACCACCGGCCGCGTGGGTGCTCATTCGGGAGAGCTGGGTAGGAAGCTCCTCTCATCGAAGGTTGGGGGTCAGCCCATGACTCTGGGGCACAGGCCTGGGGTCCTCTGTGGCCTCGAGGGGGTATATTCTGTTTGGACAAGTCACCTGGGGCGCCGGTGAGTAGGGGGTGCTGCGGGGCACCTGGGGAGAGAGGCGCCAAGAGGCCCTCACTGACTGTGCCAGGTGGCGAGCTGCTGTCCTGGGCAGTGCTGGTCAGGGTGGTGAGGGACACCGAGGCACAGTGGGAAGGAGGGCCCAGTGCAGATGCCGACGGTGGGCAGGGAAGACCCGGCACACTCCTCAGACCCAGTGAGAGCAGCGGGGTGGGGAGTTTCAGCCCAACTGGGGACGGTGTCCAAACACCCACATTGTGCCTGTTTCCTGAGTATGGGCTCAGAACAAACTAAGGGTCAGGGCGCAGAGGGGTTCAGGGTCCCCACCGTGGAGCCCACCTGGCATTCAGGTGCCACCAGGAAATGGGAGAATCAACCCTCTCGAATATGGGAAACAGGGGTGGACAGACAGGCTGCTCTTCTGAGGCCTGAGGGGCCCTCTTCCCGGCAGACCCTACCCGCAGCACCCACCCCCTGTTGTCCTTGGATTGATTTTACTCCTGTTTCCCCTCCCTCACTCCCGGCTTGGCTTCCCCGGGTCCTCGGCCCAGGCTCTGCTTGGGGCAACCAGGCAAGGACAGCTGCCTCTGGCCGGCCTGCAGGTCCCTCCGAGGAGGGAGTGGGGTGCCCGTGAGGCGCCTGCAAGGAGCAGAGGCGTGGGGCGCGAGGAGAGAGCTGAAAACAGAAGAGATCAGACAAGTACAGTGGGAGGCGCGACGCTCCAGGGCTGGATCAGCAGTGACCCCACGAAGCCCAGCTTCTGGAAGAGGTCGGGCTGGTGTGGCACACTGATGCTCAGACATCAGCATTTCTGACATGGCCGAGTGTCCAGGGGCCCGGACCTTCCAGCTTCCGGAAGAGAAGGTGTTCGAAGTGTAACCCCGGGTTTTGAGTTTACACGAGTGCGGGAAGGATGCGGGACCTACCTGGCCTTGTTCGCACAAGCTTTTTCCAGGTACCAAATTTAGGGTTCAGACAGGCTGACAGCTCAGAACCCCGGGACCCAGTGGGCGGCTTCATGTAGAACGTGGAACGACCCACGTGCTCTGCGGTCAGAGTCAGGAACTCGTCGCCTGTAACCTTGACGCCTGGGGAAGGTCGCCCACCATGGGCTGGGCTGTGCCCGGGGAACCCGTCAGTGGGGACTGAATCCCAGGGTCAGTGACCTGCGGCCCCACCTAGAACCTGACCCACTCAGGGAAACTCAGGCTGGACCGAGTTTCCATCCGAATCGCTTTCTGGACAAATCACACAGAGGTGTCGGCTCTCCTTCCTTTACCTCGCTCACCGCTTCGGCTCCGGTGGTCGTGATTCTGGGCCCAGGCTTTGCGTGTCAACGCTGTGTTCTGTCTGCCTGGCGTGTTTCATTGGTACAAACCACAGAACGGAGCAGGTGCGCCTGGAGCAGGGGGGCTTCTCCTCCCTCCCCGCCGCCATCCCCCATCTCTCCCTCCTTTTCTGCCTCCTGCTGCTCTGTGAGCAAGTGAGCCATGCGGTGGGTTGAATTCTGTGCCCCCAAAGGATATGCTGGGGTCCTGACACCCGCACCTCAGAATGAGACCCTGTTTGGAGACAGGGCCTTACCGAGGTGACAGAGTTAAAATGAGGTTGTTAGGGCGGTGCTCAGACAACACGACTGGCATCCTTATGGCCGGGGGCGGGGGCGGCGGGGATCCGGCTAGAACAGACAAGAGCAGAGGGGATGACTCGAGGACACCAGGCAGAGACCGCCACAAGGCCGGAGCCAGTCCCGATCACAGAGGATTACTGGAACCACCATAAGCTGGAGGAGGCAAAGAAGGGTCCCCCCTGGAGTCTTCAGGGAGCACACGACCCTGCTGAGCCCCGGATGGTAATTCGCAGTCTCCAGAGCTGTGAGAGGATACAGTTCTGTTGTTTTCAGCCCCCAGTTGGCTTCATGAAAGCAGGCCCAGGGCACTAACACAGGGAATGAAGCCACCACGTGCGGGGAAAATGAGAAGTATCTCTTCAAATACCTCCTTGACCGAGAAGTCACATTACGCCCAATGATCTGTTCCAGTTTATTAAATAGCTCTGAGTCCATCACCATTTTGAGAAACAGCATATTTTCAGGACTCAAAAGGCTTGCTTGCTAAGAACTTGTCTTGCAAAACGGAGAACCTCTTTGGAGATCAAATTTAGACCCTTATTTTAGCTATAGTGTCACTGGCTTGCTTTGCTCAGAAACAACAAACCCAGACATTTAAATGTCACAGCGTTAAAAAAAAAAAAAAAAGCATTAGGTTAGCTCCTCTCCCAGGACTTGGTTGCAACCATAGTCTTGCCCGACCTTGCTTTGGGAGCCGCCGTGTGAGTTCCAGCGCCCACCCTCCAGTGTTGAAAGTTTCCCTCCGCCCGCCCGGGGGAAGCTGCGTGGGGCAGAGCCCGAACAGCACAATGCTCTCCATTGTCTGCGGTGCTGATGCCGCCATGGAAAATGTGAGGTATTGATTCTGGCTGCAGGGCGGGACTATTTTTAGCAGTTGAACTGGCCAGCAGGAGGCCCCCGGGGGCAGGCTCCGTGTGGGGGGGGGCAGGGCCTCCTCCTGGAGGTCCTCCAGGGAGGAAGGAGCACCCACACTGTGCCTGGCACCGTCCTCTGCGGCTGGAATTCCATGTGAGTGTTCTCTTCTGTGCGCTGACTCATCCCTCTCATGTGCTTGGGAAACACCTGGAAGGCTGTTGAAATGGGAGTGGACACGGTGGTTTGGACCCGGCCCTGCTCTGATTCCACAGGGCAGATGGCCCAAACCTGGCGAAAGATGGTTCTGGCCTGTCTGGTGCTGGGCTCTGAGCCCCGAGGAGGCCTGAAGGCAGGGGGCGAGGGGCTGGAGGAGGCACGCTGGAGTCCTGGCTTCCCTGCACCAGCACTCGGAGATGACGCCACGCCTCCTTCAATGGGTCTTGGGCAACGGACACCCAGCGCTTAGCCCGTGCATGAGTGGCCAACCAGTGTTCGCCTTTGTGATGGTGGCCACGGTCCCCTGGCTGGCAGCAGGCCCCGAGGGAGGGGCAGGCACTGTCCCCAGGCCTGGCCTTAGCATCCCTCCCCTCGTGGGAGCCGCCCTGTCCCAGTGGCCTGCCCGGCTTCCTCCTCTGCAGGGCTACAGGGGACGCAGTGCATGAAAGCGTGGAGGAGTCGGCCGTCCTCAAAGAAACCTGAATGCCAAGTCCGATGACCACTTCCCAGAGTGACCTGCAGGGAGCACGTGAGCTCACACCACCCCAAGGTCACGGGCGGTCTCACTGAGGGCTCCCCATCACCCACTTGAGGTTCGTCAAAGCCTGTCACTCGGAAGAGGGTTTGGAGAACAAATCCTCTTGGGTAAATGGTCTGCAAGACTTCTCAGTGCCTTGGCTGTGCTCTGGTGCTCAGGGACGGGACAAGCAGGGTGTCTGGGTGCAGCATTTCCTGGGGGTTTCTGACTCAACTTATCTCTTCAAGTCAGGGTTACTGAGACATAATTCACGTACAGGAAGACTCCTCTTCAGTGCCCGGTTCTGAGTTTTGACGGAGGCATGTGCTGTAGAACCCTCGTAATGGAGACACGGACCATAGCTGTCGCCCCCCAGAGCGCCCCCACCCCCCTTTGCTGCCAGCCTCCTCCTCCCACCCCAGCCCTGGCAACCACGGATTGGTTCCCAGTCTCTACCGGTTTGCCTTTTCCAGAATGGTGTCTCAGCGGAGCCCTATAGTGTCTGGGCTTTCGTTCAGCCACGTGCCTTGTCCACGCTGTTGCATGTCTCTGCAGCTTCTTCCTTTCTGCTGACTGACGTCCGTGGCCGGAATCACCGTAGGCTGTTTGTTCAGTTGCCAGTTGATAGATGCAAGGGTTGTCTCCGGCTCAGGGTATTTATGACTATGACCGCCATAAACATTTGTCTCCAAGTTGTGGTGTAAGTATTAGTTTGTATTTCTCAGCTAAATACCTAGGATTAGAATTTCTGGGTCATTTGGTTAAATATATGTTTAACTTTGTAAGAAACTGCCAGCCTGTTTTCCCGAGGGGCTCTGCCATTTTGCATTCTTATCAGCGATTGGTTCATTTGCTCTGTATCCCCACCAGCACTTGGTTTTGTGAGATTATTATTCCTGTTATTATTATTATTTTAGCCACCCTGGTGGGTGTATAGTAGTATCACTATGGTTTTAATTTGTCTAATGATTAATATCAAGTATCTTTTCTTGGGCTTCTTTGCTGTCTGTTCATCTTTTTCAGCAACACCTGTTTTGCTTTTTGCTTTTCCCCATGGGAAATGCTCTTCTCACCCAGTCCCATCACTTTAGAAATGAAGAGGACAGTCAGGAACAGAGAGGTTACGCGACATGTCACACGTTGCTCAACAGCAGCACAGCCGGGACAAGAGCTCGCTCTCAACTCCGGCAGGAAGCTCTCTTCCTTGAACAGAGAGGAAGAATAAAACCCAAAGTGACTGAGTGAGGTTCCGCTTTCTCCTCAACTCAAAAGATGAAGTGTCCCCACTTACAAGGAAGCAAATGCGCTCCATGGCCCTTGATCTTTCCTGGGACATCAAGTTAAACGTGGTAGATTGAATATATACTTTGATTTTTGATCCTTCAAAAGAAATCCTCTAAAACACTGGCATTGGAAAAGTAAGGAGTCAACTCACCAGAACAAAGGGAAGGGAGAGGAGGCAACAAGAGAGGGCTGTTCATGAAAATTCCATCCGGACTTCCTGACCGGCAGACAATGCTAATGGCCTCCCCAAACCCTTTCTCTCTTCTTCCTTGCAGACAGAATCCCAATTTCAGTGGGAGCTGTAGGATTCCAATTAACTTGTTTCCCCTCACTCCTTGTGCCTAAGGATGTCCATGTGACTCCGTGTAAACAGAAGGCTGCTGGAGACCCCAGGAAAATCCTGTTCCTGACATTGGGGCCACTCCTTTTTTTTCTTTCTTCCCTTCCTTCCCTTTCCCTTCCCTTTCCCTTCCCTTTCCCTTTCTTCTCTTTCTCTTGACTTGGAATGTGGACATGAGGCTGGGGTGGAGGGGCTCTCTTATGGCCATGAAACCACCCTGGGGATGGGAGTCATCTGAGAAGATGGTAGAGAGGAATTATAGAAGGAACTTGGGACAGTGCTAATGTCATGGGGCTGCTGTCATAGCCGTGGATTGCTTCTTTCTGGTAAGAGAATTAAAATGCTGTTTGATTGAGCCATTGGGCGGAGTTGTGTCACGTGCACCAAATACAATCCACAGGTGATGAAGTTGCAGCAGAGCCATGGGAATTGAAGCAAAACTGCTTGCCAGGATGGTCAGTGACCTACACAAGCGACGTGCATTGCAGAACTAGAATGGCTGAAGAATTGGAGGCACCAGGGATCTTTGAAAGTGGGAGTGAGGAGTTGGCTGAATACTATAGAATTGGAGCACTGAAAATATGCTGTAAGAAACATTTAGACCCTAAGATTTCCTCCCTTACTGCACAGAGACAGACAACTGCCCAAGTGTCACTAAAGAGAGCTCAGGGAAATTAAACCAGGCAGGCTCTAAACCTGGTGCCTCTAGAAAGAGCAGAAAGAAGAGAAAGTTATCAAGGGAACAATATGAGAACATTTCCCAGAACTGCAGGACACGAGTTTCCTGATCGAAAGAGCCTTACTAAGTTTCTAAACAATAAATACAAAAAAAAAAAAACGAACAAAAACCCAACACCCCAAAAAACAAAAAAACCCACATCGTTTTGAAAGTTCAAAATGCTGGGGATATAGAAAGAAAAACCATAAATATTTATAGAAAATAAATAATAGAATAAATTCAAAAGATCAGAATTTCTCAATAGCAATATTGGAAAGCAGAAGATAATGGAGCAATGTCTGAAAAATTCTAAAAAAGAAATGTTTTACCTGGAATTCTTTATCTATACAAATAATCAAACAAAGATGTTTGAAACGAGATTTGGAAGTTGTACTGCGCATGCGTCCTTTTTCAGGAGGTTACTGGAGGATGTTCTCCACTTGAGCGAGAAAGTAAATCCGGAAACAGAAAGACAAAGGGCACAGGACACACTATAGCTAACATAGGAAACTAAAAAGAGGTTCTCACTGAAGCTGAAGGGAGTTCTTAGGAGGAGAGCTGTGCCACAAGCCAAGAGATCAACCAGTCCGGATACATACAGGAGGGCAGAGATCTCCAGAAGGGATCTCTCCTTGGGAAAAACAAAAAACAACAAAACAAAACAAAAATGAATGATTATCTGATGAGTGTGTCTTTGCTGAGAGGATCTTTTCAGCTTTATCAAATAATTTTGGGGAATAATTGGTAAGTAGTACATAAAAAATGAAGGATATGAAAAAAAATGAAGCAATAGTGAAGTCCAGGAAAAACCAAAGAGTTGCACAAGAAAGAAAAGGCCATCTGAGTGTCCTAACTGGGTGATTCGCAACAATACTTATGGAATCATAGTAATGTCAGTGCTAGTTGCTGATTTGGCTAAAGATTGTGATATAAATAAATTGTGGAGATGGTGGTCAGGGTGGAAGAGGTTGAGAGTGTGTGTGGAGTGGTGGTCAAAATAAAAAACCAAGAAATCACAGGCTAAGTATGTTAGTTAACAGTGCAGAGGTAAAGATTTTAAAAACAACTGTTAAAAGAATTGAAAGACTGGCAGAGACTCAAGGGGGACAGAGGGGGAGCTGGGAAGGTGTGCGGTGACAACCACTGTTTATCATAAGCTTTGCAACACGATTTGACTTTTAAGACAATTAAATTTTAAAAGGAAGGACGAATAATCTGGTAAAAGTTGCGTACTCTCCCCTCTGTGAAAATCAGCACAAGCACACCTAGGCACTCCTTCTGAGTTGGTTTTAGGAACCCAAGCCTGGTGGTGTGGACCTTGAGGCAGGCGCTGTAGGTGGTCTGAGATTCTCCTCTTTGCTGTATCCTGTGGCTCCAGTGGGGGTAGCTGCTGAGCACAGGCCCACGTGACTAAGTTGGAATCTTCTCTGGCCTTTGGAAGGTTTATAGGTCAGTACAGGTGGATTTATTGTTACACCGCCAGCCATCAGTTAACAAGCGAGGGGTCCCAACATGTCCTACTAGCAACACAGAGAGTGGGAAAATGGAAACTGTCCATCTGACACATTCTTCCTTTCCCTGCTGTCTTTTTCAGAGCCTTGTCTTTTCTCCCAGGGGAACCCAAATGCTGGCGTTTAAAGCAGCAAAGGAGCTTGGGAGCTTTCTCCAGCCAGACAATGGGTTTCCAGCTTGTCATTTCTTGTTCAGACACTCCAATGTGCCTCCTTTGGACACTGGATGGGGGAGTCTCCAACAGCAGGGTCCCTAGAGGGTCCCTCGGGTTCCTGTCGCCCTGGGGAGAATGCAGAAGGGATGGTGGCCTGCTCTTTGGCTGGCTCACCCCTCTGCCCAGACTACACAACCACATCTGAGCGTGTGTCCAACGCCGAGAAATCCGAGCTGAGCTGTTTACCCTCTGCATCGGTTTCATGTGGCTGTCCTAACAAATTATACAAATTTGGTGGCTTAAACAACGGGAATGTAATATTTCACAGTGCTGGAGGCTGGAAGCCTGAAATCAAGGTGCTGGCAGGGCCCTGCTCCTCGACGTCGTCCTCCTCTGTGTACCTGTGTCCAAATTCCGCTTATCGTCCAGGGCGCCAGTCATGGTAGGCTCACGGCGCACCGCATCTAGAACGACCTCCTCTTAACTGGGTTACATCTGCAAAGACCCTGCTTCCACTAAGGTCACGTTCCTGGGTCCTGGGGGGCTGGGAGATGGATGTATCTTTGGCGGGTCACATTTCAACACCCTCCTCGTGGGCTCCACCCTCTTGGCCACTTAGAACTTTCCCACCCTGAAAAGTTCCATCTTCACATGCTGACCTGGAAACAAGGCAATTGTCGCGGTCCCTCTTCCCTTGTCACCAAACGTCTTTAAAAAGTCCTTTATATCCCCACTTTCTCATCAGCACTCTCTGTCCAACCCATGCTTCCTCTGGCGCACAGCCCTGCGCCCCGTGCGCACTGTACGTGCTCATGGTCGCAGCCTCCCGAGGGCAGGCTCACCCCGGGCGGAGCAGACCCCTGAGAACCCAACGTAGCCAACTTGCAGACGAGTACTTGAAGAGCCATTGTTGGGGTGGGGGCTCCCTCTGGGGCAGATGGCACCGCCATTCTTAGAATGGCCGGAGCTTCTCCCCGGGAGCTTTCCTTCCAGAGCTGGCCTAAGAACTAACCACACCGATAACCACCGTGCTGTCGCTGAAGGGTTTCACTCTTTTTTTTTTAAGGTGTGCTTTTTCACTTACAACGACATCACCTGGCTGCGTCACCCACTTCTCTCGGCTCTGAGCAGTTTGTCTACTTCCAAAACCCATTGCACCCTCAGACGGCAGAGGCCAAACCCATGTGCTAGATAGAGACCGAAACGGGGCCACAGAGGGACTTCCCTGACCAAGAGGCTGGGCAGGTCACCTGCCCTTTTGAAACCTTAGCACCTTCTCCTGGACAGTGGGGGTGATAGTGCTTTCCCCGTCGGGTGACCGTAGGGATTAAATTATCACAAGCACGGTCAGGCACAGTCGCAGCACATAGACAGGAGCTCAGCAAACAGTAACTACACTTCTAATTGAATGTACCTTTGCAGTAGGCGGTGGCTGCCCGCGGTGGCCCTGTGAGCTCTGCTGCGTGTGTTTGGGGTCAGTTTGTGAGCCGAGGGGCACGCCTGCTCTCACCTCCTACAGGGGCTGTCCCGGGGTCAGGCCGCTCGTCCCCGGGTCTGTGACAATGGTGATCCAAACAAGTTGACACTGTGGGCGGGGCTCAGCCGCAGCTTTCGGGAGGTGCCTGCTGCCCTGTGCCCCGTGGGTGCCAGTACAGGGACCTCTGCCACGGGGTCCGATGGACGAGCTTGGAGCTGGAACTGCAGGCCTGGACTGGGATGCGGAAGCAGCTGGGTCACACTCGGGGCCAAACCTCCCCTCCTCCCTCCTCCTCCCTCCTCCTCCCTCCTCCCACACCGGGGCGCTGGGACGTCAGCGGCGGGGTGCCGTGGGGGCAGCCTCAAGGCCATCATCCCCACCTTTGCCCTCCCTGTGGTCCTCCTGCCTCCTGGGTCTCTCTGCCGCAGGAGATGAGCTGGTGACACGTGGCTGGACGTTCATTCAGGGGTCAGGGTTTGGTGGGTGATCCCTCCTGGAAACCCTTCATTTTTTTTTTTTAATTGTGGTAAAATACACGTAACATAACACTCACCATCCTAGTCTCTTCTCAGTGTCCAGGTCAGTGGTGTTAAGCACACTCACACTCTTGTGCAACCATCCCCTCTGTCCACATCCAGAACCTTCCATCTTCCTAAACTGAAACTCGGCTCCCTTTCAGTACTAACTCCCACCCCCTGCAGCCACCCCTGGCACCCCCGTTCTACCGTCTGTCTCTGTGGTTCTGACTCCCCTAGTACTTCATGTGGAAGGAACCACTCAGTATTTGTCCCTTTGTGTCTGGCTGATGTCACTGAGGGTGATGTCCTCAAGGTTTGTCCACGCGGCAGCAGGTGTCAAACAGGCTTCCTGTCTAAGGCTGTGCACTACTCCGTGGTCTCGATGTTCTGCACTTTGCTCATCCACACATCCCTCGAGGGACCCTCGGGTGGCTTCCCTTCTCCGGGTCTTGTGCATGACGCTGCTGTGAACGCGGGTGTGCGGACACCTCCTCGAGACCCTGCTTTCAAGTCTTTTGGGTTTATGCCCAGATTGGATTGCTGATCATACGACAATCTCTGTGTAATTTTTTTAAGGAGCTGTGAGTGTTGCCTTTTAAAGCGGGGATTTAGGAGTGCAGTGTCAAAAGTAAGACACTTAGGGCGGAATGAAAAAAGTGTCTGGATCTCATCAACCCTACAAAAGGACGGAATTCTGGCTCAAACGAATTCCCTTTTCTGAGCCTTGATTTCCTCATCTGTGAAATGAGAGCAATACCACCCACCACGCGTTGTATGGGGTTTTGAGAACATTTAGCTTTATTAGGAAAGGGCCAAAGGCTAGTGGCTCAGAGCTGGGGCCACAGAGCCATCCACCTGCACCTGTGTTTGTGTCATCGAGAGGCAACAACGGTTCTCACGTGTTTTGAGGATCGTAAAAAAATGAAGAATATGCAGCAGAGTCCACATGTGGCCTGCAAAGCCTAAAATATTTAGTCCCTAACTCTTTATAGGAAGAAGCTTGAGATGCCCCATTCAGAGAGTGGTCTCTGTTTTCAGGGCGCAAGGTCAGCCTTTGCTGACTCACGAGCTTCAAGGCGTTGACCAAGTTATTCCATCCATCTGTGCCTTAGTCTCCTCATCTGTAAAGTGAGGATAACACCACCACCCCCCCGCTGGGCTTGCTGTCTACCCCCGTCAAGTCTCTGCTCAACACAGCCACACTGAGCTCCTTCTAGCTCATTCTATATGCGTGTCTCCTGTGTTCTGTGCGGTCCGTCTTCCTAGCTAGGATGTGAGGTTCACAGGGCCGGGACTTTGTGTGCTCTGCTTGCTGATGTCTTCCCCGTGCATCGAACAGCACTTTGCAGAGAGCAGGTGCTCAGCAAATATTTGCTGAATGAGTTCTGGCCCCATCGGTGGGGTTTTGGGAGAAGGAAATGAGTTAACACACAGAGCACGGGGAGACAGTCCTGGAGGGTTAAGCGCCCAGCGCTGAGTTCGTGCCAAGGTGTCACAGGACCCCCAGGCCACATTGAGGGTGACTTCCCACAAGGCAGGTTTTAGGGGTGTCTTCTCCAGGCACCGCCTCTGCCCGGCACAACTTGGTAGCGAAAACAGGAAGCATGGTAGAAAAGTCCAGCGTGCCTCCTGGGGGCTGACACATGGGGTGTGGCGCCAGCAGGCTGTGGAACAGCCCAGTGATCCAAGGCAAACACGGTCAGCTTCCTGGGGACCTGCCCAACGAGTCCCCACACCTTCCTGAGCATCACCCAGCAGCTGGCCCAACGTGGTGAAGCGGCCGGTCCTGTGGCTCCAATGTGCTCGGGAAGCTGGAGCCTCCCTGGGCGGCAGCCCGGCTCTGCTGAGTTGACAAAGCGTCACTTGGCTCTGTCACACAGCCCCGGGAGCTACCCGACCCCAGCTCATAGATGGAGGCTCTCACGTTCGCTACTGCCATGCGGTATTGGCAGGATGGGTCCCAGGAGGGGTACGCCGTCGCTATGACGCAGGGGGTGGGCGGGTTGAAGATGTGCACAGAGGGGACCACAGAGTCATGGAATTGCTGACTTTCTGGAGAGGGAGGGAAGGCAGAGCCTCTCTCGTGCTGCGGCCGTCTAGCCACAGTGGTGCTCCCTGAGCCGCGGTAGTGGCCGGGGCAGGAACTGACTGGGGGGCCGACCCTGCTCTGATGACCTGCAGCTCTGACTCGAGGGAGGCCCCCCCAACCTGTCCCTAGAGATGGTTCCCGGGGACACAGGGCATTCGATGTGAAACCCAACAGACAAGGAGCCTTCTGAGTCTTCATGGCCTTTCCTCTTGCTACTCGGGGACTGACGCAGCCTCACACATGTGCTGACCTGGTTTTTGTCGCATGGCGCCAGTTCATTTTGTGCGGTTCTCCCCGGGGCAGGCCACACTCCTGGCACCGAGGCAGCCAGGCCCGGCGGCTCACGGGGCAGGGAGGGAGGAGGGTGCAGAAGCAGATATCCACGGCTTTGTTGACAGGTAAGGAAGCTGATGTCATGGGACAGGTGTCTCCCTCGACAGGAAATGCAAGATGAGCGGCATGCCTGAGGTTGCAGAATGATTGCTGGCGAGCAATCCGCTAAGACAGGCTAACAGAACAGCCCCTGGGCTCCAGGGCAGCAAGGGAAGCAGGTCAGGGAGGCCCAGTGTCCGGGGCAGAGAAACCTTCTGGCACCTTTTCCGCTGGCTTGGGGAAGCGGTAAGATTACCGGGATGAGGAGCCAGAGATAGAACAGCTTCCCAGGGCCAAGGGCCCCATCTTCACGTCACAGCACGGCCACACCTAGACAATGTAAACGCACTGTGACCCCAGACTTTCCCCCCAGCCACCTGCTCCAGCAAGTCAAATGGGAGTAGGACCTTTGGTGCCGGCGAGGCATTCTAAACACGCAAGAATAAGCTGCCGGTAGAGATCGGCGCCGGCCGGTGGGGCTCCCGGCCAACCCCAGGCCACACGGCCTCATTTCCAGGCTGTCCAGGGAGGATGCAGCAAACTGCTCTGGGAAGTGTGTGTTTCTGAGGCGCCTGGGTGGCTCAGTCGTTGAAGCACCTGCCTTCAGCTCAGGTCGTGAACCCAGAGTCCTTGGATCGAGCCCTGCGTCAGGCTCCCTGCTCAGCAGAGAACCTGCTCCTACCTCTCGTTCTCCTCCCCACCACTTGGGCTCTCTCCTCCCCTCCTCTCTCTCTCTCTCTCTCTCAAATAAATAAATAAAATCTTAGGAAAAAAAAAAAGAGTGTTTCTCAAGCGCATGCTAGGCCTGGCACCCCCCTAGTCCTGCAGGTGCATTGCCTCCATGGGCCTTCCTCAAACCCCAAGCCACGAGAAGAGGGAGCAGAGGATGGAGGAGAAGCTTGTTCATGTGGGCAGTTGGAGGCAGAGAGGGGACCCCAAATTCACTGTGTCTGACGCCAAAGTCACTACATGAGCTGTTCGGAGAAGTTGAAATACGGGTGATTTCTAATTTGCTTTTGGATTCCATGCCCCAGCACTGCCGCACTGAGGGGTAGTGTGGCCGTGCTCACCGCGGGGCATGTCCCAGAGCTCTGCCCGCAGGCCAGCCTTTGCACGTCTCAGAGCAATGGGCTCGCTATTCTGCTCGGAGGGTCAGGGGCACTGACGGTAGGCATGTCACACCCATTCACAATGGACGTGGTCATGGCCATCTCAGCTTGGGGAGCTGGTCAACCACAGGAACCCGGGCCCCCCTCGGAAGAGGCCTGGCGGTGGCCTCTGGAGCTTGGGGAACGTGAGCTAACGTGGAAGTGACCGGAAGGTCCGGTACGACCAGCTGTGCCACGCAGACACTCCCTCTGCAGAGCCCAAGGCCAGAGCCAGGCTTTGCACCAGCAGAGGGTGGCGGGAGATGGGAGACAGATGTGTGAGGGGATTTGGGTGAAAGAGAAGGAAGAGCCCCACCACCGCTCTCTCCAGTGCCTACGAGTCTGAGCCATTTGGGAAGGTGGAGACTGCTTGGCTCTCAGCCCTAGGCCACTGAGCATGCTGGAACCGTGAGGACGGAGGAAGGGGACATTTGCAGAGCGTTCAGTCTTCTTTGAGGGACTCGCACACCCGGATGGGATTCTTCAACTCCCCTCCCCGTAACGGTGCCCCAACAGGCGGCTGGTTGTCAGGCCCCAGATTGGCTAACCTGCCCTGACCTCTGCTCCTTATGTGACTGTCTACGTTGACCCCACCGTTTCTCATCGAGACCATCGCTTTAGATAAACGCGTCCGATCACTCCTTCCTCTGGGCTCCATCTCTGGCTCTGACAGTGGGCAAGTTACTTCAACTCCAGCTCATGCCTCAGCTCCCTCACCGGGCGGTCATGAGGCTCGAGGGAGCTGGTGTGTGCAAAGGCCCTGAGAAGAGCCCGGCACGCAGGAAACACTGAGTGCCCGTTGACCATGTTTAAGATCGCTGTTGTTTCTCCCGCCACGCTGGAGCCAGCAAGCTGTTGAAAACCTGACTCATCGTGTCACCTTGTGCTTTTAAATCCATGAAGGACTATTCTCTAAATAGACCCTGCAAAAGGGTCCGGTTAGATCCTTTCTGGTAACTGAGATCAGAATAGTCTGCGGGGGATGAAAGAGAGAAGTGGAAGAATTACAGTGATTTTCCCCAAAAAAGGGAGAGAAACTATTTCATGGATCTCGGTTCTGGGAAGGAATTGTTGACATAGAGTTAACGGAAGGAGTTAACGGAAGGAGTATGTTTGTCTACATAAAATGAAAATCTCCTGGGGTAAAAACAATGCAAGGCCAAAATAGGGGGAAAATGTTGCAAACATATCAGCACACATATGACAAAGGGTTGAATTCCTTAATACATAGCAGAACTCTTACCAATTAATATGAAAAACACATTCCACTAAAAAAAAAAAAAAACAACGGTAAAGAAACCCGTGCAATTCGAGCATAAAACATTTAAGGTCTACGAACTCTGAAAACGCCAATAACATGGGTCAGGTTTCTGGAGGAACCTGGCCCTAGACGCCGAGCTCAGTGTTTGCACGTGTGTATTGATTCGGTCCTTGCGAGGGCCCCGCGAGGCGGGCCACGGCTGAGCCCTGGTTTGTTGATGCATAGTGGCCAGAATTTCCCCCAGACCCCCAGGTTCTAACCAGCAGAGCCAAGATTTGAGCCCATCTTGGACTCTGAAACCTTTAACCACTATGCTGTATAAGCAAAATTTTAAAATAAGCCAATTTTTAAAGACATAATTTCACAAAGAGTCAAAGCACATCGAAACACAGAAGTAGCATCTTCAGCAACGGGACCGACAAACTTTTTCTTTTAATTTATTTTTATTTTTTATTTTTAAAATTATTAACATACAATGTATTACTTGTTTCAGGTGTAGGTCTGTGATTCATCCACCTTACACAACACACAGTGCTCGCCACAACACATACCCTCCCCAGTGTCCATCCCCCAGTTACCCCACCCCCCACCCCCAGCAGCCCCCACTTGGTTTCCTGAGATTAAAAGTCTCTTATGGTTCATCACCCTTTCTGGTTTCATTTTGTTTTATTTTTTCCTCCCTTCCTCTGTGCTCCTCTGTTTTGTTTCTTAAATTCCACATATCAGTGAGATCATATGATAATTGTCTTTCTCTGAGTTATTTCACTTAGCATAATACCATCTAGCTCCAGCCACATCATTGCAAATGGCAAGATATCATTTTTCTTGGCTGAGTAATATTCCATGCATATATACACCACATCTTCTTTATCCATTTGTCTGTTGATGGAATCTGGGCTCTTCCCATAATTTGGCTATTGTGGACATTGCTGCTATAAACATTGGGGTGCATGTACCCCTTCGGATCACTCCACTTGTGTCTTTGGGGTAAATACCAATAGTGCAATTGGTGGGTCATAGGGTAGTTCCATTGTCAACTTTTTGAGGAACCTCCGTACTGTTTTCCAGAGTGGCTGCACCAGCTTGCAGTCCCACCAACAGTGTAGAAGGGTTTCCCTTTCTCCACATCCTCGCCAACACCTGTCATTTCCTTACTTGTTGATTTTAGTCATTCTGACTGGTGTGAGGTGGGATCTCATGGTGGTTTTGATTTGTATTTCCCTGATGCCGAGTGATGCTGAGCATTTTTTCACGTGTCTGTTGGCATTTGGATGTCTTCTTTGGAAAAATGTCTGTTCATGTCTTCTGCCCATTTCTTGAAACGGTTTTGAAACAATGACATCCACTCTGGGTGGAACAGGCAGGCCCACACACTGGTACCTGAGCACGAATTGTACAACCTGTTGGAAAGCAATTCTGAAATATGTAGAAAGAGCCTTAAAAAATGTTCTTCCCAGGGCTACTTTGGTGGCTCAGCTGGTTCAGCAGGTGACTCTTGTTTTCGGCTCAGGTTGTGACCTCAGGGTTGTGAGATGGAGCCCCGCGTCCACTCTTCACTGGGCATGAAGCCGACTTGAGATTCTCTTTCTTCCTCTCCCTCTGCCCTCCCCCCCTGCCCTCCCGCCCCCAACTTGTGCACTTGTGCACTAAATAAATAAATAAATAAATAAAACCTTTAAAAAAATGTTCTTCCTCTTTGACCTAGAGATTTTATTTCTAGCAATCTATCATAAAGAAGCAGAGATATCAAAGACTGTGAATTGAGAAGGCTTATCACAGCATCACTTAAATACAAGTACTGGAAACAACCCAAATATTCCCAAACCAAGGACTGATGGAATAAGTTATGGTGCATCCGTAGGGGAATAGTATGCAACCATTAAAGAGCGTGTTTCTGAGGGACACAGGAAGAGCCGGCAGGGTTGTAGAGCAGACAGATAATGCTGTGAGAGCCAGAAATGAAGACGTTTCGACAGGGTTTGGGGATAAGGGGGGACTTTCCTAAGCAAAGGTGGAGGTAAGAATGCTCCAGACAAAATTCAAGGTAAAGCGAGGACCAGAGGTCTGAAAAAGCCCAGTGTGCCCGGGGTTGCGTGGGGATTCTTCAGGAGAACAGCTGTCCCAGGGCAGTGGTGGGCGGCGGGACGGAAGAGTCAGGACAGCAGCGGAAAGGGCTCTGGGACCAGCCGGACTTTTTGGCAATAAGGAAACACTGAGGAGTTTTTGAAAACCTCCCACCCCCCAATAAATTCTGTAGGCAGACAATCTAGAAACTATAGCGGGTAATAAATGGGAGGAAGCAACGTTGCTGTCATCTCACACGCATGGTGAAAGTGTTCATTAACCTAGACGAATGTGCCCGCAACATTCTGTTCTAGGACACAGATGGATGTGCAGATATTTTACCGAAGAACTAACTGAAGTTTTTAATATAACATCAATAATTCTTTATGATTCTCTCTCTCCCTTAGTGTGGACAACTCAAAATTAGGAGCTGTGTCATGCTCAACTTTGGATTCCAAGCATAGGGCGTGATTCCTTTGGGTGGGTGGGTAGGACTTCTGTGATGTCATAGTTACGAAAACCCAGCCACCTCCCCTTGAACAGCCCTGCCACCCACCAATGAGCAGCTTGCAAAAGGCCTCAGTTTCTTCATCCTGGAAATGGTGAGAGCCTGCATTACAAATAGATGTTGGGATGAACTCAGGATCCCAGAGTTGGCTTAGAGATTAGTCTCAGCTAAGACATTTGAGATTCAACAGAGGCAGAACAAAGCCTCCTTGGAGCTTCCCCCAGCTGAATAAAAGCAGCGACTTCTGAGAAATGAGGCTGTCATATATCCCCTCTCTGGGGATTTATAGCCCTGAAGAAGACAGAAAGACCATTCATACCTCTTAAAATAAACATTATCACAAATTCTCTCCTATCTGTTCTCCTAAAAACTCCTTTGTCTTTCCTAAAGAAACCTATTTGTTTTCCCCACAGAAAAAGAAGCCCATAAAGCTGTTTCTTTTCCTCCCTTATTCCTCCCAAGTTAGGTGTGTCCGGCTTCGACTGGAAGCATTTAATGAGTCGGCGACTGCTTGAGCCAGCTCCCACATGCATATGCAGGAAACCTCTCCCTCCTGTTGATGCCTTTAGTCAGTTTAATATGCAGGCCCCAGTTCAAGAACCTAAGAGGGTAGGAAGAAAGTTTTTCCTTCCCTACACAGACAATGGCCAGGCTATACATGGCAAGAGAATGAGCCACCGCTTCTGCGGCAATCAGTCCAAGAATGGGCAGGACTTGGTCAGTGAGTGCCAGCTTCCCTGACTTTGGTCCTCACTTCTAATTTAGGACCAATCAGGGAAAGTCAAAAATGCTCCCCTAACCAATCACACAGGATGCCCCACTTCCAGGAGCCTGCTCCAGCTTCCCCGTGATGACAGCCTCCAGCCAGGGAACACCGGAAGCTTTCCTTGCCTTCTACCGCGAAGTGTTCCCAGTCCCCTGCCTGCCTTTGAGTCTCTGCTGAACTCACGTGGTGGTGACTGAGCACCGCTAGAGCAAGCTCTGAATATGCAGTCTCTAGGTGTTCCCATTTGGGTGGTCTTCATTACTCCCACAATGGGGGCAATAATCACTGCATGCATGTTGGGCTCCGACAGTAATGGCTACACTGCTTTGGGGCAAGGAGCCTTCCCAAAGGCACCTGTCCACCCCCTGGAACTGTTGGACAAATCGGAGGAGGTTTGACAGACGTATATATTCTTGTAAATGCTCTTTCCACCAACGATTGCTCAACAGAGAAACAGTGAGGAGCAAGGGCATCTGGGAGTTGAAAGATGCTAGCAATTTGGCAGGAGGGTACAGGGTAGCTTTTACACACTTGGACTCTGGATTCAGAGCTGGGTTCAAATCCCAGCTGTGCCAATCAAGAACCTTTGCCAGATGCTTCCCTTGTTGCTAAAACAGGCCTGGGAAAGTGCCTGCCTCCTGATCTGTGTGGACTTGAAGGAGAGTGCAGGCAAAGGCTTGGCCCAGCACCGGGAGGGCCGCGCGCATGCAGGCAGCTGCTACTCGCCGTTCCCGGGTCTGGGGAGCCCCTCATCTGGCATCCTCCCTGGGCAAGCCCATGGCTCCAGGCTAGGGCTGAGCCTGGGAAAGGCATTTCCAAAGTGGCATCCAAAGTCCTGGTGGGCGCGGAGAGTGAAGATCAGAATGCTTACCTGCCAACATCGGCAGAAGGAGAGAGGCTGCCAGCTCTTGCTGGAGGGACGGGATAAGGGAGGAGGTGGGATAGCATCCTCGGAAAGCTCAAGATACCTAGAGATGCCTCACCTCTACCCTGCACGTGCTGGAGGGGCTCAAGTGGGAACATCCCTGAGGACAAGTGACACTCCTGTTGGTTTTGAGGCTTCCCGGGGACGGCTGAGGTTGAGACCTCAGGCCTGGGCCCCTGGTCTTGCTGGAAGCAGAGCTTTTCTGGATCTCAGCTTCACCTTCCATGAGAACAGAGACAATCGCTGCCCTACCGCCCTGCAGTGAGTTGGTGGGTGTAGAGTGATGGAAAATCGTCCTTTGAAATGATATATGGATACGAAATTCTTTTGTCTTTTTAAAGATTTATTTATTTATTTTAGAGAGAGTGAGGGGTGGAGGAGCAGAGGGAGAGAATCCAAGCAGACTGCGAGCTGAGCGTGGAGCCCAACGCAGGGCTCAATCTCACCATCCATAAGATCACGTGACCTGAGCCAAAACCAAGAGTCAGATGCTTTACGAACTGAGCCACCCAGATGCCCCTGGGTATGAAATTCTTGTTGCAGTCCAGACTGGTTGCCTTTGCTCTCTAGAGATGTGGGCAAAGCGTCTCAGAGAATGAGGGGTGCAGAGGGTCCTGTACTGGGTTTGAGGGGCTCCCATTGGCCCCAACTCCTTTGCTTTGAGCAAAACTTCCCTTTGGAGAGAAAAGGAGGCATCCCCTAGCTATTATCTGAATTTTTATCCTGCCAGAAGCCCCTGAGCACGTACTCCGAGGCTTGCACCACAGTACAGGTGAGGTCCCCAGGTGTGAGGGGTTAGGTTATCTTGTCTACAACTTCATAGTCAGCCAAGGGGAAAGATGGTTTCAAGTCCAGGTGGAGAGGATCCATGGTCTTGCCTTCAGATGAAACTTGACCTCTAGCAGGGCCCTGTTAACATTCAATGTTGAGAGCTTGGCTACTGTATTTGTTTCCTGTTGTGGCTGTAACAAATACTACATATCCAGTGGCTTAAAATTGCACGGATGTATTCTCTTACAGTTCTAGAGGTCCAAAATGAGTGTGAGAGGGGCCACATCAAGGCATCAGCAGGGCTGGCTCCTACCAGAGGCTCTGGGAGAAGTCTCACCTCTCCCATCTTCCAGGAGCTCCCGTCTGCACCTCTCTGACCACTGCAAATGTTGTTACATTGCCTCCTCCCTAACTTGACCCTCCTACTTCCCTCCCTCATACAAGGACCCTGGAGAGGACATTGGGTCCACCTGGACAATCCAAGAAAACCTCCCCACCTAAGGTCTTTAATTTAATCTAGTCTGTAATGTCCCTGTTGCCATGTAAGGAAACATATTCATAGGTCTGGGGATGAGGGCATGGATATTTGGGGGGGGGTCATTATTCTCTCTACTATACCCACAAAGTAGGGGGGAAAGTAACAGGACTCCTTTGGGGTGTAACTAAAGGAATGAAGGTGTAGCCATGGGCCATGGCATCTGCTCGCACCTGCGGGTCTCCAGAATAGCTCTTCAGACGTGAGAACTCAGGCCAGAAGAGTTTCATGCCTGCATCATCTGGTGAAAGATAACACCCAAGTCTGATTGCAGGAATAAACTTTTTCCTAGAACTGAATCCAAGCACAAATGCATCACGCCAGGGCATCAGAAAGCACACATCTCTCTACATTTCCACTAGGAGTGGCCAAGGGCTCAGAGTGGGTCCGAGTGCAGAGAGGGCAGGCATCTCTGCAGGTGGGATACAGCATCCTCCAGGTCTCTGGCCTCCTGAACGTCCAACCTGGCTCAGGTGCAGAATTTAGAGGATGTTTGCTGGTGTCTGTTGGTGGTCTCCTCCTGGGACCTGCCGTCCTAGGTACACCTGTGTCAGGGCTGTCCTGAGACAGTTGCAGGCTGGAGGTGTCTCTCCAAGAAGCATTCTGGTGGGCCATGGGGAGCAGCTGCTTCAAGCTTTTTAAGAAATATGTGGTTCTTCGTGGACACAAATGCTGCCGTGGTCATTGGGGGTGTTTTTCTAGTTAGGAGGGTGCATTTGCCCTGATCTGTTCACACTCTAACATAGAAGTAAGGGGACACCACGTTCCAACCTGCGTTGGTGCACATCTCTGGCCAGGAGACTGAACCCTCCATGTCCTCCATGGGGTGCAGCGTGAGGCAGCACAGAACACAGAGGGGAAAGGAAACGGGTCAGTGGGAGCTGTGTGGGATGACCTGCTCCCCAGAACAATCCGAAGGCTCTCCTGCATTTAAAATATCTGGGCTGTGGCAACAGTTGCCACGTCCATTGGGAGGCTACCCTATTATTATTATACCAGAGAGAGTTCATTGTAAATTGTGAAAAGGAATAAAAGAGGAAAGCAGAAATGTTAGTGTGTTGACCAAAGCTGCCTCAGCAGGACTCCTCAGCAACAGCCGTGACACCAGCTGCTCAGAAGAGGCTACGAGAACATAGGCATCCAATATGGAGAAGCATTTCATCCAACGGAAGTGTGTTAGAGTTATTTTTTAAGACACCAGCTACTTATTTCATAGTCAAGTTGGTGATTCCAGGAAGAGAAATCCCTGCCTTTAGCTTTGCTGTAGGAATCTGTCCCGTTTGCCATAAGAGGGACTGTTGGCTTGCCAGGATGGCACCTCTGATACCAGCCATCTTCTGCCCAAGGCTCCTCTGGGCTCTGGGTGCGGCCGCACACTGCAGATGCTTAGTCGGCCCTGGGAGAAGGCAGCGTGAGCGAGGCCACACCAGGGAAAGGGCAGGGACTTTCCAGGAGGGCCAGGGGGCGCCAGCAGGCATCATCAGTCTTGTGCACATGGGCGCCATGTTTGCTTTGCCCAAGTGGAGTTCCTGGAGGTCCAGGCGATGTCACCAGCCATCTTCTCTTGGCTTGACCCCCCCTTTTTTTGAGAGAGAGAGAGAGAGAGCGTACAAGTTGGGGTGGGGAGGAGTAGAAGGAGAAGGAGAGAGAGAATCTCAAGCACACTCCATGCCCAGCATGGAGCCCAATGCAGAGATCGACCCCAGAACCCTGAGATCATGACCTGAGCTGGAGCCTCCCAACTGACTAAGCCACCAAGGCACCCCTCACGATTAAAAAAAAAGTCATTTAACAACGGGACACTCTTGCCCACATGTCTCCACCTCACTAGAGTCAAATACCACTTTTTTTTCCATATGGCTCTCCAACATCCCCATAATCCTACCAGCACCCCTCACTCATTGGGCCTATCACTGGGACCATGAATGCATTTCATTCTTCAAGAAAAGATGAAAACCCCTTGTCTTTAAAGCTGAAATCCAAAATAAACAAAAGCTTTTTCTGTACCTGGTTTGATGGCAAAATCTGACCTGAAATGTGACTCCTTTGGTAGGAGTTTCTGCCCTGAGATGACTATAAAAATATCATTTATACCACTTATCAATCCCTCTCAGGGTGAAGGTTCTAGACTTTCTTGCAGAAACACTACTAGAGTACCACACCAGACCCGCTGGGGCTGGGGGATTGTCCAGTGCATGCGCCACTTTACCTTCTTGAAATCCAAAGACTCTGAACCCCTCTGCCCCAAGTGTGTGGAGGGTTAGAGGAGGTGCAACAGCAGAGGCTCGTGGGCCTCTGACCAAGAAGCTCTCCTACCTGGTGTACGTGGTAAGCCTCACCGATCCTCAGGACAGCCCTTAGATGAGTGGCTTCGATTATCCCCACTTTACAGACGAGGACACTGAGAAACGCACAGGTAAGCTGCCCAAGGACCCATGGCACAGCCAGAATTTGAACTCAGGCATTCTGCTTCCAAGGTCTATGCTCTTAACCAACATGCAAGCACGATACCTTTCGATGCCTAGTTGAGTCCTAGTGGGAAGAGGGCTCAGAGGAGCCTGGCTATTTTGGACAAAGAGAGAAATTTGTCAAAGGCATTCAGTAGCCTGCAAACAGAAAATATAACACACAGAGCCTTTGGGATAGAAAAACCCCAATGTTGTCCCAAGAACGGGTATGTGGTTGGGCACTTGAGATGATGTGCAGGCATAACTACCCAGGGACTCCTAATCCATTTGACTATTGATAGCATCAGGTACACATTTTGCTCCCCCTTTGGGGAAACAGTCATGGTTGCTCGCCAACAAGGTGTGGGTTAGGTTCGGGGAAAAGTGGCTGTGTACCTGTGGAAGCCAAGTCCAGACTCCCCCACCCACCTGCTAGCAGCTGATTATAGAGAGGAAGAGCCAGTTAACCCTGGTACCCGTGCTGTGGGTTCCAAGGGCCTGATGTGAGCATCCCTGGGCACCAGCTGATGGCCATGTCGGCAGGGATGGGACCTGTCCTGAGACTGAGGCTGGTCCCCTGCTGGCACGTGTGCGGGGCGCGAGGCCGACTCTGCTTTAGCCCCCACCCCATTCCACAGTCTTCCCGGTCAGTGAGCCACCTTCACAGGTGCCGGCCTCTGTCTCTCTCTCACGGCCTCCCATCCCAGTCCTAACATCAGCTCAGCCAGGACCATGTGCGTCAGACTGTGGGTGGGTCCCAGGTGGTACCTGGATGCCAGGTGTGTGGATGGGAGAGATGTCCAGGCACAGGAGACAGGAAGATGCCGAAGCAGCCTTGTGGTTGGGGGACTGGTGTCCTAGGGAGGCGTCAAGCCTGTCCTGGCAGTGAGCAAAGCAGGAGGCAGGGCCAGCTGGTCCAGGGTAATAGGAAGTGGGGAGGGGCATGGAGGAAGGAGCTGTCATTTGGGAGGTGTGCTGGGAAGTGGGGAAATGCCATGGGCCTGGGGCTCAGAGTGGGCTCCAATGCCTAGAAAAGCCTGGAGTGTCTAGGAGTGCTGCTGACTATTGGGGACCCAGGGATTCTAGCTCTGGAGAAGCAGGGATCCTTGGCAGGGTCCTCGGCACTGGGAACGTGGGGGCGGATGCTAGGTCATGTACCTGACACGTTTCTTAAAGAAACAGTGTTCAGGTTGATATGGTGCCATTGGTCTAGCCCAAGGGCCCCTTAATCCCACCCCCAGGCTTAGGCTTGGTCCCTGTGGTTGGGTAAATGACGACTGCCAGAGACAGCTTCATTAACCCCTGGAACCTGTGCATGGGACCTTGTGTGGCAAGAAAAGGACTTTGCAAGAATGATTCAGGTAAAACTCTTGAGATGGGCAGATGATCCTGGATCATATGGTTGGGCCCTGGAGACAGACGCGCATGTCCTTGTAGGAAGGCAGCAGAGGGAGACCTGAAGACAGGGGAGGCGGTGGCCACGTGACCAGGGAGGCAGAGCTTGGAGGGACTCGGCCACAAGCCCGGGAACACTGGCAGCCCAGATGCTGGACGAGGGAAGGAAGGATCTTCCCCTGGAGCCTCCAGAAGGAGCCGTCCCTGCTGTCACCTTGCCTTCAGCCTTGTAAAACTCATTTTGGACTTGTGGCCTTTGGGACTTTAATAAGAGAATACATTTCTGTTGGTGGTGGTTTTGTTTGTGATTTTTTGAGTAGAGTTGACACCCCATGTTACATTAGTTTCAGGAGTGCAACATATGATTCCACTTCTCTGTATGTCATGCTGCGCTCACCGTAAGTGCAGCCACCATCTGTCACCATCCTGGCCTGTGCTGTGCCCTTCACCCCGTGACTCACTCACTCCATACCTGGAAGCCTCTGCCTCGTGCTCCCCTTCACCCATTTTGCCCATCCCCTCCCCCCACGCCTCTCCCCTCGGGCAACCACCACTTATTCTCTGTTTATAGGTCTGATTCTGCTTCTTGTTTAGTCATTCGTTTTGTTTTTTAGATTCCACATCTGAGTGAAATCGTATGGTACTTGTCTTTCTCAGCCTGACTTATTTCCTTTAGCATTATACCCTCTAGGTCCATCCATGTCATAAACGGCATGTTCTCATCATTTTTCATGGCTGGGTAATATTCCTGTGTGTGTGTGTGTGTGTCTGTGTGTGTCTCTCTGTGTGTGTGCATGTGCATGTGTGTCTCTGTGTGTGTGTCTGTGTGTGTGTGTGTCATGTGTGTCTCTGTGTGTGTGTCTGTGTGTGTGTCTGTGTGTGTGTGCATGTGTGTCTCTCTGTGTGTGTCTGTGTGCGTGTGCATGTGTGTGTGTCTGTGTGTGTCTGTGTGTGTCTCTGTGTGTGTGTGCGTGTGCGTGTGTATCTCTGTGTGTGTCTCTGTGTGTGTGTCTCTGTGTGTGTGTGCGTGTGCGTGTGTCTCTGTGTGTGTGTGCGTGTGTGTCTATGTGCGTGTGTATGTGTGCGTATCTCTGTGTGTGTCTCTGTGTGTGTGTCTGTGTGTGTCTCTCTGTGTGTGCGTATCTCTGTGTGTGTCTCTGTGTGTGTGTCTGTGTGTGTCTCTCTGTGTGTGTGTCTCTCTGTGTGTGTGTGCGTGTGTGTCTCTGTGTGTGTGCGTGTGTGTCTCTGTGTGTGTGCGTGTACGTGTGTGTCTCTGTGTGTGCGTGTGCATCTCTGTGTGTGTGTGCGTGTGCGTGTGTGTCTCTGTGTGTGTGTGTGCGTGTGCTACGTTTTTATCCATTCATCTGTCGATGGACACGTGAGCTGCTTCCATAATTCAGCTGCTGTAAATAACACAGTAACAAACACAATGGCATTTCCGTTGTTTTAAGCCGCTGAGTTTGTGGGATTTGTTACAGCAGCCATGGGAAACACATAGTCCAAGCAGTGGGGGGCCAGCTGAGCTCCCGGTGGGGTTTGGGGGGCCCCAGGAGGCTACTGGGGGGGCAGGGTCAGGCCAGTGCCCCTCCCCCCAGTGTCTCAGGCACAGAACACGTGGGAAACATTGAGGAGGTGGTGGGGTGGAGCGAGGCTCTCTTTCCAATTTGAACTTTCCTGTAGTGCTTGGATCTTCTACCAACGTTTTTATTTGTTATTTATTTATTTTTTGAAAGGTTTATTTATTTGAGAGAGAGAGAGACCACGCACGAACAGGGTGGGGTAGGGGCAGAGGGAGAGGGAGAGAGAATACCAAACAGACTCCTCAGTGAGCCGAGCCCTATGCGGGGCTTGATCTCACGACCCTGAGATCATGACCTGAGCTGAAACCAAGAGTCAGAGGCTCAAAAGACTGAGCCCCCAGGCACCGCCCCCCCAGTGTTTTTATTTTTAAAAGTTATTCATCAGGGGAGATTTTGTGTTTCTTTATTTCTACTTGTTTCTGTTAAAAGGATAACTGGGACTTCCACCACCCAGTGAATGCGATATTTGTGAGTGAGTTACTCTTTCCTGGGGAATTTCACATCGCCCCCAGCTCCACTCCCCACCCACTCCCAGCGCCTCCCTCTCCCTCTCCCTCCTCCCATCCCTCCCCCTTCATCCCCCTGCCTGGAGAACCACCTTCCTGTCTATGGGCCCCCAGGCCCTCAGGTGCCTTTCTAAAGTTGCATTTCCCAAACAAAGATGATTCCTTTTCCCGGCAGAATGCCTGCCTCCTGGTCACTCCTGGGGTGTTTTCACCTTGTTGTAGACATTCTTTCCACATTTACTTTGGACCATGCAGTGTGTTCAGGGCTTTTTACTCCACCCACTGGCAAGTATTAGATGCCTTCTGAGGGCAGCACAGGGGGCAAGTGAGTGATAGGATGCGTGCTCCCCAGCCCAGCCCCAGCCACCGAGAAGAAAAACAGAGACTGATGTTGCCCTCAGAGGGTAAAACTAGAAAACCCACACCTGTCCGAGCAGACCTCAAGCTCCTGTCTCCTTGGCAGTGGGGATGTGCCAGACCCAAGGTGTTAGCACACTGGACAAAGGTCATTCCAGCCAGGAGGGCAGGTCTGGATGCCTCCAAATGAGAAGGCAAGAGAAAGGAATGCTCCACAACAGGTGCAGGAAGCTCCAGCCAGGTGGGGGGCCTGTGAGCAGCCACAGCTGCCCTCCATGGTGGGAATGCCTGGTCCTTTGCCCCGTGCTCTCCCCTCCCTGCGTGTGGACTCACCTGCTGCCTTCCGACAACTTGCCAGGCTGTCGGCGAAGATAGTGCAGGGGGCCACCTGAGCTGCCCGACGTGTTTTTCTCATCCCAAGAAGCAGATTTCTGGTTTTTCCTCAGTCTTTGCGGGCGTGCCTGTGCCAGGATCTTCTTAATCTTCTGAGTCAGAATTAGACCCATTTTGCAGATAAGGAATCAAAGGCTCTAAGTGAACTAACGTGTCCCAGCTCGTTCGTGAAGCTGGAGCTCGGGCCCAGGTAGTCAGAGCCCAGAGTCCCGCTCTGCGGTGGGTCAGCTGCCCCCATCAGATGAGGCTTACATGTCCGAGCTCGCCTGAGGCGTGAATATAAGGCTCACTGTAGAGCCTTCCCCTCTCAGGATCTCAGAGTCCAGTGAGGGATCCAGACACTTGACCAGGTCACTTTCCAAACCGGGGTCAGGGTGTGGTTACAGGGTGCAGTCAACAGGTGAGGGTGACTGTTAGCGCTCCAAGAAGCAGCGCCACGGGAAGCCAGTGTTGGGAGTTTGTGCGGTGGACAGGTGCAGAGCGGCTCACCAAGGAACAGCAGGTACAAAGGCTTGGACGCGTGATGGTCCCTGCTTGGAGGTGGGGATGGGGTGGTGTGGGACGGGGGTGTGGGTGGGGCCTGGCTTATGAGGAGCCTGTGAGCCTTCTCATGAGCTATACCAATGGTCAGGGTGGCCATGGGATCTGATCAAATTCCAGAATGTTCTCCAGCTGCTCTGGAGGGGGTTTTGAGGAGAAAAAATGGTGAAGGGTAATAGACACGCAGGAACGTTCTCAGTCCTTGGCTTGTGCTGTCACAAATGGAGAGAAGCAGCAAGGGCACAGGATGGAAGGGCCTTCATTTCTTGGGGCGATCACAAGTAAGGGAAGTGGGTGCAGGTGTCCCTCGGAGCATGTCAGCTACAGAGCCCCACACTGGGCCCTGAGCCTGAGGGTAGAGACATCTGGGGGTGCTCTGCCTCCCTCTGGAGCTCTGCCTGGCTGGGGGACTGCAGGTGTGGGGCCTTCCACCACCGAGTTCCATGGCTCCTCCTCACAGCCGCCCTGGGCTGGCCCCCAAAATACCCTCACTGGCCTTTCTGGCTCTTCCGGTTCCGTGAGTTCAGCGGATTGAAACAGAAGAATCTAACTTTGACCTTGAACCCTGACCCTCAGCGAGCCCCCCCCCCCCCCCGCAGGGCCTGGGCTGCTCACTCAGGCTCCACGGGCAGGGGGAGGGGGGCAGAAGGTAAGGAGGGAAATGTGGGGCCCTGGGAGCTTCGCACCCTCTGTGTCTCTCTTCCCCGTGTACGTACTTACGTTGTAAATAACACTGACGTGACATTTGCCGCGTGAGGTGGGTGTTACCACTCCCTGCATTTCACAGACGCGGACACGAGGCAGGGTAGCTTGTCCTGGTTCGCGGACGTGGCAGCCCAGAGCCACACGGCAGAGGCAGGCCATCTGGCACCAGAAACACACTCGTCTCCACTAAACTAGTGGTTCTCAAGGTGGGGTCCCTGGCCAGCTGGGGCAGCAGCCGCACCTGGACACTTGTGATGAATGCAAGTTCTCAGGTCCCACTCTGACCTACGAATCTGGAATCTGGGGGCCGCTCAACAGTCCGGGTTTGAATGATCCCTCCTGGGGATCTGGGTGCCCATCAGGGGCTTCTTCAATTAATTGCCACCTTTGCTGAGCACCAACGTAGTACCAGATGGCGGTAAAGACACCCGCCACCATGAGAGGACCCACAGACATCCCCTGTCTTCTCAGAGCCTGCGATGAATAGCCCTGGCCTTCGAGCAAAAGCATCTGTAGTCAGGGGCTATTTCCGAGTGTTCTCTGCATGCAGGAGGAATGGCAGGAACCCTGCAGACTGCTGGCAGTGGGGCTGGGAGACTGGCCAGGAGCCATCAGTTAAAGGAGCGGAATCCATGGGACAGACGTGGGCATTTCAGGTTGGGATCAGCCGGGGGACGGAGGATGCCTGTAAATACTCCTTATGTACTATCTGGAGACTTGTTTTTAAAACCTAAAGGCAAATAGGAGATTAGGAATGCTGGCTTTGTGGACCCTGTGTCTTTGCTTTGGCATTTTGGCTACTGGATGATTTTAAGAACAAAACAGAACTATTCTGGGGGCCAGAAGTCCTGATGCACAAGCCTCAGGGCTGAGAGCGCAGTTCCCCGGGCGGCGACGGGCTTCCCGTGAGCCTCTCTCGCCGCAAGGCCACCTCCCCCCCTTACATGGTCACGGGAGACCCAAAGCAAAGTGCAGACCCCCAGCTACAAAGACAATCATCTTTTTTTTTTTTTAAGATTTTATTTATTTATTTGACAGAGAGAGAGAGAAGCATAAGCAGAGGGAATAGCAGAGGGAGAGGGAGAAGCAGACTCCCCACCGAGCAGGGAGCCCGATGCGGGGCTTGATCCCGGGACCCCGAGATCATGACCTGAGCCAAAGACAGAACGCTTAACAGACTGAGCCACCCAGGTGCCCCTGAAACATCATCTTTTGCACAAAGAGCAGGGAAGAGCTGGAGACAAGCCGGCAAACAACCCTAAACACTCCAGCCATCCTCGTCGTAGGCACGGCCCATGGGGCATTAGGTCTAACCCTAGCCCTGCGCCCAAACGCCTTCTCAGACCCCACTGCCCCCCTTTCCATGGAGGGGAAGGGGTCCTTCTGGCGTCCCTTAGGTTCTGGCTAGTCTGGCAAATGGGCTGTCCCTGGAGACACCACCAGCTCTGCCTAGTAACCCCAGGACACCTGTGGGGTAGGGGGAAACGCCCCCTAAGATTCTATCTCCCACGGGACACTCCGACATCATCTCTTGTGTGTTCCAAGGGCCCACTCCCTTGCAGGCAACATTCCTATTAGGAAGCGATGTACAGCCTTTGGCCTTGGATAGTCCTTTGGGCTGTGCCCTCTGGCCCCTGTCACGTCCTCACCGGGTTGTCCACAGCTCGCCCTTTGGGCTCAGCCGCTGGGCACGGCCACCAGCAGAAGCAGCTGGGCTCAGATTGCACAGTGTCACTTGCTGGCAATCACTGGCCCGGCAAGTCACAGGCACAGCCGGATTCCAGGCGTGGACCAGACTGGCCCGGGGCTGCGGGGCCGCAGAGTCACGTTGCAAAAGGGCTTGGATTCAAAGAAGGGGGTAATTGCAGCTCCTTTTGCAAACAATCTCCTGCACAAGGATTGTTGCATTTAAATTCTCAAAGCAGCCCCGTGGGTCAGAGGGGGAAACTGAGGCACAGAGCGGTTAAGTTCCTCGTTCCCACCAGGAACTGGCAGAGCTGGGACATGAGCCCAGAGCCCCGGCTCTCACTCCCTATACGATGGGTCTGGGCTGTGGGCTGGGGAACCCCCGTTTTGGGCCCCAGCCTCACCTCCCAGGGACTGAAGTCATCCTCGGGCCCCCGGAACATGGCAGGAGGCAGGAGCGGGTGGGCCCCTCCTCCTCCCTCTTGTCCCCCTGCAGAGGAGGCCTGTGGCCTTCACCAGAGGCCTTCCAGGCCTGTGCTCAGCTGTGGGGCTGCAGGCAGGCGGTGGCCTCGGCCCTCGCCAGAACCCCATCCGTGTGGACACTAGGCTCATAAGTAATTCAGGCTGGCGACTATCCAGGGAGGAAGCAAACACCCGGCGCTTACAGCCGGACAGGTTACAACAAGAAGCAGGGTGAGTAATGGTGCAGACGGAGAAGCAGGCCTGCAGGAAGTCATGAAAACAGGCCAGCGCTGCCGGTGTCCACCGTGGGCTCAGGACCACGCTCGGCTCACAGATGCTGCGGGCCTGGGCCCTGCGGGTGCCGTGGAGGACTGGCCACCCCAGCCTTGGCCCTGGCGCTCTCCCTGCAGCCCGCCTCCACCCCAGACGGTGGCAAACGAACCCTCCACACGCCAGACTCTGTCTCGGCCACAGGTGACTTGGTGGTACGTCTGTGGCAGCCGCCTGTGACTTGGAGACAGAGCCAACTGGCAAGACGCCGGCAAGGCGGGCCTGCGGGCTCCCTGCAGGGACACCCCCAATCTTCCTGTGCTGGGGGAAGGACAGTCCCTGTGGGTGGCGGCTTCTGTTACTGGCAGCTGGGGCCACCTAACACGCAGCGGGCGTGATGGCAAGGATCTGACCTCTCTCTTCCCGCTCATGCCATGGGGGCCAAGCTCTGGGCCGGGGCCCGATCCCTTCAGCTGCCCTGGCTCCCGCCTCCGCCGTGTCCTGTCTCATTCCCTCCTGAGGCTACTCGAGTTTGCCATCTAGAATGCCTCCCTCCCAGTGGCCACCGACAGCTTTAAGCAAAATGGGGAAAGAAAAAAAAGAAGTCTGCACGAGAGCCAGGTCTCACGTGTGGCACTCAAGCAAGCCGTGCATCGCGGGTGGCATTTTGTAGGCTTGCCCATCCCCAAAGCTCTGGGCGCGGGGTGTGAAGCTCTGTGCGAGTCTTTCTCATCCTCAAGCCCAGTCCAGAATCTACTTCTTCCACTGGCCAGGGACCACCTGGCGGAGGGGACAGCTTCTCCCACCCAGTGTGTGCCTGCCCGCCTGGCACCCTCCCTGTCCTGTAGGAACTCAGGGTGCGGTGGGGGATGCAGACCGGGGGCGGGCCGCGGGGTGCTCCCATGCGGATGCCGTGTGACTCTGGGTGCGCTGCCTGGCCTCTCTCACCTGCTCCCTCATCTCTAAGGCAGGTGCTGACCTGATCGGGGTGTAGGGAGGTGTGTTCATTGGCCCAGAGCCTAGGCACCATGCCTGTCAGCTGTTACTGAACACCACAGCTTTCCCCTTTAGATGTCGCAGCCCCATCTCGGCCCTCCCCGGGGACAGCCACAATCCTTTGCCTGCATTCTATTTACGTAGACCACTTTTTCTTCTTTTCTAGTGGCAGGCATTTGATTAAGAGCAGGGTTCTTGCACTCAGTGAGTGCCCAGAAGACAGAGGCACAGGGTGGGCGTGGACTCTACAGGCAGCCAGACCTCCTGCCCCTCGCTTCCTTCCCCTGCTTACTCATTCATTCATTTCTGCAGCTGTACGCGCATACGTCAGGTTTTCAGACACCTTCTCTGTGCCAGGAAATCCACTGCCTTTGATCCAGAACTCCCCCATCCGGACTCCTGTCCCCAGATAGCATTAGGAGGAGTCATTTTAATCTTTGCCAAACTGTCTGAGACTAACCAGCAGGAACAAAGATGAGCCCGCCTTCAAACAGTTCATGTCCCTGGCTCATAATCCAGCCCCTGCGGATCAAAGGCCCACCCCCCCCGGCCCCCCCTGTGCCACGAGCGATTGATCCGCCACTCCCCATCGCCACCCCCGGCCTGGAGGACTCCTGCACCCTCCTCCAAAGGATGGGTGACCTTGGATCTGTGCCGTCCCATGACACAGGATACGTGGAGCTCCTTCTGGATGACCACCAGACACAACCGCACATCCCTGCAGACAGAACGCCATCGCTTTGAACTTCTTGCTCGGAGGCCGTAGTTTCAAAGGGGCGGCAGAGACCCCAGGGGTTGCCCCAAGAAGGTGCCCGCACACCATGATGACCCTCAGCCTGGCTGTGACCCCGCAGTCCTCACTCTGTTCTTGGGATTCTCGACATGGGGTGGTGCCCCCCAGCTTGTACCCCCCTGACAGGTTCTGGCCCTGCTACTCTGTCTCTGACCCAGTGACCTCCCCTACCCTAGCCAGGGTCTGGGGCTTGTTGCTGTCACGCCTCACAGCCTTGCCCATGACGTTCGCTCCTTCGGGGGCACGGGGGGTGCTTCCAGTCAGCACAGTGAGTTAATTACAGTAAATTATAAAATAGCCTTTATTTTTTTAACATTTTTCTCAGAGTTATTTATTTATTTGGGGGGAGGGGCAGAGGGAGAGAGAGGATCTCAAGCAGACTCCCTGCTGAGCTCGGAGCCTGACTTGGAGCTCGATCCCAGGACCCCGAGATCATGACCTGAGCCGAAATCGGGAGTTAGACGCTGAACTAGCTGCGCCCCCCAGGCGCCCCCAAATAGCCTTCAAACGTGTTGCCTGCTCGGTTAGCCGGGGGGTGAATGAATGTTTGGCAGATCACTTGTTGGGGGAACAGGGGGCAGAGGTGATTTTTGTATGGGATTTAATACGTGAGTGATGCGTCCTTTGCCCAGAAAGAGGTGCCTTTCCAGTTTGCCTCCATCGGCTGGTCAGATCTTGCAGGAAGGTCATGACCATCTATGGGGCTGTTACTGGAGTTAATGACTTTTTAAAAAAATTTTTAATCACGCAATCTTTTAAATCCCTGTGGAGGCTGGAGGTTATCTCCACTCGACAGAAGGTAAAGGGGACCTCAGTTGTCTGTCACCGGATCACGAGCATCCTCACTTTCCTACGGAAGCATCCCCTCCCCCTTCTCAGCGCTGGCTTGTGGGAGGTCTCACTGCCAAGTTCATGAGCTGATGACCCAGAGCCCTGCGTGGGCAGCCAGGAGTCCCGCCTGTGACCTGAGTACAGTCGCGTTATTCCTAAAACGAAGGACTTGACACCCTTAATCACCGCATTGTTTTCCGTCATCTGGCTCATGAGGACCACGTCCCTCCCCCCACAGGCCCACAGGACCCGATGTGATGTGGTCTGTATTTCCAGACTTCTCTGTGGATAAACTTTGCCCCCGGGGCCAAGATGCCCTGAAGGGAACGGCCTTTCTCTCCTTTAAGCCTTTGGTTTGCCTCGGTTACTCAGGACTTTGCAACACCCACCTTCATTCTTCTCTCCACCCGCTGAAGCACAAGCCCGGTTTGTAGACTGCTTCCTCCAGGAAGGCTTCCGGGAGGCTCTAAACATAGCACTCCATTTCCAGGGAGAACTAGCTCCCTCCAGGGTTTTCGGTGGTCACATCTGTGTGCATGCTTTCCCCCACTCCTAGAGCGAATGCCGGGGAGGGGGTGGGACTGTCACTTGCTCATCTTGTCTCCTCCCTTAGGCCTTTGGATGTAGACTTGAATAAACAAGTTTAAATAAATTGGACGACTAGAAGTTTGGCATCGCGGAGGAGCTGGAGGGATAAGAAAAAGAAGCCGTTTAGCCATTTATGAAGTACTTGGATGAAGACCCCTGAGACCTGCGTATACACTAGATTTTTCCAGCGCCAAAAGATGGGTATATTCATAAGAAAAACCCAGCCAGAACTAGCTTCATAGGGAAAACACATTGCTTACACAAGCAGGAGAGGCCCCACACCGAGTGCTGGCAAGGGCGTGCAGGACCTGAGCTCTCACGCACCGATCTTAGCAAGGCCCGATGGCACAGCCACTTTGGAAAAGCGTTGGATAGTTTCTTAAAAAGTTAAGCATACACCTACCATATGACCCAGGCCCTCCGCTCCTAGGTATTTACCAAAGAAACGAAAGCACGTGTCCGTGTGAAGACTGTCGCACAACAGTTCACAGCAGCTGTACGTGTAGTAACCCCCAGTGGAAACAACTCGAATGGGCATCAGCAGGTGAGATGGGCGAACTGTGGTCTATCCCCCCATGGAAGGACGGATATAAGATGATCACCTCTCGATGGAGGTGGTGGTTTCACTGCTGTGTACATACGTGAAAACCGATCAGACCGTACGCTTTAAATATATATAGTTGTTATATGGCAATCGTGTCTCAATAATGTTGCTTAAAATTTTTTTAAAAATGCATTCAAGATCAGTGGTCCTTAGGGGCAGGGCTCCGAGGAGAGGCACAAGGAAACTTTTTGGAGTCATGGAAATGTTCGGTACCTCCATTGTGGTGCTGGTTACACGACTGTTAACAGTCACCAAATTCAGCAAATTGCGCACTTAAAATGGGTGGATCTTTTGGCTATAGATTATCACTTGATAAAGCTGGAGGAAAACAAATTTGCTCTGCCGAAATTCTAAGCTTATAAAGACAAGAAAAAAATACAATGATGTCATGGAATTGTCATTTCTAATAAAGAGAAAATTGCATTTACAGAGAAAAAAAGTACTTTCTGAAAAATAAAGATAATATTTGTTAAATTAAAGGCAAAAATAGGGGGGCCTGGGTGGCTCAGTCGTTAAGCATCTGCCTTCGGCTCAGGGCATGGTCCCAGCATTCTGGGATCGAGCCCCGCATCAGGCTCCTCTGCTGGGAGCCTGCTTCTTCCTCTCCCGCTCCCCCTGCTTGTGGTCTCTCTCTTGCTGGCTGTCTTTCTCTCTGTGTCAAATAAATAAATAAAATCTTTAAAAAAAATAAAATAAATGCAAGAACAAATGCCTCCTTTGCACCAATTATCTGGATATTAGAAAGCCACTACCAGCCGCATAATTATACTTGATAAATGTTCTCATTCTTCGATTTTTAACTTTATGTGGTTTAATAACATGTTAGTGGTATTTTTCCGAAGGATCTATTAGTTTCAAAATTGCCTCCTTACCTTTTTTAAGATTCTATTTATTTATTTGAGAGAGAGAAAAATCACAAGTGGGGGGAGGGGCGGAGGCAGAGGGAGAAGCAGTCTCCCCACTGAGTAGGGAGCCCGATGTGGAACTCGATCCCAGTACCCCGAGATCATGACCTGAGCCGAAGGCAGACACTTCACCAACTGAGCCACCCGGGTGCCCCTTGCCTCATTACTTTTATTTATTTATTTTATTTATTTATTTATTTATTTTTAAAGATTTATTTATTTATTTGACAGAGATAGAGACAGCCAGCGAGAGAGGGAACACAAGCAGGGGGAGTGGGAGAGGAAGAAGCAGGCTCATAGAGGAAGAGCCTGATGTGGGGCTCGATCCCACAATGCTGGGATCACGCCCTGAGCTGAAGGCAGACGCCCAACCGCTGTGCCACCCACGCGCCCCCATTACTTTTAATTTTTCATAAAATGGCCTAGAATCTTCTTCAAAAAGAGATTTTGTGGCTGATAGAGCGAACTGCCTCAGTGCTTCTGGGAGAAGCTCATCGTATCTCAGCCCAGGTACTTTCACAGGCCCTGGGTTTGGGCTCCCACCCGGAGAATCTCTCATAAATGTTTTCATAAGGCAAAATGTGTCAAAGGGTTTTTTTAAAAAAAATATTTTGTGGAATGTATGTACTGACAATCACAGACCTGTTCAATTTCCTTCTGCGCTGAGACTCCATACACAGGTACAAGTGTGTATATATGTGTATCTCCCGTTAAAATGGGCTCTATCAAAAATCCACCTTATAAACACATACTCCAAACTCACTCTCGCACAGCACGTAGGGAAGCATTGAGCAACGTGTTCATTTCCTCTCCTCCTTTTGTGGCGATAAATTTAAATAGTCTTTCTGTGTGCCGTCTTTTTTTTTCAATAGTGGCAACAACTTGCCAACATTTCAGAAGAAGATGTTTTTGATGATCTGTTCGTTGGATAGTTTGATTAAAGATTTCCAACCGATTTTGAACAAAATGCATAGCGTCACTGTAAGCCATTCACGTGACTTGTGAACACCTTCTCAAAGGCGCCACGTTCCTGACATCTGGCGGACGCTGGGCCTCGGGAGGAAGCACGCACGGCTGGATGAAGGACTTCCTGTTTGCGACCTGTATTTGCTGTGTCACTGAAAGTTTCGAGTTCAGTCACTATAACTCCGTAGATGTAGGAAGATTGCTAAGTTTTAATAGTTTTTTTTAATAGTTTTTTTTTAAAGATTTTATTTATTTATTCGACAGAGATGGAGACAGCCAGCGAGAGAGGGAACACAAGCAGAGGGAGTGGGAGAGGAAGAAGCAGGCTCATAGCGGAGGAGCCTGATGTGGGGCTCGATCCCACAACGCCGGGGTCATGCCCTGAGCCGAAGGCAGACGCTTAACCGCTGTGCCACCCAGGCGCCCCATAGATTGCTAAGTTTTGATATCTGCTGGTTTTATTCCAATTAAAGGTAAATCACAGCTTGCTAAGGCTCGTGTGTAAACTATGTGTTCACTGCAAATAATTCCAGCTGCGTTTCTGCTCCACGCTTTCTTAATTTCATAATAGCACCCGTTTCCATAATGCTGGGTGACATCAACATTTGTATTCATATTGGCCCAACACAAACAAATGGTATCATCAATAGTGAGTATTTAACAGAAGTTACATTTACATCTTACTCTTTGAAAAACATCCAATGACACATCTTCAACAGAATAGATGTTCGGAGCTTTACTTTTATTTAATGATTTGAATAAAAATTAAGCAATTATTTCAAATGAACTTAATTGGCTTTTCTGTTTGAAGATCTGATAACACACATATATTAAGCTGTCATCACGTAACTGCGAAATTCTGCTCATTGGGCCAAGGCAGTCACAGCCATCACCTCTTCTAAGTGCACGAGAAACCTGGAAAACGAATGAAATCAGTGAGAATTGTCGTTGGCGCTAACCACACGCCGTGCCTAACCACATGCCGTGCCCCGCAGACAGCAGCCGAGCCAGCTGCGGGCCCGGAGGCTCGGTCTGTCGCCAGCTGTGAAAGGATTTCTAGCGTCGAGGTGAGTGCTGGTTTAATTAGCAGATCTGGGTCCTTGGGTTTCACACGGTCTGCGGTGTCACGGCTTTTGTAGCGGATGAGTTTGGACAAACAATTTGTATGAGTCAGTCATTCATATCAACTTCACTGAGAAACACAAATCCAGTAACTTACCTTTTTGATTTAACGTGCACGCCGATTTTTTCAAGCTCGTCGTGGCCCAAAGGACTTGTTACAAACATGACACTACGTTGCCAAACCATAAGATGGATGATTGCGGTAAGATGCCTGAGGAACCCACTGTGGCGGGGGGGCTGACCATCGGCCACAAGGGCGTGCGGAACTTACCTCCACTCCCTGAGCCCCGTCCCAGCAGCCGGCCTATCGTTTCTGGCTGCTTCCCACTGACCTTGCTAACAGGGGGTCCTGCCTCACTCTGCGTCCTTGCATCCCAGCTCAGGCCACATGCTGGGCCCAGGAGCAGCAGGGTCAAATGTGCCCACCTGCTTGTGTGTCCCTTCCTTGTCAAGGAGGGGCTGTGGCCACTGGGCTGCTGTCCTCTAAGCCCGGGCTGGCCCCCTCCTCAGCACGAGCCTACGGACAGCACCTCACAAGCACCAGGCTGCCAGGGGCCGCCTCAGGGCCTAGGCCCCCATGACCCCACACTGCCCACATGGAACCCATAAGGACCCCGTGGGGTGAATAAATGGGGTCACCCAGCCCCGCCCCTAAGGCTGGAAGGGGTTACCCACCCCTAGCCGGCTGAGACGGCCTATGTTTTGTTTTATCGGGGAGCTCTTCCTGTTGACTCTGAAAAAGAAGTTTTCGTTACAGAAAGCAGGGAAAGGGTTCACGGCTGGTATTCCTCTGGATCCAACCCTGTGTTAAAGCCCATGTCTCGCCCCGGCTGGCAGGAGATGTGGACGGTTACACTGGCGATGCTTTGGCCCAGCGGGCACACGGGTGGGGCCGAGCTTCCCACATGCCGCTCAGATGTCACCCACCGAGGCTCACTGCATTTCTGTTACTTCCGCAAGGGCTGCAGAATGGGGTTTTCTAATTCTGTTCCGTTACTTTATCAGCTCGAATTCCCTGTGGGGAGGAACTTGCCGGCATCACTAGGGCTCTAGGTCGACGCCGACACACAGCTCATCCGGGGAAAGGAAAGTAACTGCTGTTTCAGAGTAAGAGGTGTCCAGTACATTGGGTTTTGGGGGTATCGTTTAGAACTCGGGGGTGTTTTATATTCACAACGTCTTGGTCAATAGCATTTGCTTTTCCTCGGGTGCCCAGTTGTCCCTCTTTGGCGGATGAAGCCCTTTCCCCTTGGCACCTCTGTCCTCCTGATCCGGCTTGCTTTCCAGCCTCAAAAGATGCCCCAGGTCCATCTGGCGTGGTTCCTGTTCCGGACCTAGAGCTGCAGCCCTCTAGGAGCTCGTAGTGGGGTGCGGTCGGTGAGGCCCCCAGTCAGGGCTCACCCCTCCCTCCACTGGCCTTTCCTGAGGCCTCCCGTCAGCTTGTGGTGAGCCTGGGCTCCTGACCCCGTTTGTTCCGTGTCCTTTTCCCCACCCCACGTGGTCCCTGCGGATTCCATGTGGGCAGTGTGGGGTCACCGGGGCCTAGGCCCTGAGGCGGCCCCTGGCAGCCTGGCGCTTGTGAGGTGCTGTCCGTAGGCTCGTGCTGAGGAGGGGGCCAGCCCGGGCTTAGAGGACGCCAGCCCAGTGGCCACAGCCCCTCCTTGAAAAGAAAGGGAGACACAAGCAGAAACCGGGTTGCCCGCTTTGGTTCTGTAAGCATGTGAGTGTGTGGTGTGTGTGGGACGGTGTGTGCGTGTGCGTGCACGGGTGGTACGGTGTGAGTGTGTGAGTGTGTGAGTGAGCGTGTGAGTGGTGTGGTGTGCAGCGGATGTAGGCTGCGAATGCGCGTGTGTGACTGTGGGGGGTGTGGCAGGCATGGATGGTATGGTGTGTGGATTGATAGGGTGTGAGTGTGTGTTGAGTGTGTGCTTGTGCACGTGTGTGTGGTTGGTTGTGCGGGGGTGCTGCAGTGTGAATGTGCGTGGATGCCCTGCTGCTGGCAGCCCTGCAGACCTGGCCAGGTCGGGAGGACCAGGAGATGGTCCTTCCGGTAGGTGGGCTGGCCCAGGAGCCCCCAGGGCGGCCTTGGACATGGGGTTCACCTGTTGCCACTGTGCCGTGCCCCGGGCATCTGGGCCGCCCCCCCCACCTCCTCCTCTCTGTTCCCTCGCTGTTCCCACGCTGTTCCCGCTGTTCCCGTAGGAAAGCTCTGTGGGTGTCACAGTCAGCTGCAAACCCCACATCCGAGCTCTGGTCTTTGCCTTTAACCCCTTCCTGCCCTGGGCAAGTCTTGTAACCTGCCCGTGCCTCAGTTTCCTCAACGCTAATGGCCAATTAATCCCTCCCTGCTCCTGTCTGGACCTCAGAAGGATTTGGCATGAGAACGAGGGTGAGCTGTGCACGGAGCCTTGCGTGGCTTGCAGATGGAGCCCTATAAATCCAAGCTGTCATTATAATAAAACTCTGGCCTCCACAGCGGGGGCCTAATTATAAGCTTGTCAGAACATTGAGAGCGGGCCTCCCGACAGACAGAGGCGGGTCTGTACCCCGGAGGCTGCTGGCCGCCACCTGTGGGACCAGCTTCGCTCTCCCCGGCTTGCGGGGTCTGCGGTGCTCCTGACGTGCTCTGCCTCGCCCCGGCTTCGTGCGTGTACGGCCGGTCCTGTTGCCGGTGACTCCTGGCCCCGATGCCCCACAGACTGGGCCTGTGCTCCTCGTGCCTCCCCAGTTCGGGGCGGGAGGTTGATGCGATGCCTTCCCATCCCCCAAGATGGTCTCGAAGAGGGGGTGGGGAGAATGTTCCGTCCGCTGTGGGGTCAGAGCTGTCCTCTGTCCTGCTGCCCAGCTGTCCCTGACTCGCAGCCCAGCCCGGGTGTCCCGGGGCTCACTGTAGTGGCGGCCCTGCGTTGTCCAGAGACATTCCGACAGGACTTGCGCCTGGCGTAAATGCTGGTTCTTTTCCTAAAAAGAAGAAGGTCTCAAAAGGAACTGGACCTTCTGGGAATGACCAGCTGTCATTTAAGGGCAATTTCAATCATGTTTCACAAAAAACAAAGAAAGGAAAGAGAGGCAAGGAAAACCGCACAGCTGACTCCCAGCTCCCAGCCAGGGGCTTTCTGGGGTGCCAGTGCCACGGCCGTCCCCCACCGTCTCTGTCCACCCCCTCCCTCCGCAGCCTGCCTTGGTCCCGATCTGGAGGGGTCCCTGCAGGCCTGCTAAGCCGATGAGCAAACCAGCCCCCGTGTCCTCACTCAGGAGGAGAAAGGCTCTGCCCCCCATCCCCTACTGCATTCAGGGACTCCAAATGGGAGGGCTGTCCGCACTGACACTACTAGCATGCGGTGACACATTCGCACTGCCTCCAGCTTCCTTAGGAACGTCCCACGCAGGGAAGAGGTGCTGGGTATCTCTGGGCCGCCAGCGGTCTTGGGTTCACGGCGGCGGACCTGGTTTGGGAAATGCAGGCTGAAGGCACAGGACGGAGCGGGAGGTCAGCCCCAGGCCTGTCCCCCCGCGAATATAAAGCAGGGAGTTGGTGTGTCTGTAAAGGATACTTAGCCCCCCAGGGGACTTGACAGACGGCTATCGGTACATGTGGTGAGCGTTATAAACACAGTCCCGCTCCGTAACAGTAGCTGTGGTTACTACCAGCCTCCGTGGGGAGCTCATGACTGGGGCGGAGGCGGCTGGCTCCCAGCCCCAAACCCAGCCGCGACTTGATCGACGAGAAGCTGTCAGTTCCACACCACAACCCTCTGCGTTCAGATAATTCTTTGGGGCTGCCTCGTGCCTTGCAACCCTGGCTCTACCCGCTGGAGGCCGGGAGCAGCCCCCCACCGACATGGGACAACCAAAGATGTTTGGACACCTGGGGGCCGGAATCGCCCCTTGAGAACAGCTGTGGTGGACAAATCACTGGGTCTGCCCGAGCCTCAGTTTCCCCTTTTGTAAAATGAGAGGGAAGACAGCTGTCCCCTAGCTCACAGGGGGTGGCATGGGGTTCAGTGAGACGCTGTGCCGAAGCTGGGAAAACGCAGAGTGCTCCCCCCCGACGGCAGTGTTTCCAGGAGCCGGAGCCCATGTGGCCGTGCAGGCTCAGACGGGGGCAGGAGCCGCCTGTTTGTGGCCACCTGAACCTGGCAGACGCCCCTGTGGTCGGTGCTGGGGACTCCCCTGCCTCGTGCTCTCCCAACAGTCGGCAAATCTGCTGTGCGCACACGGGGCTGTTGGCGGGGGTTCTGCGAACTGTGAGGTGCCGCCCACGCCCCGCAAACTTGCAGGCTAATCGGGGAGGCAGAGAGGGCACACAGGGAAGGAGAGCTCAGAAGGGAGAGGGTGGGTTGCCTAGTGCAGGGGCCACGGACCGTGTACCATCCGTGGCGTCCAGTGCAGGCCTGGCACCCAGTGGCAGCTTAACACGTGTGCCAAGAATGAAGGGGTGCTGGGTGAGGAACACAGTCAGAGCGCAGGTCCCGAGGGCAGGCGTCCCGTCCCGTTCACCTTCAGGGCCTCAGGCTCCAGGGCCACCCTCTTTCTGCCCCCAGCAGGCCTTAACAGACGTTCACTGAAGCTGACACAGGCTCTCCCTGTGGACTGCAGGCCTGGAGGGCTTCTTGGAGGAAGTGTGGGAAGTCTCCCCTAGAAGGATGTGTAGCGCTCTGCTGGGAGACTGTTATGTGGTACATTATGTCCTGTGGCCCCAAATTCTTATGTTGAAGCCCAAATCAGAATGTGACTGTATTTGGACCTAGGGTCTTTAAAGAGGTAATTAAGGTAAAATGAGGTCCTGGGGGTGGACCTGATACGATGTGACTGGTGTCCTAAGAAGAAAAGGAGATCAGGACACAGACAGGCACAGAGGGAGGGCCATGTGAGGACAGGAGGCAAGGACGGCCGGCTGCACACCCAGGAGAGGGGCCTCAGGAGGGGCCAGCCCTGCCCACACCTGATCTCGGGCCTCCAGCCAGGGGCCCTTGTCTGCAGGTGCACTGGGGAGTCCTGCAGATGGACCCAAGGGCAGGGGAGAGGAGGGATGGTCCTCCAGAGCTCTGGAGAAAAGCCTTGCTTTTCTCTCACAGTAGCCCCCTTGTCCTTTGATCTGAGAAGTGCCTGTGAGTGATAGAAGTGACCGTGTGGCCTCACGGAGTCTCCAGGGGCCACCAAGACCCCTACTCTCACGTGGTCTTAGGGTGCCCGAGTGGGACAAACTCTTTCCCTGAAGACAGTCCCATCCCCACAGAGGGCTGTCAGGTAAGAGGGCTGGATCCGTCCTGCTCCGCCCACATATGGGGGGCCCTTGGTGTGGCATGGTGCTCCCCAGGAAGGGGGTGCCCAGCCTGTTGCCCAGAACCTCGCCATGTCTGGACCCTCACCGCTCTGCTGGGTGGGTGGTGGTCCAGCTGAGCTCAGTGCTCCGCAGACCTGGGCCACCCTTCTCAGCACCTGTGGCTGGACATTGGGAATGTTCTGATCAGGGCTGGAGAAAAGGCCTCTCTGAAAGCCCCCAAAGCCAGAGCCAGCACCCAGCGAACTCTCAGGGCTGCAAACCTTGGCGGCCACAAGTGCGGGCTGGGGGAGGGGCACAAAGCCACATTAAGTCACGGATCCCCACACCTTCCTTGTGAGGTAAGTGTTATTATGCCTGGTTTCCAGGTCCAACAAGACAAGACAGGCTGGAAGGTCTCATAAACCAGACCACGGGCTGCCTGCCTGGGGCAAGCAGGTCAGGGGTGGGGATGGAGTCTGGGGGACAGCAGATGTGGCGACAGCGGCTCAGAGCCCCCACCCCAGCGAGCTTCCCCCTTCCTTCACCCCATGCCCTGAAGACCCCCCCCCCCGTGTGGCTGGGAGCTTGGGGGCTGCCCTGGGGGGCATGGGGTGTTATAGGCAGCACTCACTGGTCAGGGTTGGTGGGGCTTGAAGACACAGCGAAATGGGATAGACTCTGGGGTCTTTGAATGGGGTCTGGGTGGCCACCAGGGTTTATGGGGCAGACGCAGCCACACCTTGCCTGGGGCGTTTTCCTTTGAAAAAGAACCCGATGCCTTTTAAGACACCTTGGCCCCCCCCATGGAAAAGATGTTCTTCTGAAGCCAGAGGCTGCCTCCCAAGATGTGCGGGCTCAGGCACCGTCCTCCCAGCCTGGGTGTGGGCCCCGCCCCTGCCCGGCTTCGTCGGCTTTGGTCCGCAGTGCGTATTCCTGTCCGAAACACCTGCAGGGCTGACCCCGTACTCCCCGTCGCTCTGGACACATTCACGCAGGGAGCTGAGCCCAGTGGGCCCACTTGGGACAAGAATGGGAGGGACTAAGGAGTTGAGGGTTCTGGGTTTGAGTCTCAATTCTGGCCCCAAACTGTCACTGTTTCATTCTCGGCCTTGGGTTCACAAGGAGGAAGGTACTGAACGTCTCAGGGGTCCCTCCCACCGTGTCTTCCATCCAACAGGACCCCCTTGCTTCTACTTATGTTAGGACCACCCCCACCATGCACCCCGACAGCCAGGCTCCGGGGTGTGGGGTCATCTCCGTGCTTCTCATGCCCCTGACCTTTGATAAGGCCTATTGACCCCACCTCTCTACAGATGCTCTTAATTTTAGGAAAAAAAAATTTTAAGAGAAAATAATGAAACCCTATTTTTGCTAATCTCTAAATGAAATGTAGAAGGTAAACACGGTTCCTCAGCAGCGTTGGCAGTGCCTGAGACCCCGTCCCCAGGGGCCCTCAGACATTTTAGGATCACACGGTGGGAGCCCCTTCCTGCTCGAAATACACGCGACGTGCTTCACCGCGTGGAAATGCTGGTGTTACTAGACCCCACGGCCTGGGCTTGTGATCGAATGTGCTCACAAAAAGGCAGGTATGATGACCTCTGACTTGGTTTGCTCCCTTTCCGATAACTGTATTGGGGTTTTGCTTGTTTTTTCTCTTTCAGGAAGATAGCGTTTCATTTATTTATTGTGACCTCATTGGTTTTCTTCAGCATCCTGCGTGTCATCTCAACAGAACGATCTAAGGAACATCTGTGGTGTAAAAAAGTCTGTCCCCCTCCCCGCCCCTGCACAGCCTGGTGGAGCCCGCCCTCCCCGCTCCCTGCCGGCCTGTCCCACAGTTCCAGGTGACACGTTTGTCCGCCTGGGCCCAGCTCTGGCCACACGTTTCCACAGAGCACCGTTCTTTACCAACAACGGCTCAAACCCCCATCCTGGAAATCCAGGCCCTCTGCAAGCTGCCCCACCCCACCCCCACCCGAACCCCTGATCTGATTTATCTGGTAACCTATCCCTGAGCAAAGCATATTTCATACAGAAGGTGTCTGATGGCTTTTTGTCCGACATCTTAGCAAGGCTGCAGGGTTGGACGCTGCTCTCCCAGCTTCGCTATGCCGCCTAAGGATGACAAGAAGAAGAAAGATGCCGGAAAGTCGGCCAAAAAAGACAAAGACCCAGTGAACAAATCTGGGGGCAAGGCCAAAAAGAAGAAGTGGTCCAAGGGTAAAGTTCGGGACAAGCTCAATAATCTGGTCTTGTTTGACAAAGCAACACATGACAAACTCTGTAAGGAAGTTCCCAACTATAAGCTTATAACTCCAGCTGTTGTCTCTGAGAGACTGAAGATTCGAGGTTCCCTGGCCAGGGCAGCCCTTCAGGAGCTTCTCAGTAAAGGACTCATTAAACTAGTTTCAAAGCACAGAGCTCAAGTGATTTATACCAGAAACACCAAGGGTGGAGATGCCCCAGCTGCTGGTGAAGATGCATGAACAAGATCCTACCAACTGTACATTTTGGAAAATAAAACTTTATTAAAATAAAAAAAAAAATAAAAAAAAAAAGAAGGTGTCTGATGAGTGCTTAGCAATCGACAGCCAGAACCAGGATGACCAGCTGTGCCTGGGAGGGACTGGAAGGCTGGTCCTATTCTTTCCCCACAGGGATTCCCTTTCCCCTTCTAGAATGGGAGGCCCAGCCCTGTTTTCTTGGCTCATAGGTAGTGGCAGGGGTGAGGTCATCCTTGCAGTTCCCCAAGGAGAGGATGGAGAAGGTGCTATTATAACCTTATCAGATCCTTTCTGTTGGGCGGCTGGAAGGAATCTACCAGGCCCTACCCACGCTGAGTCCCACCTCCCAACAGCCCGCAGGGGATCGGTGGGGGAACAGCTAAGAGCATTCGTCCCCTCCAACTCCCAGGGACAGCCCAGCAGTAAGGCGTGCCCTCCAGGTCCTCCGGTCAATGGTCTCTGTTGGCTCCATCCGATGTCAGGGGTGTCAGAGGTGAGCACAGGTTTCCCAGGGGGTTCCAGCTGGGGGCGGGGGTTGCTGCTGGAGCATGGACCACAGGGAGGAAAGCAAAGCTTTGGGGTCTGCGATCTCCACCCCCCAGCCTTGGGATGGCCGTTTCCTTGGCCTTGCTGAACACCAGCCCCTGCATATGTAAGCTGGGGCTACGGCCTTCTGGTGGGGGTACAAATGCAATGACACGGGAGCCCCCCCAGCCCATGCAGCTGGCCTAGGGTGGCGGCTAGTGTGGAGGCAGATCCCTCCACCTTACAGGAAGGGTGCTGAGGACTGACCTGCCGTGTGAGGCCTCCTGGGCAGTCCTGGCCAGGGACACACTGGACCCCAGAGGACCGGTCCTGCTCACACTGATGCTGTAATCACAGGCCGGCAGGGTCCAGGCTGGCCACTGGGGACCCCGGGACTCGGGACAATCAGCCGTCTGCCCCTGGGAATGAGCCCGCCTGGTAACTGGTCCCTGGGATCATCAGCGCTGTTTGTAAACGCAAGACCCCTCCCCACCATGGAGGGATTTCTGTGACTGTCCGAGGGGGCTCCCCTGCCCCAGAGGGAGCTTGGGGCCCCACTCATGGACAAGGGCAGACTTGCTGCTGGAACAGCCCGGGCAGCTGCCCTGTGACCTCTGGCTGTAGGTCAAGCTCCAACAGGCCCCCGGAGCAGGTGTTCCTCAGATGATAGCCGCCAGAAGGAACCACACGGGGCTCGCAGCACCTGCGTGCCGTGACCTAAGGAAGGACAGGGAAGGAACCTCCCCAGGGGCTGGCCAGGATTCTGGGGGCTCTTACTCAAAAGACAAGGGACCACTTGGGGCAAAGACTGCCTCCAATGATGTCTCCCGCCCCACCCTGTGGCGGGGGTCCTGCTCACAACAGCCCTAACTCTTTGGTCCTTAGGGGACCTTGAAAGAGCCCTGAAGCCAGAGGCTACGGGTCCATTTTCAGCAGCTCCAACGCTCTCTCTCTCTTTAGAGGAATGGGTGGGGATGCTGAATCGGTGGAGGGGGCCCCCTCCTGCAGCCGTCTCAGCGACACGTGAGGAAGCAGACGACCAGGCTGGTGGCAGGACCTCCCTCTCACGCCAAGCGCCTGTGCACAGATTCCAAACAAGTCCCTTTAATTCCACAACCCAGGAGCCAGCAGCTGCCTGTTTTACACATAAAGTTTTATTGGAACCCAGTCACGCCCATCCATTCCTCCTCGCCCACGATGTTCTTGAAATGAGCAGAGAAGTGGTGGGTTGTTTGGGGTCGGGGGTTGGTAGCTCCTTGGCCTGGGCAGACACAATTGTTCTGAGCCACATCGAAGGTTGGCTCTGAAAATCCCTTGTTTGGGCAATTTCTTAGGCAGCCAAACTCATTGGGCCTCGTGTGTGGCCTGGAGCCAGAACATTCCCTTTGATGAGCTATGTCCATGTCTAGACTGTTAGTGGAGGGAGTGACCATAGGACCCTTTGTGGGAGGCGATTCCAAGCTTCTTACCATCCTCTGATTGAGCCTTCCAGAAATATCTGTGGGATGAAGGAGAGGAAAAAGGAATAAATGAAATAATAGAGATTCTTCCATATTCAACGCAGTTACCCAGTCTCCAGACATGGACACTGTTCATTCTAGGCTTCCAGGTTTTTCTCCTCCTGCTGCTGCTGCTGCTAGCCCCCTCTGTTGTCGTGAGCCCCGCTGGAAGCAGCGCCACTGAACCCAGAGACTAAATCCACAGGCCTCCGTGAGGAAGCAGATCACGCTGTCACGGCGGGACCAAGGCTCTGCTGGCGCAAACACGGTTAGGGACCGCACGGGGCTGAAACCCTTTCTACAAACACCGAACGCTGGAGGCTTCACCCGGCAGCCACTGATGACCCCGTGAGCACAGGAGCGGAGGGAGCTCTTGGGGACAGGGACCTTTTCTAGGAGCCCGGGGCCCCTGTGTTAGGGGCTCCGGCCTCCCGCTTTGCAGGGTGGAGCACGAGCACACAAGCCACCCTCCCCTCCATCTGGGTTTTTGGGTTGGAGTTGAGGTCCCTGAAAGAGAGGATGGTGCTGAGACGGGGTGCAGACACCCCAGCTCATTGCCCCAAGGAACTTTTTGAAAACTGTGGTAAAATACCCCTTAATAATATTTACCATCTGAATGTCCCCCCAAACTCACATGTTGAAATCCTAACCCCCAGTGTGAGGGTATTAGGACGCGGGGCCTTGGGAGGTGATTAGGTCGTGAGGGTGTCGCCCCGTGAATGGGATCAGTGCCCTTGGAGGAGACCCCAGAGAGCTCCCTCGCCCCTTCCCGCACGTGTGGATACAGGGAGAGCTGGCCTTCACCAAACACCCAATTAACTGGTCATCTACACCGTTTGTAAGGTGCAGTCGAGCCCAGGGCACTCACGGGGTTGTGCATCCATCTTGGGAACGTCATCTACCCAACCGAAGAAGCTGGGGTACGGATCCGATGTCAGGGTCTGCACGGCTGCCTCGGGGACTCGTTTCCAAGCCACCTCCTGGAGGTCTGAGTGCCGTAGCAAAGGCCCGGTGGAGGCCGGAATCCCACTGTGGGACAGTGGGAGCCTCGGCTTTTAAATCAAAGAGTGGTATCATGGTCCCCATCCGGCTGCCACCTTTCCCTCTGCGCCTCCATGTACCTGGACACAGTCTGCCTGGCACCAGTTCTGCTTACCTCCTGCTCCCTCCCTTGAGACCCATGCTCGACCTCACAGGTGCAGGGCCCCAGGCCTCCCTTCAGTGCGGCCGGTGACGTCCGCTGGTCCTCACTAGGGAGCACGGGGAGAAGAGTTCACGGATGCATGCAAAGCTCTCAAGTCTCACCTCGAAGCCGGGTGACATGTGTGAGGCATCCAGGCCACTCTGGGCAGAGGGGGACACAGAATGTCAGGGGACAGGCGGGGGGGCTTTTAGCCACAGAACAGCCAGGTAGCTGCTGCTTCCTTCTGTAAGCTTGCTCAGATGAGATCCCTTCTTCCTTCCCTCCCTCCTTCCCTCCTACCCTCCTTCCCTCCTTCCTTCCTTTCCTCCTCCCTCCCTCCCTTCCTCCCATTTTCTGGGTACTGTGCTCACTGCTTTTACAAATACCCCTCTCCTAATTGTCAAACTACCTTTTTAAGAGTCTCCATTATGATTCCACAAGGCAGAGAAGGAGTTTTGGAGACACGAAATCCCCGCCGGTGGCTGTGTGTAACTGGCGTAGTGGATTCGAACTCAGGCCCGTGGGACACCAGGACCTGCCTTCCTGCCCACGCTGCTCTGCTATGTGCCCGCAGGCCCCTGGCCGAGGGCGCACTTGCACGTGGCCGCCCTAGCTCCGGACCTGGGGAGGTGGAGCTGACCCAGAGAGGGGGTGCCACACAGCAGAGCTCCCGAGACCTGACCCGGCCCGGGAGCGGGATAGACGTGATGTCACATCCCATATAATGCTCCTTTTGTTGAATTCCTTGGCTCTGGCTGACATTCCAGGCCCATATCAGGCTTCCGATAAGGAGACACTTCAGGTCCCTCTTTGTGCTTTGTTTTTCTCCTTGGGAGGAGAGAGAGAGTTTACAAAAAGCCCGTTGATCCGCACACTGGGCCCGGAGGGGGCCCCAAAGTGTGGGGTGAGGTTTGTCAAGAGTCGCGTGATTCGGGGAGCGTGGTAGATTTCCCTCTAGTTCCCCGTGCGCCTCACCGGAGCAGCTCTTCTTTCGAAAGCTGGGGAAGACCAGAGTGGGCACGTTCTGTCCCCTGCTCTCCGCCAGGACCCAGCTCCGGGCCTGTGGGCTGGCTTCCCTCCTTACGTTACTCTTCTGAGAACACCAAGCATCATCCCTGGAGCCCTGTCCCCTGGCCAAATCCCTGGCTGGTGGCGGGGAGGCGCCAACCCGCCTCTGTGCGGCTGTGCCCACCCCTGCGGGCGGCTCCGGGCCAGGGCTGCCCAGCTCCGGCCCCTGCTTCACCTCTGTAGGAGGCTCTCCTGGCCGGCGCACAGGCCCGGGGCAAAAATCCTGGCTGTTAGGACATTTGTCATATGCTGGTGGGGGGGAGGGAGGACTAGGGGAGGCAAGGTAGTGCCCCCGGGAGACCCCTGCCGCTGCCTGGAGCATCCCCAGCGGCAAACGCTTGGGCTGCAGCCCCCTGGGCCGCTGCTCCAGGGAAAGCTGTCGCTGCGTGGACCCCGACACGGAAGATCATCTGAACAAGAAAAGCAGAAAAGCAAAGGGCAGAGGATGTGCTCCACGTTTGGGAAGGACTCCCAGAGGCGCCCCAGGGTTCGCGGACCCCCTCTGCCTGTGCCTCTGGGGGCGGAGGTGGCCCGCAGCCAATTTACCGAGGGGAGTGGGGGAAGGACTGGATTCTGTGGTTTTGCGTACTTTTGGACTGCTGGAACCTCTAGAAAAAATTTGCGTCACTTCTGAATTTTTGTGAAGTTGCAAAACAGACAGACACATCCACAGGTGCAACGAGAGCTGCTGTGGTGAGCCTGCGGATGGACCCGGCTGAGAAACGACCACTTTATACCCCGGAGCTGGGGCCTGGTCCAGGGGGCGCCACTGGGCTGTCACGCAGGAGGACAGCGGGTTTGCGTTTGGCCAGGTTTGCAGACTGGAGGTCCCGGAGCTGCGTCTGCCCGGCCCGTGTCCCGGCAGCCCGCTCCTCCCTGGCAGACCGAGTGGGAGCACTCACACTTCACTCCACCGCAAGTCCCGCCCCGCGGCGGGCGCACCTTACGTGCTTGCCTGGCCCCTACACGCCTCTGGCCCCCCAGTGGCTGGGGTAGACAGGGGGGCAGCTCCACCCTCCTGGACACAGGGAAACCCATGTCACCAATGCTGTGTCACCCACAAGCAGGGCCCGGTGCGGTCCCTTGCTCCCTGTCCAGGTCCCTGCTGCACCAGCTGCCAGTCGCTCCCAGATGTCCCTTCTCCAGAGCTTCCAGAAGTGATCCTCACTCCCAGCAGTGCACAGCCAGGGATTTACTGACCCTGAAACTGCCAGCCCCTTGTCTCGAGGAGTGACAAGGCTGGGTTGTCTGGTCCCCTCCTCCATCTGCTCGCTCACTGTCCATTTCCTGGGGCGCCCTCCCCCTTAGAGCATGTGTGCGGGCCCCGCCTCAGCTCTGCATCTAGGAGAGGGGTCCAGGGATGCAGACTGCAAAGATGAGAGTCTGGAGCAAAGTCCCCCCACGGGGTGGCAGTGAGGACCCCCGCACATGTGGCCCGGAACACAGATGATGCAGCAAGCTGGGAGGGGTGAGGTGGAGGGGCTGCGGCGTGGGTGAAAGGTCACCATGCCCACGGGGGGCATGGCCATCATAAGGACTGCACGTGGGTGACAACAGCTTCAAACAGGAGAGCTGACTGTCTCAGATCTAGTCATCAGCCACTTACAGCGACTGCTTGGAAGAGTGGCCCATCGCCCACGGCAGGCGGAGCCGGGGCACAGACCTGGGACTTAAGGTGGCGGCGTGTGCGTTGGACCTGGGGAACAGGAAGTGACAGGTTCTGTGGATGCCTTGGCAGGACGCATGTCTTTCAGGGGTCGGAGACAAACCTCACCAAGATTCCGGAACCTGTCACATTGGCGCAACTTTTAGAATGACCTGGGACCTGCCAGCATCCTCCCTCCAAAGCAGAGGCCCAGCTCTTGCACCTCGCCCCTCCTGCTATGCAGTCAAAAGCACAAGGCTCGGTAGGCCTCTCTGGGTTTTGGAGGCAGTGTATCGGGTGCCTTGGAACACGACTCGGACCCACCTACTGGGGGTGGACACTGCCAGGTCAGAGCAAGGCCCAGGGAAAGAATGTGCTGGAGCAGGCTAGACCGCGGTGCAACAGTCCTCATGGGACCGGCAAATTCCCTGTTACTCCAGGTAACTGAGGGAGCGAGAGATGTCAGGTGAGCCTCCAGCAAGACCCAACAGGCAAGTTCAGGGCAGACCCCCAGAATCCTAGAGCCAGGCCACGCCAGCTGCAGCAGAGAGCTGCCCATCGTTCAAAGAGCAGCAGTGGGGCGGGAAGTGCGGGGGTGCTGCGGGGCCCCAGGAGGGCGTGCCCACGGGGACGCAGCCAGCGGACGGGAGAGCCCTACGGTGGACTATCGTCCAGCCACAGAGCAAAGTTCTGACACCTGCCATGACACGGCCATCTATGATCCTGGAGGACATGGTGCTTCTGGAAACCAGCCAGAGAGAAAAGGCCACATATGGTATGATTCCACGGGTACGGACCGCGCAGAATGTACAGATCCACACGGAGAGAAAGTAGCCTGCTGGTTGCCTGGCCAGCGGGGTGGGCAGGTGGGACTGGAGGGGACAGCCAAGGGTGCACGTTTCTCCTTGAGGTGATGGAAACGTTCTAAAGTTGCCTGGGTGCACCGTGACTAAGCCAAAAAACATATCACATGGGTCAATTGTACGGTATGTTACATGGATTGTATTCTGTCCTTGACCAGCTCCCCTCTCAATGCTGTGCTCCCAGCGGGCCAGGATCCCCACTGACTGGGACCCGGGCCTGGGAATGACCCCCAGCTGGGTCTCCTACAGGCTTTGGCTCTGAACTTTCTCTCTCCATCCCACTGACTGCTCTGCGTCAGGCCTGGGTACTGGAAGGACAGGATTCCAGCCCCGGTTCCTCTGCTGGCTGTGTGACCTTGGGCCAGTTACTCCACCTCTCTGGTTTGTCCTGTCTTTCTTTACCATAAATTACTGGCAGTGCCCGAGTTCTAAGACCATCAGATTTAACTTGAAGGCTTTAGCCATTTATACATTTGTGCTCTGTCTGTGGGTCTGCTAGGAAATTAGGAGAATGTGTTATGAGAATTTCATTTCTCTTTGCTTCTAGAATTCCTGGCTTTTAAATGAATAAGACCTTTACCAACTCCTTCTCTCAACTTTGAACGACTGGGAGTGACTTTCCAGGAGTGCACTGAAGACACGAGCCGCGTCCATGAGCAGCAGTCATCAGGACAACTTCCCTGACACCCTCAGTCTCCAGCAAGGGACAGCGCCTGTGCGCGCAGGGAGCCTGCCTCCGTTCCAGCCTGAGCCCTGGGCTGGGAAGGGGCCTCGAGGATGCAGCCCTGACTGCTCAGCCCTTTCCCCGGCTGCAAGCCCCAGAGCGCTCACAGAGGGAGAGGGGAAGAGAGCTTGACATTGTGGGAAAGTATTTTGAAGTCAGCACGGAATGACCATGTTTATCCCTTGTTGTGTTTCAGAAATATGGGCCGCCCATCGAGGGATGAATCGGACGAGCAGACAGCAAGTTCTCCTTTGTGTTTTGCTACGTAGAATACAGTTCCCCGTCCCTTTCTGGAGCTTGGAAGGCAGGATGCAGGGATGAAGGGAGACGCCCTCTATGCGCCCCAGACCTGTTCCTCCACCTGTTCCATTGTTCCCCTCTTCCCTCCTTCAGCTTCTCCAAGGCTGTTTCCTTTTGACACACCTCACCCTTGAAGAATTTATGACAAAATTAACGCACAGGGAGCCAGGCTGAAGGGGGTAGAGGGTGAAACTGGCTGCAGACTTTGCAGAGCACGGTGCAAAATAAAAACGCGGTGTTCCTTGTTCAAAACATATTAAGAACTCCAAGAGGTGGATAGCAGAGCATTAAACCCAGCCTGGGCCTGGGCACGCACGCCCAGGGGGTAGGTGGTAGGCGCTGTCGGTGCTAGGAGCACAGGGAAGGGAGCAGAGGAAGCCGTGTTTGTGTGTGGCCCCTACCGTGGGGGCGTGCGCTCATAATACTTCCTGTCCACCTGCTCGCGGGCACTCGCCCTGGGGGGAAGGTGCAGACACACCCCCTGGGCTGTGTGAGCCGCAAGGAGCCGCAGCATGGGAAGAGCTCAGGCCCAACCTCACTGGGGGGGAACGTAGAGCCGGGCTGGGGGCGTGATTCAAAGTCAATTAATGAGGCTTAGATGGAGTTACCAGCCTTTCCTGCTTGGCTTCAATGTGATAAACAGGTCTTAGAAAACATAATAAAAACAGATTTCTTTTTTTTTTTTTTTCTCACAAGGCAACACGGAAGTATGAGGAGTTCAGAGTGGGTCCAAAATGTTCCATGAACAAATTAATTAAAAAATAGACAGACACCCGAGTAGACAATTTTCCAAAGAAGACAGACAGTGGCCAACAGACACATGCAAACACGTTCAACTCACTGATCATCAGGGAGAGGCAAATCTAAACCACAATCACCTCCCGCCTGTCAGGAGGGCTAGTAGTAAAAGGACGGGAGCTAGCAGGTGTTGGCGAGGATGTGGAGAAAGGGGAGCCCTCGTGCACTGTGGGTGGGAATGCAAGCCGGTGCAGCCACTGCAGAAAACAGTATGGAGGGTCCTCAAAAACTTAAAACTAGAAACACCATGGGATCCAGCAATTCTACTGCTGGGTATCTAGAAAAATATTAATTCAAAAATACATGGCACTCTCGTGTTTGTTGTGGCATTATTTATAATAGCCAAGGTATGCAAGCAACCCAAGTGTTCCTCCATGGATGAGTGGGTAGGGAGGGTGTGGAATATATATACAGAGAATCACCGTGTTGTACATCTGAAACCATATAATATCGTATGTCAACTACACTTCAATTAAAACAAACAAAAAGCCCCAAACCAAATGTTCCCAGAAGTGAAACCCCGATCCCTCATCCCCAAGGGGCTACGAAAAGCTTCCCTCGGGGCTCCCTGACGCCTGCTGGCTGTGCTCACTCACCACTCATCCTTCCGCCTGCAGAGAGGCCCAGTGAGTGGGGAGGAGAGCCGCCTCATCCCATTTTATTAACTGACATGGAGGGCCGTGCTCAAGGTCAAATGCATACCTAAAGGCTGAGTCAAGGGCAAATATCCAGGTCTCCTGAATCTACACCAGACTTTCTTTCATCCTGCAAGAGCTGGGTGGTAGAAACTCCATGCTTCTTGTAAATTCCGTCATCAGGAGCCTTAAGCCGCATACCCCATGTGTGGCTGTGAGATCTCATTCTCCAGCTGAACAAAGCTCTCTGGGCTCCACTGGTTTCTAACAGACTCTGTTGAGACTGTGTCCAAGGGAAATTAGTGGGTGAACCTCAATTCAAGGAAAACCTGAGAACTTTTCCCCTAAGGTCAGGAACACAGCAGGGAGGTCCACTCTCACCACTGCTGTTCAACATAGTACTAGAAGTCCGAGCCTCAGCCATAAGAAAAGAAATAAAAGGCATCCAAATCGGCAAAGAAATCAAGCTCTCATTCCTTGCAGATGACATGATTGATATTCTATGTGGAAAACCCAAAGACTCCACCCCAAAATTTCTAGAACTCATACAGGAATTCAGCAAGGTGGCAGGATATAAAATCAATGCACAGAAATCAGTTGCATTTTTATACAATAGCAATGAGACAGAAGAAAGAGAAATTAAGGAGTCAATCCCACTTATAATTGCACCAAAAGCCACAAGATTCCTAGGAACAGACCTAACCAAAGAGGCAAAGGATCTGTACTCTGAAAACTAAAGAACACTCATGAAAGAAATTAAGGAAGACACAAAGAAATGGGAAAAATGTTTCATGCTTATGGATTGGAAAACACGTATTGTTAAAATGTCTATGCTACCTAGAGCAATCTATACATTCAATGCAATCCCTATCAAAGTACCACCAAATTTTTTCACAGAGCTGGAACAAATAGTCCTAACATTTGTATAGAACCAGAGAAAACCTGGAATAGCCAAAGGAAGTTTGAAAAAGAAAACCAAAGCTGGGGCATCACAATTCTGGACTTCAAGGTCCATTACAAAGCTGTAATCATCAAGACAGTATGGTACGGGCACAAAAACAGACACGTAGATCAATGGATCAGAATAGAGAACCCAGAAATGAACACTCAACTCTATGGTCAACTAATCTTTGACAAAGCAGGAAAGAATATCCAATGGAAAAAAGACAGTCTCTTCAACAAGTGGTGTTGGGAAAATTGGACAGCCACATGTGGTAGAATGAAACTGGACCATTTCCTTACACCATACCAAAATAGACTCAAAATGGATGAAAGACCTAAATGTGAGACAGGAATCCATCAAAATCCTAGAGGAGGACACAGGCAGCAACCTCTTTGACCTCAGCCACAGCAACTTCTTGCTAGACACATGGCCAAAGGAAAGGGAAACGAAGGCGAAAATGAACTATTGGGACTTCAGCAAGATAAAAAGCTTTTGCACGGCAAAGTTAACAGTCAACAAAACCAAAAGGCAACCGACAGAATGGGAGAAGATATTTGCAAATGTCTTATCAGAGAAAGGGCTAGTATCCAAAATCTGTACAGAACTTAACAAATTCAACACCCAAAGAACAAATAATACAATCAAGAAATGGGCAGAAGACATGAACAGACATTTCTCCAAAGAAGACATCCAGATGGCCAACAGACACATGAAAAAATGCTCAACATCACTCATCATCAGGGAGATGCAAATCAAAACTATAATGAGACACCACCTCACACCAGTCAGAATGGCTAAAATTAACAAGTCAGAAAATGACAGATGCTGGTGAGGATGTGGAGAAAGGGGAGCCCTCGTGCACTGTTGGTGGGACTGCAAGCTGGTGCAGCCACTCTGGAAAATAGTATGGATGTTCCTCAAAAAGTTGAAAATAGAGCTACCTTACGACCCAGCAATGCACTACTGGGTATTTACCCTGAAGATACAAACATAGTGATCTGAAGATGCATGTGCACCCCAATGTTTATAGCAGCAATGACCACACTAGGCAAACTGTGGAAAGAACCCGGATGTTCATCAACAAATGAACGGATAAAGATGTGGTTCATACAAACAATGGAATATTACTGAGCCAAGAAAAAAATGAAATCTTGCCATTTGCAATGATGCGGATGGAACTAGAAGATATTACGCTAAGTGAAATAAGTCAATCAGAGAAAGACAATTATTTAAGAAACAAAACAGAGGAGCATAGG
>NC_048218.1:4079170-4129928 GCF_002007445.2 Ailuropoda melanoleuca
AAAAATGAAAAAAACTAACAAAACAAATTTTAGCTTTTAGAAACTACAAATAAGTGTTTATAGAAAATTTAGATCGTGCTGTATACTATATAAAGCTTTCTTCACAGACCATGAAAATCTTTCTGTTATTAACTATTCTTTTGCATCACTTTTTTTTAAATAACTAGAATTTAAATAAAAATTTGGAAGAAAAAATAAATAAATATTCTTTTGCATCATTTTTGATGGCTACATATTATTTTATTGTATGAATTTACCGTAATTTATTTAATCAGTGTCTAATCATTGGTGGTTTTCAATTCTTTATAACTTTTTTTATCATAAATGGTTTTATTTTAATAATTTCTGAATGAGTTGTTTAACTTGGAGCTTCTGCAAAATAAAGGAATTTTAGGAAAAAACAGTAATATTTTGGCTGAATTCGATATGGAATTACATCATAACGAAGAGTCCCAGGTATGAGGAGTTCAGGTACCACAATACACGTTGGTCTTGCAACATCATGGGTCCCTTTCCACTTGTGCCTGGGAAGCACTCTGGTTGAGGGAGAGACAGGGAAGCCCTGGCACTTGCGGTCTTTCTCCTTGACACCGGGGTCAACTTTCTGATTCCTTCTTTCTTCCCCTGGAGCTCATCTCTTTGTCATCTGGAAGGACAAACGCTTATCTGCTCTTCTTCCATTGCTTGCTAGATGTTGGATGCTGTTCCCCATCTCTTGACCTCAAATATCCATGGAGACATCACCCTATGTTTGCATCATTTTGCCTTCAATTTTTACCCACTGATCACGTTGACGACATGACTTTGGTGTTGTTAACGTTCAGCCAGACAAAGCTACAAGACTGTGTGGATCGGAGGGGAGACCATTTGAATACCCACACACATCATGGCCTGCCACAGACATCCATGGCCAGACCTTAGTCGCAGGGTGGGGTGGGAGCAACGGCGTCTTTGCTCTGCATGGCTGTATGCCTACAGGAGGAAGAGAAGGGACAGGGGTGCTTGGCCCTGGCTCAGGGGAGGTGCGCACTCCATTCGGACGGAAGTGGGTCTCCGTTCCCCAGGCGCTGGGTGCCTTGGTATGACTCAGTGTGGCTGCCTATGAATCCGGAAGATCAGACCTAGAGTCCAAGTTAAAAGTCCGCAGTTAATAATCAACTTTGTCCTCTTGGTGGAGAAGCTCAGTCTGCCCAGGAAGGTAGTTATTTTTTGTATTTAACCAGAGGTGTTTTTTTTCTCAAATACGAGGAAGGCTTGGAATTAAATATGGAACTGATGGAAGGAATCAACCACACATTTTCATTTTGGAGGATTAAGTTCACAACAAAAATACTGGGCATGCTTGGTATTTAAAGTGTTTGGAATATTAAGAGGATTTGGCACATTATAGCAACCGTCAGATCAGCCTTGGGATTTGGGCTTAAATTGTGTCACTTAGTAATTGGTTTTAGATGTGTGATTTCATTGGAAAAGAAAAAGAGCATTTTGCTAAATCTATACACGATATCGGGACAGTCAAGGACCGATATTCACCCCATTCAAACTCCATTTGTTAGATCTAGTGACCTCAGGACCTGGGAGTTTCAGCTTCTTAGAGCCATTAGAAGTAATGTTAAAAAAAAATGCATTTACAATGCAGTTTAAAATGTTTAAGGGACTCCGATTTATTACGCCTGTAAATATGATTGATACATGAGGGTACTCACGAGTTCAAACTGAGTTGTTCAAATATTGACCAGATTAAGCCCCCTGGCAGTGATCTTAAAATTTCCTGAATTTAGAGTAAAATGATGGATTTGTAGATTGAACTTCAAAACTTAAGGAAAACCAGATGTTAAAATGTGAAACAATACATTTTAGATTAATCTAAAATTTAAAAAAACCACCAGTGGTCTTTCTTGCCACAAAAGCGCCTGTCAAGGATACTCAATGCCTCACTGATGGTTTTCCTCTGCCCCCGGCATTCAGACCTCAGCCCACAGGGCGGGTCATCCAAGGGCGCACCCTCCTCGCACCCTTCCCACCGCCTCTCGACTGTGTCACCTCTCATCCGAGGGAATTCCATGGGCATTGGAGAGTTGCCCTGCCGTTTGGGGTTGAAAATAGGGCTTCCTGGTGGAATTCCTGTAAGACCGTTCTGTGAGATAACAGACATCTTCTCTGAATCTGCCTGGTTCTGACGTGTCGTCCGACCTGAAGGTCTGGCCACCCTAGATGAGCGTTAGTATCTCTCTGTTCTGCACCCGGGCCAAGAATGAGTCGTGGGAATGTCCTTTCTAGGGGTAAAGCTGATGAGCTCATTAAAACTCAGGAAAGTTTGCCAGCAAGTGACTCGCTTGGGTGTTTTTTCCTGAGCTATTTCTTCCTGCATTCGAGTGTTCGAACTTGGGGTCTTTGTTGGTACTGAAGAAAAAGACAGCGGCAAACACGGTTGCGATGAGCAAAGGCAGCTCGTGGTGTGTGAGGGACAGAGACTCCGAGGGAGGCAAGGAACGGGGACATTGTGTTCCCGCTGAGCCTATCTGAGCATCAGGACACGAGGTGCATCCGTTCACCTGGGTTTCCAGTAAGACTTGGATGTTCTCCCGACCTTGGACTGAACTGCGCGAGGCCCCTGGAACCCTCGCCCTCGGCGGTTTCCTCTGCACCCCCCCAGCCCCCCCCACCAAGCAAGCAGGGGATGCGTCTCTCCTGCACCTTCGTTACCTCGGCTGAAAAGACAGATCCAGGGAAAGTTTGTCTTGCTCTGTTACCCCAGACGTTGGCACCCCCGCAGTGAGGGGTTTCCCCCAGAGAAGCACCCTCCCTCACCATGAGCCTGGCCTCGCCCAGGGGGAGTGCAAAGACCTGGCTCGGGCGGGCTGCAGGGCCCTGCCACGCAGGGGGACCTCCCGTCTGCGGTTGCTCTGGAGTTGCTCCTTGCAAGCAATGACTTGTGTGCGAGGGAAAGGGGATAAAAATTGCATTTTTGGGCAGGGTGTTTGAGGGGCCACCCCCCAGCCCAGGCACTTCTTTGCCAGATCATTCCTTTTGGGTTAACTGTTGCTTTCCCCTTGTGGGCACGTCCTGGGGGTGAGTGAGGTCATCAGGGAGCTGCTTCCTGGCCCTAGGACCTGGGGTCCTCCGTGTCACCCATCTGAGTCTGTGTCTGGCTTGTCCTCTGTGGCCGTGTGACCTCAGCTAGGCTTAGCTTACCCGGTCTGGATTTCTCTTCTGTAACCAGCGACAATAACAGCTAACATCCAGCGTCTGGCTCACACCTCACACCCAAAGTGGGGCGGCCCCTGCCGGCTCCACGTTTGCACCTTGGGCCGTCCTCACCCCACCCCCCCACCCTGGTCCATCCCCCCCCCCGACCTCCTGCAGACACTCATTGTAACAGCCCCCCCGTCCCCCGCCGTGTGCCCTCCCCTTAGGTAGAAGTGATTCTCGAGTCTCCATTCTCTGCCTGCCCAGAGCTCCCCAGTGGCTTCTGTCTTCACACAGAGCAATCGCCAACCCTCTTTCCACAGATTATGCAGCCACAGACACATTGTCCTCACCCAGTGGGCTCAGCGAGCCCCCGAGTCCGGTGGAGAGCAGGCACGTGCGTGGTTCCAGAGGCCGTTCCCGGAGATCCTGGCGCAGTCGGTCTGGGTCGGCCGGACACAGCACATCTCTGCCAGGTCCCCATGTGTTGCTGCTGCTGGTCCTCACTCCGTGATGCGTTCCCTTGCGTGGTCGTCTGTTCCACGTGGCCCCCCGGGGAGCCACACCACCCAGCGTTCAGTCACTTGCACGGTCCCCTCCTCTTGAATTTGGCTGGCTCCGTGACTCACTTCAATCAACAGATGGTGGCCATAGTGGCATTTGCTGGCCTGACGAAGCCTTAAGAAGACCTGGCGGCCTCCACGTTTGTACCTGTGAGACCCCTGGGCCACCGCATAAGAAAGTCAGTGGCTCTACCTGACAGTTATACGGACAAACTCCCGGAAAGGCCACGGGAGGGAGAGGCCCCGGGATCACCTGCAGAGAGAAGCCTCTCCACACAGCTGGACCAGGGCAGCCATACCAGGGACACCCGCAGACCCGCCGAGGAGCCATCTGCTGAGCTCAGCCCAGACTGCAGACTCCTGAGAAGATAGAATGGCTGCTGTTTGCAGCTCTGAGGAGGCTTTGCGTGATTGTCTCCCTCTGTGGCCTCTCAGCTCCTGCTGCTGTTCCCGGCCACCACCGCCCTCCAACAACACTGTCCTTTTCACTGTTTCTCAGTCACTCTCCATGTGATCCTGCCTCAGGACCTTTGCACCTGCTGCTCTCCAGCCAGAATTTGCCTTCCCCCACCAGCTGCTTGGGGTCCTCCCTCACCTCTTCAGGTCTCTGCTCAAATCTCACCGGAACATCCAGTTTAAAAGTGTGATTCTCCCCAAGAGTCCCTCTCCCTCTCCACCTTCTTCTTTTCCAAAGGACTTTCTCCATCTGACATATTACAGATTTCCTGCGTGTCTATGTGTGTCTGTCTCCCCTGTGAGAATGAGTTCTGTGAAGGGCAGGCTTTCTCAGGGCACTGTCGGCACACAGCAAGGAAATATCTGGGGGAGAAAGGAAGGAAGGAAAGGAAGAGGAAGGAAAGAAGGCTGACCTCACAGGTTGTTCTATAAACCAGCTGGCAGGTTGCCCGGCATAACCCCGTAATTTAAAGTCCCTGTTCCATAGATCCTCTTGTCTAACGAGCAAGGCAGGAGCAGGGGAGCTGAGACCCAGGGAGGCAGATGAAGAGCAGGGAGAGGCCAGAGGAGGGGAGGGAGCACTGAAGGTGGGCCGAGCCCACCCTGATTTTACATGGGGCTGACCAGGTCCCAAACCCTGGGCCTCGTCCTGAGTGACGGAAGAGGCCAAGTCCCTATCCTTTGCAAACCCAAGTATTCTCTATCACCCTGGCTTGTGGACTGGGGTTCAGGATTGAGAGCAAGAGCAAGAAGAGGAAAGCCCACACCCTGCAGGATGAAGGGCCCCCTCACAGCCCACAGATCTCTGTTGTGCAGGCCAGGCTCAGCCCTGATGGGTTCAGGGGCTTTGGGACTTCCCAGGAGAGTGTCAAGCACACACCCGACTTCCGGAGCTGCAGTTCTCAAACATCGTGCACAAGGAACTCTGGAAAATTTGTTCACACACAGATGCCTGGGCTCTCTCGGATCCTCATTCAAAAGGCCTGGGCCCGGTTTCGTGTGTTCGCCGAACAAGCTCCGGGTGGAGTCAGAAGCTGGGGTTCCCTGGCCTACCCTCTGAGCTCAGGGAGTCCTTCAGAGCCCACAGCATGCAGCAGGCAGGGCGCCAGCAGGCCTTCCAGATCCCCTGCATCTGCTCTGCTGGCTAGACCTCCCTTTATGACCCTAGTTCTGGATTCTTCCTCCAGGGCCCACACACGCCTGTCTGCACCATGGTCTCCCCAGAACAGACTAGGCAAAAATCAGGGGGGTGCAGAGAGGGGCCTTGGGGTCATCTCCTTGTTCCCAACACCCTCAGCCCTGCAGAGGAGCAAATGGAGTGTAGATCAAAGTAATGGAAATGGAGAAAGTCCTCTTGGAGATGTGTAGGGCAGGACAGGGAGCTCCCTGTGAGAAGCCAGGGCACTGTCCCACTTTTATTTTACCAGGTGAGTCCTGTGCTCTGCTCTGGCTGGGAACTAGAGGTAGGTCCGAGTTCATCTGAAGGACCCCAGGACTTAACATAGGCCTCAAAAAGTCAGCACTGGGTGGGGGCTTGGAGGGATAGATGGATAGATGAGTGAATGGATGGGTAGGTGGAAGGGTGAAGGGATGGATGGTTAGATAAATGTCTGGCTGGCTGGCTGGCTGGATAGATGGATGAACGGATAAGTGGTTGGATGGATGGATGGATGGTTGGATGGATGGATGAATGGAAGGACCGATGGATAAATGAATGGATGGATCGATGGATAGATGAATGGATGGACCGATGGATGGATGAATGGATGGACCGATGGATGGATGAAGGGATGGGTGAATAGATGCGTGGAGGGTGGATAGATAGATGAACAACCTTTATTTCTCTGGCTTGAGGTTTGGACTCAATACTCCCCAGGGACCTTGCCGGTTCTTCTTGTACGGTTTCCATCACTTTAGAGGCAGAACACTCCTTGTGGGGACTGCTAAGCCAGGAGAGAAAGTGTAAGTGTAAGTTGCAGGCGAGACAAGAAAGAGAAAGGGATTGTAGGGGTGAGAAGGGGGAGCAATAGCCAGGTGGAGAGACTGAAGAGACTGGGAGTGGGGAGAGAAACTAGGTGAAGTAAACTGAGTCTGGCAGCTTTGAAGGTTTACCCAACCGCAGGCCCAATTACTTCTAATAACACCTTGTGGCTCCTTGGCGCCTTTCTCCCGGGAGCTCAAAGACTTGTACTGACGCAGGGAAGCCACACGCCGGCCATCGAGGGAGATGCTGTTATTACCTTCAGCACCGCTTCCGAGGCGGGACGGTGAGACCCGGAGAAGGGGAGCGAGGGCCCTAGGTCACAGGCAGCTCTCGTGGGGCGGAGCCCGCGCACCCAGGGCCACATCCCTCTGTTGCTGCCGCCTGCCTGGCGAAGCGTGAGGTGTGCTGCACCCCAGCTCCCAGGGAGTCCAGCCGTGCGTTCACGAGATGTCCCACAACACACCGTGAGCTCCCAGGGGCCGCCAGCCTTGCTTCTAGGCGGAGAGGTGACCTTGTCTGAGTCCCCGCAGTGGTCAAGGCTGTACTGGGAAGGGGTGAATCTTGGGATCTGGAAGCCTCACTTGCTCCTTGGGCAGAAGAAGACCACAGGAGGCCGCGCACCGCCCCGGAAGAACTGTGGCGTCAGGTGCCTTCTCTACCCCTGCACGGCTCGCTACTGGGGGCGTCCTCGCTCGTCCTCTGCCGTGGAGGTGGCGGTGGTGGGCTTCCCTCCCCCCAGCCTGCCCTTCTCAGCCCTCACTGCCTCAGTTCTACAGGGCCCAGGGGTCTGCAGGTCAGGAGGTGGGCAGCGGCGTGCCTCAGGCTTGAGTCAATGCGGTGAGTTGTCAAACAGAGCAGCCCCCTCCCTCAAAAAAACAATCTCTTGCAGGGCTGCCAAGAATGTACCTGAAAGGGCGTGATTTCTTGGCGGCCTTGCTCCTGAAGTACCCTTTGTACCTTTATTGAAATGAGAAAAATGCAGAGCATTCCGGAGCTGCCGTGGCCTCAGGGGAAGTCCTGTGCAGACTGGCAGGGGTGAGGCTGCTAATCACCGTTGCCCGGGGCAAGGAGTCCTCCTCCTGCTGGTTCCCAGGCTTTGGAGGAGGGAGGGGGCCGCCCCACTTTGATGCGGAGCTACTGAGAAGCAGGACTAAGAGCCTGGGAATGAAGGTGGAGGGGGCAAGGCACCAGCTGCGCCCTGCTTGCGACACCACCTGTGCCCTATGATGGCAAATGACACCTGTCCCACATGAGCTTTCTGCTTCCTCAGTACCCAAGGCTCCATGGCAGCAGGACTCTGTTCTTGAAACCTTTGTAACTCCAAGGGCAAGCACAGCTCCTGGCATACTAGCAGGCGCTCGAGACTTTTCTAGGAGATGGATGGACGACGGATAGTGGATAATGAATAGATAGATAGACAGACAGATAGTGGATGAATGATGAAAAGTGGATGGATGATGAATGGATAGTGGTAATGGGGGATGAATGATGAATGATGAAAGCTTAGTGGATGGATGGATGGGTGGGTGGATGGATGATAGTAGATGGATGGATGGGTGGATGCGTGAATAGGAAAATGAACAGGATTCTGGGATATAAGGACGAGATTTGGGATCCTGCCAAGGCCCCCATTGTAGCAAGCTGGTCAATAGCGTGCTTGAAAGGGCCAAGCTTAAACGTGTGGTGCGTAGGGAGGAGTCACCCTTGGTGCCCTACCCAGGCAGGCCACCCAGGACTCTTGGGCCTGCCCTGCACCTCCAGGAGTCCTAGGGTGTGGACAGACAGGGGCGGTGCAAAGCTGGGGAGAGGAATGACCAAGGGAGAAAAGGGAAGCTCTGTTTCACCCTTCCCCCCAATCAAGCCAAGTGGCCCCAGCCAGCTTTGCGGTCCTTGGAAGAGTCTAACCTGGGGCCTGGCTCTGCCCTTTCGATGGGCTCCAGATGGCCCCATTACACCTGTCCTTATACTGGCATCTTTTTTCTGGCTGAATCATAGCAGAGGGCTGTGATTACATTTCCATCTTACAAGAGACATAAAACTGGAGCATTGAGAACATGCCTTTCAAGCTGTGGCCTGACTTTACAAGCTCTCAGAGCTGGGGAGAAGGGGGCATAATTGCTTGTTCCTGTTGGAAGGACCCCCCCCCCTTTCTGGTTGTTGGTTCCCTGTGGGGAGCGCAGGGAGCAGAAGGCTGAGAGGTGAAAGGGGAGCACGGTGACCACTGTCCAGCTGGGCCAGGGTCCCAAGCCAGGTGACCTCCAACTACAGTCAGTGCCAGGGTGCTACTCCTTCCCTCCTGTTGAGACTCTGATACCCACACCTTCTCCATCCCCTCTCCTGTCCACCTGGCCTAAAAGCATCTTTTTGTACATGGAGCGGTTTTAGCTGGAATCAAATGAGGTTGAGCCCCAGGGGCCTCATCGGCACCGCCCCTGGGAGTGTGCAGGGCTTCTGGGAGCCATAGAGGGTTGTAGGCAGGGAGGGAAGACCAGGATGCATTCTGTAAAGGCTGCTTTTAGGCAACAGGCTTGATCAAGGCTAAGGGGCCCACAGGGACCCCCTGGCTGAATACAGACAAGCCCAGCAGGAGACGCACCTCAAAATATCCATAAGCCCTAACTGACCAATGGGCTACTTACAACCAGGCAGAGTTACCAAAAAAGGTAAAGTTCCCTATGTTCTCACAGCTCCTCACCTTCCCCCTTTAAACACAGCCCCCACCTGCTGCCGCACCACAGTCTCTCCTCTGCGGGCCCGCCCCTGCCCCCTTGTGGTGTAGTCAACAAACTGTCGCCTTTATTCTGCCTTGGGGGATTCCTTTCACTGCCCGCGCCCCCCCCCATTTGGGGGACACCACACATTCTAGCTAGGCACTTCTGCAAATTGCCTAAAGAGATTACAGTGGGAAGGCGTCCAAATGTCCACAGCCAGAGTAATTGCTTGTGATTTGTTTGCATTCTAAATATGAATTCACGTTTGCACCTAATTCTGATTTAATAATTTTGTAGCCTTTTTCTTAGAGAAGTGCCCCCCAGTGTGTATAAACTTCAGTCCTACAAAACCTCGAAAGGGGTTAGGGTCGCCCTAAGTTCAATGCCCAGCGTCCCTATGGGAAGAGGGAAATGTGGGCGCAGATGCACGGGGAGAAGGCGGTGTGAGGGCAAAGGCGGGGATCGGGTGACACACGACAGGCCAAGGAGGGCCAGGGACCAACTGCCAGCACATGCCAGAAGCTGGGAGAGGCCCGGGGCTCAGTCACCCAGAGCCACCGGGAGGAAGCAACTCTGAGGACACCTGGATCTCAGACTTCTGGCCCCCAGAACTCCTTCTCTCCTTTAAGCTCCCCGTTTGTGGTGTTTTGTTTCACCCCAGCATCCTGGGGAGTCGGCCACCCTTTTAGGGGAGGGAGGGATGGATCTATAAAAACGAAATAAAATCCCAGCTTTTGGGGGAAGTGATTTAGACAGTCAACAACTCACCGTGTGGCTAGCGACTGGCGTTGATAATTTTGACTCTCAAACTGCGGTCGTAAATGGTGATCAGCCTGATTTTTGCTAATGTCTACACAGCAGTGCCAGCCCCTAGCAGGGCACGGCTCAGATCGTGTCCACACGGCCTCCAGCCCTTCGTGCTTTGGCTTCGCCAGGAGCCGTGCAGGACAGAGAAGTTTGTTTTTTTCTTTTTAATCATAGCAAGCCTGGCTCGCTCATCCTTTCTTAGATGGTCTGCGAAGGGAGCAAACACGTTGCTTCATGACGTTCTCAGGAGGCCTGGGCTGAGCTATGAGTCACTCGGGGGTTTTAAAGATGAATGGCTGGTGAGCCGGCTTCTCAGGAAGATTAGCCGTAAGTCATGGCTGTGCTTGTCAGGCTCGGCCGCTGCAGAACTGATTCATGGGGCCAGGAAGCAGGGAGACAGCCTGACACAGCTCGGAGGGCCACCCACCGGTCCGCTGCCTTCCCATGGGTGGGGGGCATTTCTCCATCCGGTCGTTTCTTTTCGTCGTTGTATAAAGTATGGACTATATAAATAGGGACGTTCTCTATGTAGGTACTTATCAGTGTATATCCCTGTTTCTCTCTCCATGTCTACACACACACACACATAATATGCAGGCATACGATCCGTTGCATATGCAATAGACATAGTATAATGAGTGGGGATAACTCAGTGGCTTTCAGGTTTTTAAAGCTGGAGAAACTTTTTTATTGTGAAGCATGACATACATAGAAGAATATGAAACAACAAAAAAGGCAGGGCTGCACGAAAGATCACAAAGTGCAGTGGAGACAATGTGACCCTCCTGCAGCGGCTTCGGCAGGAATCCACCCGCAGTGCCTTTGGAAAGAAACACCTGCTACGCAGGAAGCTGTGTTTAGGTGGCAATTATGACCAGGTAGTTGTCACCGCTAAAGATGGCTGGTAGAAAGGAGGAAAGGGTCAGGTGGTGGTGGGAGCTCAGGGTGGGGGAGGGACATAAACAGCCAGGGCTTTGCTAGCCCCCAGAATCGCCCCTGTGCCCCCCCATCTCTCCATGGTGTGATGTGTAGCATCCTCTGTCCCTTTTCACGGCTCTATAGCATTCCACTGCATCAATGTACCACGGCGTATCTGTTCTAGTAATGCATTTCTGGGCGACTTAAAGTTTTGCTCTATTACGAATAGATGGCTGTAAACAGTCTATCCTTCTATGCTAGCCTTGTCTAAGGGGACCTAGATGAAGGCCAATGCATTTCTCCTTTTGCCCTTTCTTCTTTCCTCTCGCCCCCCCCCCCCGGTCACTTTTTCTCTCTCCCTGTTCCCTTTCCTCCACTCCGGGCACCCAGGATGGCTACCAGGGTGAGGACCTGTCTGCTCTGGATGGCGCCGTCTGCCAAGGCTGTGCCTGGCCTTGTGAATGCCCTTGAGGGCGCCCCTTGCTCAATGCCTTCTCTTCACCCTAAGGACGGTGTACTTGACACCCAATTTCCAGCCCTAGCTACCAGATCGTTTCCCCCCAAGAAGGCATACGCTTGATGCAATTTGTAGGGAGCAGCCTATGATCTCAGGGTCCATAAAGGGCTCAGTCTTTGCTTGGGCAAGTTCTTATCTGGATGACCAACCCCTACCCCTTTACTCCTCCAGACCCTGTGAATCCCCTCTCTTGTGCTCCTAGCGCCCTGAGATTCATATCCTGACTCCCGGTCTCCACTCTGCATGTAGAAAAATGACATGTAAATGCCTCAGACTTTCTGGATGGCATTTTGTTCTATTTCTCGCAAAGATAAATGTGCTCACGCCCCCTGGCTGGACAGTCTCATTCCTGGAAGCTCTTCTATAGAAATGCTGCCCAAAGTGCTTCAAGATAAACGGATGAGAACATTCATTCCAGTGTTGATCAGAAGCACACAGCACTAGAGATCGTCTAAATCCAATAGAATATCCAGCAGCCATTAAAAATCCGGGGAAGATGCCCAGGGATTAGAGTTAAGTGGGGAAAGCCAGTTTCAAGGCAGCATGTCTAGGACAGCACTATGTTTAGAAAACCCCAGAACAGCACGAGTGCAAGAGCTGTGCACACAGAAACAACCCAGGAGGCACATTAGCTGTGTTCACATTGCCCTGGGAAAGCAAGATGGCGGCCGGGGGACCTCCCACTGCTCCCCTCGTATGGTCTGTATTGTTCCCACTTGGCGTGAAGCCTGCAATTGCTTTTGTAATTAAGAAAAATAATAATACATTTTTTAAAAAAATTGGTCTGTATTGTTCCCACTTGGCGTGAAGCCTGCAATTGCTTTTGTAATTAAGAAAAATAATAATACATTTAAAAAAAATTTTTTTTATTTTATTTATGTGACAGAGAGACAGCCAGCGAGAGAGGGAACACAAGCAGGGGGAGGGGCAGAGGGAGAAGCAGGCTCCCCACTGAGCAGGGAACCCGATGTGGGGCTCCATCCCAGGATGCTGGGATCGTGACCTGAGTCGAAGGCAGATGCTTCACCAACTGAGCCACCCAGGCGCCCAATAATACATTTTAAAAGAAGAAATAAGACAAACTGCCAAGACTCGTAGACGATACACCAAGAGTGAACCGTCTCTGAAGACCATCTGGTCTCCACCATGGCTCCTCAGATCTGCTCTTACGATGCAGATGCAGCCATGGGCAACATGCGAGTGAGCGAGCAGGTGTGTTCCAGTGAAACTTTGTTTATAAACGCAGGCAGTGGGGCCGGAGCTGTGGTCTGCGCACCTCCCCCCCCCCGCCGTGTGGAAGCACGAGAAGGATCCTCACGCCAGATTGAGGAGAAAGCTGAGAAGCTGTCCACTCGGCCCAGAAGGGCCGGCAAAGCCAGAAAACAGTGTGATTCTTTTCTTGCCTTTGCACGTGGCTTTTACGAGTATCAGGATGGATCCTAAAGGTTGATTTACAGTAAGCTCAATTTCACACGGTCTGACCCTGAAGAACAGAGGGTCGCTGATAGCTGGAGACACAGGGAGAGCAAGGGCTGACCATTTAGCTGGAGGAGCTTCCCCAGCAACGGACTGTCCTGCCTCCTTGGGCAGAACATGGCCGGCCCGGGCCTGCTCCTTCTGCACACATAGTCCCAGGCTCCTGGGGCCCCCACACATCCCTAGCTCGCTGCTTGCTTGCTTTCTCTGAGGAGCCTGGAAATGTGGATGTGAAGGTCAGCTCAAACAGCCATGGCTCTCGTTTCACAAGAAAGATGAAAAAGAGAAATTACACAAGATACTTTTGGCAAACGGTGAGATGGTGGGGGGCAGAAAGGAGGGTGGTGGGTGTTCTAGCCCCGAGCTACGGCTCTGCACCAGGGCACGGCTGGGCCTGAACACACCTGGCCATGCAGGGAATTCGTCGCCTCTGGTCGGAAGGGCCTGGAGCATGAAGGTCCTGCCGCTGACCCTGCGTAGTTCTCTCCACTGCCCTGTCTGTTAGGATAATATTCCCAATCTGCAGAAGAGGGACACACGGCTTAGAGAAATTGAGTAACTTCTTTCAAGAAATGATAGCTTCAAAATCGCTGAAGGCTGGAGCTGACTGAAGACGCAGCCCATTTACCTGTGGCCCCTCCGTGTCCCCACTTTGAGCCCCAAGCCCTGTGAGATTGTGTCTGCCATCACATTACATCAGTCCCAGGCAGGGGTGTTTGCAATTTTGTCAGACTCAGGCCAGGTGATGTTGGTCAATGTTTAAGGTAATATTAATGTTAAGGTAATATTCTGGGGTGGGGGCTTTGGCAGAGCTCCTGGGTGATGTGAGCAAAGTCTACCCGTCTCTGTCTCCTTCCTCTTCCTCTCCCGGCAGCTCTGCCAGAGTCCACGTGCGTGTGACACCAGCTGTGACTTACGATGTACATGTGCGTGTCACCACCCCATGGGCGGGCCTGACTCAGCACCCACGCCCACCGAGCCGCGAGGAAGACCAGAGGGACTTTCCCCGGGCCTGACTCAGACCCGACGTGCAGGGAAGGGCCACTCGGAAGGGAGCCCTGGCAAGGGGCCAATGGTGGAAGGCTCATTGTCCCCTGCGTCAACTCAGTGCGAGTTCCGTCTCTTGCACCCTCTGAGAGCACTGGAGCCAGGGTCGCAATGTCCGTCCCAGGTAGGCAGAGTGGACGGCAGCCCCCGACATGGAGCGTATCACTCTATCACTCCATATGGCGCTTGGCACTCGTCTGCTGCACATAGTGAACATGTCTAGGATTTGTCTCTTGCCTCCAGTCCACCACATGGGCGCTGGGTTGAATAGTGTCCCCCAGAACTTGTGTTCACCCAGGAGCTCGCAATGGGACCTTAATGGGAAATAGGGTCTTTGCAGATGTAAGCAGTTAAATTAAAATGAGGTCATACTGCATCAGGCTCAGCCCTCAATCCAACGGGACTGGGGTCCTTACAAAAAGACACACACAGGCACAGAGGGAAGCTGGCCATGTGAGGCAAAAGTCAGACTTCCAGGGATTCATTTCAAGCCAAAGTTCTCCAGGACTGCTGGAGCCACCAGGAGCTGGGGACAGCAGGAAGGGTCTTCCTTGGAGCCTTTAGTGGGAATGTGGCCCTGTGCACACCTCGATTTCAGAGTTAACGCCTCTGGACTGTGAGAGAGGACACCTCTGTGGTTCAAGCCCCCTGGTCTGTGGCCATTTAGCACAGCCCCATGACACCAATGCAGTGTATAGCACAAGTTCCCCCAGAGCCCAGGGCCACATGTAGTGATGCATTAACCCTGCAGGTCCCATTTTCCCTCCCTCTCACTTCATTACAACTGGCCAAGTGACTGGGAAAGAGGACTGAGAAGTGATGATGGTGATGATGGGGTTGGTGATGGTGATGGTGGTGATGATGATGATGGCAGTGGTGATGGTGGTGATGGTGATGGTGGTGTTGTGGTGATGATGGTGATGACGCTGGTGATGGTGATGGTGATGATGCTGATGGTGATGGTGGTGACATGGTGATGGTGGTGATAGTGATGGTGGTGATGATGATGATGGCAACGATGATGGGGATGATGGTGATGGTGATGACAGTGATGACAGTGATGATGATGATGGCAACGATGATGGTGGTGATGGTGATGGTGGTGACGTGGTGATGGTGATGATGGTGATGATGGTGATGGTGATGATGATGGCGATGATGATGGGGATGATGATGGTGATGGTGATGATGGTGATGGTGATGACAGTGATGACAATGATGATGATGGCAACGATGATGGTGGTGATGGGGATGGTGGTGATGTGGTGATGACGGTGAAGATGGTGATGATGGTGGTGATGGTAATGATAATGGTGGTGACAGTGATGATGACGGTGATGATGAATAATGGCCCACAGCCTTCCTGGCCCTGGGATAAATTGAAGGGTCTAGACCACAGTGGCAGGCTTTGCTGCCATATGGGGAAAGATCTGTTGGCATAGAAGCCCGGCCAGTAATGTTTAGGAGAAATTCCTCCCTCTGAATGTTCTCCTGTGCTTGTGAAAACAGCTTCAGCCCCAGAGACTTCGAGGTGATGTGTCTGAGCTGCGGATTTCTAAGAGTGTTTGAACAAACCTCCAGGGGCAGCAGCTCTGGGGAAAGAGTCCAGTGGCGAGGGATAGGATAGGGTTGTATACATGGATTAATCACCAGAGGAGACCTGGGTCCAATCCCACCACCACCGGATATTGGTTCTTGTGACCAAGGGACAAGGACAGCCGCCTTCCCTGTGCTGAAGTCTTCCAGCTACCCTAAGAAGCGCTCCGGAGTGAAAGCGTGTTTTCAGAAGATCCTTCAAGAAGCCACAGAGTCTGATTTGGGCAATAATTCAAAAATCCTCCTTTTCATAATCTCATGGTGAATTTCTTAAAGGAATTTGGAAGCTGGGCTGCGGGACAGAGGTAAGGGAAGCAAGTCACTTTGTTCCTTGCAAGCCGAAATTTCCCTCGGGTTAATATTTCTTTATTGACGCTGGTAAACATACACACAGATATTTGAGTAGGCAGACCACTGATCTTGAGCTGCTTCTCCTGCCACCCTATCTCCTCAGGTGAGCCCTACAGACATCACAAACACTAAAGGGAAGTAGAAAAGCCCCAGATATTGGCAGAGTGAGCCATCAGAAGCCTCGGTGCCCTGGAAGCTGATGATCAAAGAACTTCAGAGATTTGCCCTGAGCGCCCAACTCAGAAACAGCAGCACTGGGGTGTGAATGCCAAACACAGGGCTCTTCCCATCATGTCACTTGCACTGATGTTTGCAGAAGCTCAATGTCCGGGTCAGAATCAGCCCTCCCCCTTCCCTGCCCCGGTTTTCCCCAGAGAAGGACAGAGAGGGTGGATTCTTCCCACTGGCAGGACAGACGGCGTCAGCTCAAGCAGGAAGGCAGAGGAGCAGGTCTCCTTGCTCAGATGCCCCCCTGCCTGACCTCTGCTGGGTCATGTGCCATGGGTTGGGGTCACCAGCAACGACAGGTGCAAGCTGTCTTAGGGCTGCCACAGCTGGTGGATTTCCTAGGACCTCCCTCCAGAGCAAAGCTTCTGGAGCACTGCCCCCTCCCCTGGTTAGCCTCGTATTAGGGAGCACTGGGGGGCCAGCCAGATAGGCTGGAAAGAGGTGCTCCTCTGCTTTGGAAACTACCATGCTGGCAGCGACCCCCCTCCAAAAGTTCCAAGAGCAGCACTGTACTTGAGCAACCCCTCAAAGGCACGTGTGTGCACCATCCTTGCCCTCTGTGCAAGCAGTGAAGCCTCAGATGGGCAGAACGGCAGGCTGAAGACTCTGGTCACCGGACCCAGGACCCCTGGCGGGGCAGGCGGGGTAGACACCAGGACCTTCACTGACAGCTAGATGGGGAGAACGATGGGGCTGGGTGCAGAATGCAGAAGAACATCACGGCAGCATCCACAGAGTAATTCGTGGGTGCTCTCTTTTGTCGGGAAAGGCTTCCATTCATTCACGTGTTGGTTCATGCATGCATGCATTCATTCATTCATTCATTTTTCCCTCGGCCTGGAATTTCTCTTCCTGGACAAACACGTTCTCCCTCGCACACTTTTTTGGATTTCTGCTCAGGTGCTCCCCCTCAGAGATGCCTTCACCGTGGCCACCCTGAGCTGGCCCCTGCCTGCCCTGGGCCCGTGACCCCAACCCACAGCTAATGACCCACGAGGGGGTGGGCAGATGGCCAGAGAAAAAGGAGACCTGCTCCTCTCCTGGCTGCAGGGAGCCCACACCTCCTGTCCCGCCTGTGCTTCTCTCAGGTGGGAAGTTGGAGGAGGGCGATGTTAACTCTGAAACTCTCACCCCCATTTCCCTAGCAACCCCAACCTCGCTCTTCAGCCCCAGGGCCAACAGCTTTCTACCCCAGCTCACGGGGCTCCCTGCGCCCCTCACTGTCTGTGCTTATTGTCTGTGTGTCTGGGGGAGTACCCACCTGTGGGGGCAGCGCCTGCGTCACCAGCCCCTGGAATCATGCCTGCTACCATGTGTGCACTGTTACAAAAATGGAAAACGATTGTGCTTTCTTACCACACGAAGTAGGAAGATCTGCGACATTTTTCCTGTAAGTGTGTACAAATTAACCTCAGTCTTTGGGGAGTTGCGTCCTACTCCGTTGTGCAGATGTGCCATAATTTATGCAATTAAACCTTTGCTGATAAAAATGTGGGCCGTTTTCAGATTTGGCTCTTACACACGTGTTGCAATAAATACCCAGCATGCATACCTCTGTGCCCTTGGGTAAGCGACAGACACATTTCAGGAGCTGGGTCAACGTGTATGGAAGATGGACTTTGCCCAATGACTACGCCCAGTTACATCCCCTCCATGGTGTACAAGAGTGAGACTGTGCTCACAGGCGTCCCAGGAACGCTTTCAATCTTCATTGATGAGGCTTTCAGCACACCGGTTTAGAACCAGTTTGATCTCGTGGCACCATTGTAAGGGTGTGCATTCATTCTGATGTTTCGCGCATGCGTGTGCACACCGCGTGTGTGTGTGTGCGTGTGTGCACATGTGCTTGTATGTTTTCATGTGTTGTGTTGCACACATTCTGGATTTTCTGAATGACACCAAATTGTCTTCCACCATGCGACCTTGTTACCTGCTTACATGTTTATAATCACACTCGCATTGGCATCTGGTCCCAGCGTGAGGGTGAGGACTTTCTAGCTTACCAAGCAGAGCGAGCTCAAGTCACCTGGACACAGACCCACAGAGGAACGCTCCCCGCCCAGAGCCTGCCCTGCACTGTCGCATGGAGGACGGTCCTCCCGCTGGGGGTGGGTTGACCTCGGGGCTCTCTGTTTGTAGAAACCCCAGCAGTCCACTAGCCATCCATATAGTAACAAACTATAGAAATGATCCCTGAAAGTTTAGTCTTAGCTGCCAGAATAGTAGAACAAAGAAACAAACAAACGAAAACCACAGTGTAGGCTGTCTCATTACAAGTCAATTTTTATTGAGACTCTTACGTGTTTAGGACCATCAAAGTGGTGGATTGGAGTTTAACCGAGTTCTTTGTTTAGAAAGAAAAGTAATCGTTTTAACAAAACTCAAAAGAGGGACGGGGGGACCAGGGGTTCACAAGAGCCAGGGGACCATGGGCTCCTGGAATTATCCTGCCTGACCACAGAATGACTCTAAAAAGAAACTGAGGCAGGACCCTGGAACACACTGTTGGGGTGAGAAGATGCTGTCAGAGGGAGGAGGGCAGTGACTCAGGGGTTGTTCCAGCCCTCAGAGCGGACCTGCGAGCTCTCTGCCTTGGTCTGCAGGGCTCAGGCCCAGGACGTTGCAGGAGCGACAGCAGACTGTCCCTGAAGGCTGGGAGGCAGGGTCACGTGGGACGGTCGTTGGCCATGCTGCCCTAGCTGGACATGTGGGTTGTTTCCACTCGTCATGACCTTGAATAACATATGAGCTCTTGAAATTCTCCAGGCCCAGAAAATTCTCTAGGCCCAGAAAATTCTCTCTACTCATTGGGGAGCAGACCTTTGGGCTCCTAATTAAATGCTCACCCTAGCACTTAGATTCAAGTCTGTTGAGGGAATCTTTCGGCTTTTCCCACGGGCAAGGTGCCCACCGCGTGGGAGGGTGGCCTGCATGTGCTTGAGGCCAGAGCCGGCTCTTCTGTGTCGGGTCTGGAGCCCCAGGCAGTCTTCTCCTCTATTAACTGGAGCGTTTCGTTTTCTCCTCAATGAGCAACACAAAATGTGGAATCGGCATTCTCTGCTAGATTGACTGATGTCTAGTTCTGGCCAGAAACATACTTGAAACGTCCAATACGGGATCGCCAGTGCGTGGATGACCTACCAGCTGTGTTCAGGCCTCAAGTTTCACACTGTTTCCAAGTGAAGAATCATCAGAAAGCAGCAGATCCTCGTAGCTCTGCCCTCCCCGTGAATGAAACACTTCACCGCGGAATAAACTGAGGCCGTGCCCTTGACGTGTCTCGCGGGCCGATGGAAGAACGTTTCCCCATGGCCTGCCAAACCAGAGGAGAGAGTGATGGCACATGCTGCGCTCTTCCCGGGCTGGCGGCGGTCCCCAGGCGAGACGCGTGCACCCCAGGGATGGCGTGGGATCGCTGGTCAGGGTTCCCACTGCAGGGCAAGCTGACCCTTTCCATCAGAACTACAAACGCATATGTATTTCTTGACCCAGTAATCTGACTTCTGGAATCTACCCGACACCCCTCCTTGCGTGTGTGCAAAGGGATATTAGGTACCAGATCATTCATCACAGCGTTTTAAATAATGATGAAAGGTTGGAAAGAAGTCACATATGCATTAGAACTGAAGAGCAAGCACATACATTTACAGGATTTCCCTGCTATGGAAGACTTCTTATCTGTAAAAAAAGAATAAGCGGCTCTTCTGGTACGATAGGCAGAATAATGGTTCCCCAAAATGTCCACGTCCTGATCGCTGGACCCTGGGACTGTGTCACTTTGCACAGCAAGGGGACTGTGCATGTGTGATTAGATCAGGGACTTGGAGACGAGAGAGAGTATCCCGACTGACCCAGGTGGGCCCAGCGTCATCACAGGGGTCCTTGACCGAAGCCTGAGGCAGAGGGAGGGGAGAAGGACCTGGAAGCAGGTCTGAAAAAAGTGACTGCGGCCATAGGGATGCGGGACGACGGTCAGTCAGGGACTGGGGGCAGCCCCCGGATGCTGGGAAAGACAAGGCAATGAATTCTTCCATGGGGCTTCCAGAAGGGACCAGCCCTGCCAACATACTGATTTTAGCTCAGTGAGACCCATGATGGACTTCTGGCCTCCAGAACTGTAAGGCGATAACTTTGTGTCGCTTTAAGCCACTAAGTTTGTGGTATTTGGTTACGGCAACCAGAGCAAACACATACGCGAAGGAATGAAACACTGTTAATTTTAAAGCGAAATGAAAGAAGAGAAAAGAAGGGAGGGAAGGGGGGGAGCAGATGGGAGGGAGGGAGAGGACAAGGAAAGTGAGAGCAGGAGCGGCGCTGGTGGGGAGAGGAGAGAGGGCCGGGCAGCTGGGCAGCATCCAGACGCGGGGTCACCAGGTGAGCACACAGCTGACCGCGGCCGGTAACCTGACCGCCCCGTGCCTGGGTTCCTGGGTTCTTCATCTGTGAAACGGAGTCAATAATTCATTTACCACTGGATGCTGAGCTGGTTACACGCGAAAGCACCGAGAGCCAGGCCTAGCGTATGAAAGCTCGCCGAAAACGCTGGCTAGCCGGCTCGTCATCTGCTGCGCAAAAAGAGAGGGGGAAGTAAGAATGTCTGCTTCTTATTTGCTTGTATTTACCTAAAGAAATGCTTGAAGGGCACGTTGGAAGCCAACAGGGCGTTGTGTCGGGGCGGAGGGCTGAAGGAGGGAGGTGGAGGGATTTTCGGTGTCCGTAAGCTACGCACCGAGTACAGGCATATGTGTGTTATGCTGTATGCTCGTGTCTGAGTCTGTATTTAATCCACGCGACTGTGCTGCCTTTGCGAACACACTCATACAAACGCACGTGTCTCTTTAAGGCCTTCTAGAACTTCTCTGCAGGAGGCAGGAAGCCCTGGGGAACATGCAGGCGTTGGGGGGGGGGGGTGAGGAGCCCTCCGGACACTGGCCTGGCCTCTGCTCTCACTTTATAACTTTAAGGGAATTGTCCTGATTTATATACTGTGGTTCAAATTCTTTTAGGGCAGGTGACACACATTCTATTCTAATTTATTTTATTTTTTATTTTCTTTTATTTTTAAATTTTATTTATTTATTTGACAGAGAGAGAGAGAATGCGTACGAGGCATGGGCAGCAGCAGAGGGAGAGGGAGAAGCAGGCGCTGTCCCAGGACCCTGAGATCCTGACTGAGCCGAAGGCAGACTCTTAACTGATTGAGGCACCCAGGCGCCCCAACAGACATTCTATTTTAAATAAATAAATAAATGTGCAAATACTAACAACAACTTTCATTGCTTGAGCTCCTGTTACCAGCCAGACAGTGTGAGATGCTTTACACTCACCCTCTGTAATTGTCCTGACAACGCTGACTTTGCAATTCTTATGCCCATTTGGCAGAGGGGGAAACTGAGGCCCGGCCAGGCTGAGTCACCCCCCTGAGGGGCACAGCTGCCGAGCAGAGAGCTGGGATTCGCAGCAACATCTGCCTGACTCCAAAGCCCGCATTCCTTCTCCTGCAGCTCAGGGCCTGGCTGGAGAGGGGGCTGCCCGCAACACCAGGGGCCCAGACACCAGCCGAAGCCACGCCCTGCCCCTCCTCACTCCACCCTGCCCCGAGAGCAGGTGACGGCACATCACGTCCTCCTTCCTCACCCTCACCCGCAGACGGCAGGTCCGGAGAATTGTCAGAACGTCCTTGTCCATAAGCACGCGTGTTTCTATTTCCTGGTCCTGTCCTAACGCTTAGTGAGGAGGAAGTACTTGTCAGCGTTGGTCAGCTTCCTCCTGCTGCCTGCACGCAGGGTCCCTTGGGGACTGGAAGAAATCAGACTCTTCCCCCTCGGGGTCTCTGTTGTCCTCTGCCAAGGCCGCTTCTCCATTCCTTGCATTGCTCCTTCTCCTATGCCAGGCCTCTGCTCACGTGGGCAATATCCCCCCTGCTTGGCCCGAGGGGTGGGCGATGCTCCTGCGGCTTGTCCTTCAAGGCTCCTGCTGCAGCTCCTGGCACCTGTCTGTTGTCTCTCTTGCAGGACCAGGTGCTCCAGAGGCGGTGACCATGTCTGGCACAGACTCTGACCCATCCAGCCCTGAACAGGCCACGTGGTCAGCAGAACTGACGTCGGGACCTCACATTAGCACAGCGCATCGGAACTTAGTCCAGTATCACCTGCTGCTTCATTTCCAGTCCATTAGGCCATCCTAGCCATTCTACCTGCGGGCCTGCTTCTCTTGCAACTTGGACTCCGTCTTCCTGGGATTTATCTTACCACATGCCTTCCCCCCCTTGTATTACTACTCACGAGATCTGAGCTGAAAATTACAAAATTTTATTTTATTTTTATTTTTAAAGATTTTTATTTACTTATTTGAGAGAGAGAGAGAAGGAGAGAGATCATGAGCAGGGGGGAAGGGTAGAGAGAGAATCAGACTCCCAACTCAGCAGGGAGCCCGATGCAAGACTCGATCCCAGGACCCTGGGATCATGACATGAGCCAAAGGCAGTCGTTTAACTGACTGAGCCCCCTAGGTGTCCTAAAAATTACTAAATTTTAAGCAAAATAATAAACTTTGTTTTAAACTTACCTTTTATTTATAGAAGTGATTTAAATAAATAAATAATCTATTTATCTAAATAGTTTTGCTATGGAGCACACGATTCCTATTATTTCCTTATGCATCTGAGGATCTTATATATAATGTCACAATTAAATCATTCCCTTACATTCTTTTTTCCATTGCCTTCTACTTTCTCACAAGACGAAATGTACTCTTACCATCCACCCCAAGGTAAGTTTGTCTGTCCCTCCGTAAAAAAGGGAAATTTGCTACCAGCAGCAAAGGACCCACAAAAATATCCAAGGGACGATGACCCAGCAGGAAGTGTTAAGCCCTCTGCTGGGTGCACACAGCACCTTTGTTCCTTTATCTTCCCACAGAAACATCTTTACATTTATAGGCTTTCTACCAATATTTACTTCTGTTTTCTAGTGTAGCGCTATTCCGACTTGCAATACTGGTTTCGGAGCATTTTCCAGAACGCCCAGGGGCAGTTCTTTCAAAGCACATTTAAGAGAACGTATAATGCATGAGAAACAAACTGAGGGCTTCAGAGGGGAGGGGGGGTGGGGGAATGGGATAGGCTGGTGATGGGTAGTAAGGAGGGCACGTATTGCATGGTGCACTGGGTGTTATATGCAAGTAATGAATCATGGAACTTTACATCAGAAACCAGGGATGTACTGTATGGTGACTAACATAATAAAACATTAAAATAAAAAAAAGAATGTATAAGGCAAAGTTCTATTCCGATCTTTTTTTTGAACTGATACACCTCCTTTTCTAAATTTTTAATTCTTTGTATTTATAAAAATATACTTTGTATATATCAAATAGTCTCTTTATTTAACATATGTGTGTATGCTATTTAAACAGAACCCAGGATGAGAGTTGACATTCCACATATGCTGGAGGGATGACTTTTTTGATGCCCGTGGAAGACCCTAGTCATAGGCTAATCAGATGTTCACTTCCCTCCACATCGTATGTTTTCAGGGAAAAGCAAATTAAAGCAACAATCCAGATGCCACTACATACCGACTAGCATAGCCGAAATCCAGCACCAAATGCTGGCAAGGACATACGGCAATTCATTCACGGCTGGTGGGAAAGCCAAATGGTGCAACCACCTTGGAAGACCGTTTGGCCATTTCTTACAAACCGAAATATACTCTTCCCGTACAATCCAGCGGTCATGGTCTTCTGTGCATAGGAAACCTGCGCACGGGTGTCCGTAGCAGGCTCATGCGTAACTGCCAAACCTTGGAGACCACCAAGCCGCCCTTCCAGAGGGTGAATGGGTAAATAACCTGGTCCATCCAGCCAATGGGAGACCCCCCAGCGCTGAGAGGAAATGACCCATCATGCCGTGAGAAGACACGGAAGGACCGTAAGTGCTTATCGCCAAGGGACAGGAGCCAGTCAGAGAAGGCTGCGTGCTGTGGGATTCCGCCTATGGGACATCACGGGAAAGGCAAAACCGTGGAGACAGTCAGAAGATCAGGGGTTAAAGGTGGGAAGATAAACAGGCAGAGCACAGGATTTTCCAGAACGAGGACACCCTCTCTACCATGCTGCAACGGCGGATACCTTCGACCGTGTGCTCGTACAAACCCACAGCACATATGGCACCGAGAGGGACCCGTATGCCAGCTACGGACTCTGGGTGATGACCATGTGTCAGCCTAGGGCTGTCCTTGGCGAAAAACGTACCGTTTGGTGAGTGATGTTGGTAACAGGAAGTCTGGGCACATATGGGGGCACAGGGTCCAAGGAAAATTCCTCTGCTTTGCTCTCAATTTTATTATAACCCTAAAATTGTTCCAAAAAATAAAATCTTAAATTAAAAACCAAATTCCGTTCCCAAGGGTGTTGCGTCTCTCTGTCTACCAGCTGCAGAGGCTAGGAAAGTCTCGCCTCCGAGCCTCCCTTTCTCACGTGTCTCCCGGGTGAGGCTCAGAGCCTTCAGCCCTCCAGAGGCTCCGAAGGGTGCCGTTTCCTCCCCAGCATGAAGCACTCCGCCAGCGGTGTGTTTGGTGGATGGGTGACTGAAAGACAGGCTAGCAGGCACGGCTGATTTACGACAGGTGACAGAGAGCCAGGCTCTGTGACCTCGTGGGCACCCTCAGAGCATCTGGGCCTGAAGCTGGGACACGGTTTGCACCTGGATGTCTGGAGCCGCTCTGGAGCCCCTCCTCCCCTCCAGTGAGATTGGCATTTGGTCCGGGTGCCTCTGGCTGCCCTCTGGGCCCCTGCATCCAGCGCTGCAGGGGAGGGAGCGAGCTGGGATGCCCGGGCTTGTTCCCAGGCCCAAGCTATTTCGAGCTTCCCACACTGCGCTCCAGGACCCAGATCAAAGCCCCGGCCAGGCCCTTCGGCTAGAGTTGCTGGAGGCGGGCACACATTCCTGTGTCTTGGCAGTGAGGCTTTCTGGCAGAGGGCAGGAAAGGAATCTGGGAGGCGCTGCCTTTGTGTGGAGGACGACGCATCCTGAACCCAGAAGCACGGATGCCTTCCTAGAGGCTGAGGCCTGGCCTCATTGGATGGCCCGGTGCTGGGGCTGTGGGCCACATCGGGGTCCGGGAGGGGTGTCAGGCCGTGGGCCGTACTGCCACAGTGCCCTGCAGTCAGCTCTGCCTGAGGCTCCCCGTGCTCCCCGTCTGTGCCCGTGTGTGGGGTCCCATCACTCAGCCAGACCCTTAGCTCCCAAATGCGGGACCCCTGGAGAACTCAGCCTGCCATTCTTGGTTTGCTCATGCTCAGTGAAGCTTCAGCAAGGACGGGAAGGCTAGGACTCCCACAACGGGATTCAGGGCATTTAGCAGGAGCCGGTTTTGCTAAAAAAGAAAGAAAGAAAGAAAAAGAAAATGTCTTTTTCATTGTTGCAGTGCTCAACACCAGGGCAGGGAACATTCACATCGCCTTCCCGAATACCCAAGAATACAGGGCAGTTGTTGACAAAGGGACAAGAGGTGGGCTTCAGCTGCCTACTGCCTCCCCGCCCCCATTTCCTGGGTCCAGGGGCTTCTTGGTGTCTAGCACCCTGTGTTTCTGGGTCTGTGTATGCTGAGGGCTGAGCGGCTGCCAGCTTAGCCTGCAGGCACGGCAAGGGCTAGAGCTCCCTCGTCTGGAAGCTGCCGCTCTGAACCCAGGTGTCTGTCCTGCTCGGGTTCAGCCAGGGTCCAGCAAACAGGAATCACGGACAGCCTTTGGTCAGAGAACCAACCTGTCTGTGCACAGCACGTGTGGGGTGGAGCCCCGGCAGCGGGGCTGCGTCCTTGGTCCTGAGGGGCAGATGCTGGTGCCACACTGAGGATCGCTTTTCTGGCCTGTGGACCGCCACGCCACCCACCTTCCCCCTGAGACACTTTTGCACAGGATTGCTGTGCCTCTGCTGTCCGGGGGCTTAATGCGAGAGCCGGCCATCCCTCCCTACCCACGATCAGCACTGCTCAGTGATGCAGCATTTTACTGCATTCCCCTTCCCATAAAAATTAGAGGCAATTGAATAATCACGGTGATATAAAACACAATGCAATAAACCGCAACGTCTTCTAGATGCAACCCACGTGAGGCGAGAGTGGAAGGAGCAAGGGGGGGAGGTAGATGCCATCCCCTCGAGAGGAGAACCCCGGACCCCAGGGCTGACAGCGCTGTACAAAGAGAAGCCCGAAGAGAAGAGGCACAGGATGAGACGAATGTGTCTGAGGCAATCATCCCTGAAGGTGGGCACGAATGTTATTATTTTGTAACTCTCTGGACCTGGGGTCTGACATTTGCACCCTCGTGCCCAGGGGATTCATTCCTCACGGCATGGGAGCTGTCCCTGTTCCCCCCAGCTGAGCCTCGGGGCTACCCATGACCCCGCAGGGAAATGCCAGGCAAGGAAGGCATCTTCCAAAGCAGGCCTTTGCTGCACTGACTGGAGAAATGGAAAGCACACAAACAACGTTTAAATAAAAGGAAGCAGACCAACCCCAGAGAAGTTTCTGGGATGTCCTGGCAGAGGAGAAGTCATGGGCCTTGGCTCCCTTCCCCCATGGCCAGCTTCCGCGACGTGGAATGGCTCTAAGGCCTTGATGCTTGAAGAGACGCGCATAGATAAGTATCTGATTTATAATTTATGGCGCAAACCTTAATTCTCCGAACACATGGCCCTGGCTGGTGGTTTCTCGCGACTCCTGGCTTACCTCTCCTTTCTCATACTGCGCTAACGCCGCCAGTCTCTCCATGACCGTTTCTCAATGTGTTCCTATTATTTGACTGTGGCTCCGTTCATTTTGAAACAGGGAATCAATCCTTTTCAGAAAATGAATTTACATCATCTCAAGTCCCTGAGATCCCTCCAGACCATCCATGGTGGGCTCCAAAGGGTAGCAGAAACAAAGCCCCAAGTACAGCCTGACCTTTCTCAGTAAAGGATCATGGCCACAGGTCCGGGGACCTTGCCAACCCTCCTTGCTCCGGGAGCACACAGGGGAGAAGGCACGAGCCATCCTGCCCCCTGCTGGCCAGAGGGCGCCAAGTCCCCCACTTCTGCCTGTGACCCCTCTGCCTCCTAACAGCTGGGGAGGGCTTCCGCAGCTAAAGGAAATGTCTTTTACAGCATGCAGGCGTGGGACATAATCACAGCGGGCCGTCAACACGTCCCCAGGCCTCTGGGAAGCGAGTGAGCTTGCAGAGGCTGTAAGGACGACTTGTTCTAGCAAAAAAGTCACCAGGGCCCTCTGCTTTCTATCGGCAGGCATTTACACACCAGCTCCCTGGTGCTCCGCATTGTGCTGGGCTACGTGGGGTCCGAGAAAGCCCGAGTCCAGCCCTTGTCCTTCCAGAACTCACAGAAGACTCTGGGCCTTCCACGCACCAAGGGCAGACACAGACCTGTTTCTACCAGAGCCTGGAGGGTAATGAGCCCAACACATCTTGTCGCCCCCAGGTTGTCCCCCCAAAGACTGCGTGGACTCTTACTGCCACCCTCCATAAAGCACAGGGAGTGGAAAGAGGGAAAAAGTGGGCATTGTGTTCCTTGGCCATGGAACGTGCACGAGGGGCGCTGGGTGCCACAGAACGCACACGAGGGCGCTGGGTGGGAAGTCCTTCAGACACGCTGCCCCGGTGAGCTATAGACATGGAGCTTTCTGTTGTTGGGGGGCAGAGAGAGGGCTCACAGAAAATGCCCAGACATATCAGGTGCCTGGGACACTAAACAAAGGACCGCAAAATGCTGGAAACGACAGAAATATATTCTTGCCCTCCTGGAGGCCAGAATTGTGAAATCAGGGCATGGGTAGGGCTGGTTCCTTCTGGAGACCCCAGGCGAGAATCTCCTCCATGCCCTCCTGCAGACTTCTGGTGCTGCCGGCAATCCTTGGAATTCCATGGCTTATAGACGCGGCACTCAGACCCCTGTCCCTGTTTCCACGTGCCCCCCACCCCCTGTCGTGTCTGTGTGTTTCCAGTCTCTCCTCCATCTAATAAGGACACTTGGGATTCCTTGGACTGCAGGTGCACCCCTGCACCCCGCCAGCCCTCCAGCCTCCATCCCTGCCTTCACATGGCTGTCTCTCTGTGAACTTTCCTCCTCTAAGAAGGATGCTGGTCGCTGGGGTTAGGGCCACCGGATAATCCAGGATGAGCTCATCTCCGGGTCTCATGCAGGCGGCGCCCAGAGCCCTTTCCTTTCACTGGTATCACCAACTTGGACAGGATGGGGGACACAAGCCTTGACGAAGTATGTTGTGCAGGGCCCAAGGTGCACGGAGAGGGCTGGCTTGCCTTTTGTTCCCTTAGGCCTCTGTGAGGACAAATGTCTCCCGTGTCTTCATAGCAATAAGCAGGCTGCAGGCTCACTTTTGAAGCATCTCCCTGGTCATGGGAACTCTGTGCTCTGACAACCTTAGACCAAGGTCACTGACTAATCCCTGGGCTTTTAGACTTCTCTGGCTGGGTTCAAACAATCGAGGCCATCATCCTCAAACCTGTACCATTGCATGACGTGGGGGAGTTCAGGATTCTGGAAATAAGCCTCTGCAGAAACCCTGTCTGGTGGTTATATCAGACCTGACTTCACTTCTAGAAATGATCCTAAGGAAATGCCCAGAAATATAGGAAATGATTTATGCATGAGGAATGTTCATTTTGGATTACTTTTAAATTGCAAACAGTTGGAACCAATCTACATAAAATTGGTTAGCTATTTGTTGGAATGTTATAGAACAAATTCAAGGAACATTAGTGATAATATTTTAAAGGAAAAGTGTATGATGTCAGCTAAGCTTGGTAGCCACACACGGGGAAGAAATGGAAGGGCGTGTACCAAAAGTGTGCCGTCCCTGAGAGGCAGGGTTATTTTCTTCTTTATGATTTTTGTATTTTCCATAGTTACTCAGGAGGCCTGTATTCTGTGCATGTATGTATACACAGTAGTGTCCTGGGGCGCTGTGACCAGGTCCCCCAGACCGGGGGCTTACACAAGAGAAATGTCTCATCTCGAAGTCTGCAGGCCAGGAACCCAGGACTGGGGTGTGGGCTGGGCCGGCTGCTCTGAGGCCAGCACGCAGACTCTGCTCCGTCCCCTCCCCCACTTCTGGGGGTTGGCCAGCATCTTCGGGGTTCCTTGGCTTGGAGATGCACCACTTGCCTTCCACATCACAAGGCCTTCTGCGTGCGTGTCTCTCTCTGTGTCCAAATGTCCCCTTTCATAAGGACACCAGTCACACTGGATTTAGGGCCACTCTATTCCAGGGTGATGTTATCTTAACTGAGTCCATCTGCCATGACCGCCTTTCCCAGTACGGTCACACTCCAAGGTCCTGGAGGTTAGGACTTGAACATATTAATTGCAAGGGACACAGTTCAGCCCGTAACTGTCTGCATATATATGTTTACACAGACACACATATTTTAGAAAGATAATGCAACAGAAAAAAGTGTGTTTTCTTTTTCTTTTTTTTTTAAGATTTTATTTATTCATTTGACGGAGAGAAAGAGAGAGCACAAGCAGGGGAAGTGGTAGGCAGGGGGGAGGGAGAAACAGGCTCCCCACTGAGCAAAGAGCCCAACCCGGGATTCGATCCCAGCACCCTGGGATCATGACCTGAGCTGAAGGCAGCTGCTTAACCAACTGAGCCACCCAGGCACCCCAAAAGTGCCTTTTCTTAGCCTGTATTTCTGAAGCGTGGGAGCTGGCCGGGGGGCACAGTGAGGATGTCGAGGGGGGAACAGCTGGCCAGTGAGGAGGGCCGCGGTTCAGAGAAGCCTGTAGCCCTGAGATTATGGGAACACAGAGGCCGTGTCCCTGTGTCCTCTCGAGGCAGGTAGACTTGGACCCCAGCAAGTGGGTGCTGTCCACACTCGGAGGCACCTGACTCTGAGCGGCTGTGTGGGGACAGTGGGCTCTTCACCGTGTTCGCAATCCGCTTTTCCCAAATAACAAGCCAGAGGGGGTAGCGGGGAGCACCTGGATGGTCCTCGAGGCACTGTAGGGCGACGGAGCAGAAAACTGCCTGCGGGGCCCGGGGCTTCCCAGGCCATCAGGCTCCTCTTCCCAGGGGGCCGCATGGTGGGCGAACTTCATGGAAGGATGCCCCCTGGCCCCGCCGGGCTCTGGCCCACCCACTGCTTCCCCTCTTCCTCCTTCCCTGCAGGCCTGTCCCCAGCCAGCAATGCCGGCCCCCACGCCCCCCCCCCACCTTGCCCTTCTGACTCGTCTCTGGTGGCAGCCACAGCTGCCTGTGGACAGCAGGGGACATGGGTGTGCAAACACTGAGTAACCCGACCGTGTGGTGAACACCAGCATGAGGGCTCCTTCCGAACATGGGGGCTTCCCAGAAGGCTTCTTAGAGGAGGCAACAGAAAAATGGGGGTTTCCAGGCCTGGAGAGCAGGCTAAAGGGAGGGGGTGGGCACAGGTTGGCAGGAGGGCATCACTCTGGAGGGGCAGGGCGGTGGCCCCTGGTTGCGTAGTGGGAGGCAGGTGAAGAGGGAGGCTGGAGCCGCACCGGCCCATGTGACTGAAGCATGTCTTTACCCTGGAGGCCACAGCGGGGCTGCATGGGGGTGAGGAAGGAGGTAGGCAGCAGCTTGGGGTCAGAGGGGAAGGTCTGGCTTGGCCAGGAGGGGCTACGGGAATGAGGGGGCAGCTCCAGAGCCTTGGGGGAGGAGCCCCTTCCCTTCTGACCTCCGGGCTGGCCCAGGACAGAGGAGAACAAAGCTGGGCAGGATTTGGGGAGGAGAAGGGAGGCTGAGCAGACTCCTGGTGGAAATATTCAGCAGGCGAGGGGAGACGGTGCAGGTTCTGGGCCAGGGGAGAATCCCTCCAGGGTGGAGCCGGGATTCCCGAACTTACGGAGGCCCTGGCAGGACAGGGGCCGATGGGAGGGCCAGGGGAGAGCCCACAACTTTCTTCCTGGCCTCTGCTTCCAGTCTCGGCCCTTCTGCATGGACGTTGTCCCCTGGCCCTATTGGCAGGATGGGGGTGACCTGCTGGGTGGACCAGATAATCTGGAGTTGGCTTCCCCTCCTCCTCCTGCACCCACAGGCCTTTCTCCGGGGGTCCCAGGTCCTGCCAGTCCACGTGGCTTTTCCCTTCCCTATTCCACTTTCATTCCGAGGGGGCATATCACCACTGTGGCCTGGGAGAGCTCCAGCCCCGTCACTGGGTCACAGAAATGTAACATGGGGTGGGGGGAGTTCTGCAGACAGCCTGGCGGAGGTGGGCCCAGATCGGGGTATCAGTCCCTTGACAGACTGGGCGGCTTGAACAGCAGGAAGTTACTTTCCCAGGCTGGAGGCCAGAAGTCAGAGAGGGAGGTGTCTGCGGGGCCCTGCTCTCTCCAAGGGCCCCAGGGCAGAATGCCTGCTGGCCTCTGTCCTAGCTGCTGGGGTGGCTGTTGACCCTCGGTGTTCTTTGGCTTGTAGATGCGTCACCCCAGTCTCTGCCTGTCTCCTGGTGTGTCTCTTTGTTGGTGTCTCTTTTCTTCCAGGACACCCATCCTTGGATTCGGGGCCCAGCCTTGTCCAGACTGGTCACGTCGTACCTTGATTTCCAAATCCAGGCACATGCACAGGCGCTCGGGGCTGGGCCTGAGCCATAGCTCTCTGTGGGACACGGGAACCCCCATAATGGGAGAGAAACACACATGACCTCACGCTTTGCCCCTTGGCCCTTAGGGAGCTATCTGCCCACACAAGAGAGGTTCCCCAGGGAACAGTGGAGTGGTGAGAACCCAGCCAGCTGCTCCAGGGGATAGCTGAGAAACCTCAAGAATGCAGAGCCCCAAACTTCCTTAACCTGAGACAGTGAGAGTCCCGGATCAAAGCATCCTGAGAACAATGCCCCGAGCCAGCAGTGTCTTCTCCCGGTGTCTCATGTCAGGCTCCAACACGCCTGGGTTCTCAGCGCTGCTTTTAACCCCTGCCAGCACGGCGTGCGCCCGGCCCCCTGCTCCTCCAGCTCCCCCAGGGCTCCTCCCGAAGTCACTGGGCAGGGGCTGCGTGTGCCAGGAGCCTGCCCAACTGCTCCCCGGCCCAGGGCCGCTCCCACCCACTGGACAGCAGCTTTGACACGGCTCCTTCTTGAGCACTTGGGGCCTGCTCCTCCAACCTTTGCCCTCCTGCACCCGGAGGGCAGACTGGCTTGACCAGCCTGGAGAGTGGCTCTGAGCCAGGGAGAGGGCTGAGCTGGGCGTCAGGAGCTGGGGAGCTGGAGTCCTGACCCGCCCCTGGAATTGCGGGGGCACTGGCCCGGGGTGGGGGTTGGGGAAGACTGGCCCGTCCAGCAGCTGGTGGCCACACCCCCAGCCTCAGGATCCACCTTGATGGGGTTCCAGCCCAGCCTGTGGCTTCAGGGACTTGGCACAGGGCCTTAGCCCTGCAGTGGCTCACTTTCCTCATCTGTAAAGTGGGCTAATAGGAGCCCCGTCCCCGGGGCCGTGTAGTTAGATGGCACCGTGCCTGTAATGCACGTCGCTCTGAGGGACCCTGGAGCCTTGTCGCTCTGGGCCTTGCTTTCCTCACTTGCATATCGAGTGACAGAACCCCCGGGTCCCTTCCAGGTCCTTGCCGCCGCCCACGCCCCTTCCAGGGTCTGTGCAGTGCCGGCTCCTGCAGAGAGAGGCACGGCTTCCACCTCCGGCCTGAAAAGATAATCGGAGACATTCTAACGACTTTAAGAGCTTACTTCTTTGATCGAAAAACAGTCTGGCCTGGGCAGTGCCAGGCAGAGGTGTGTGGGAGTGCTGCCCCACAGAGGCCGGGGCGAAGACTTACACAGGCAAACCAAGGAAGCAAGAACGACATTACTGGATTGGCTGCAGTGCTAAGCCTCGCTGGCTGTGTCCTCGGAGCTCTGGCTTGGTGACCTTGAGGCACTTACACACTCAGGTTTCACTTTGCACTGGAGGACCACCGCTGCACTGGAGCTGCCTTGGTGTGATGGCCTCCTTGTTCACTTCACACCTGCTCTGGGGACACCCCAGTCCCCAAGGCCACCCTGCCCCCTTCTGCCCTATGAGGACTAAGTGGCTCCCCTAGGGCAAGCCCCTGGCCAGGCCGACCCCACAGGCTGTGACCTTGACCGTCTCATAGCTCACACTGATGTGGTTTTGGAATCTAGGTGATGTTGGGTGGGGTGAGGTCCGGAGCCGACCACCAAGAAAGACATCTTGAGATGTCTTTGGTGCAAAAAGGTGGCTTTATGAAAGCACGGGGACAGGACCCATGGGCAGAAAGAGCTGCTGCCTGGGGGTTGCGAAGGGTGACTGATTACAGACTTGGGAGTTGGGGGAGGTAAGGAAAAGCGAGGTTTCAAAAGAAGACATCCAGGATACCGGAGGACACCCTCTAGCAAGGCATTAACAGGAAGGCAGTTGGGAGCTTCCTGGAAGAATGTCACACATGGCCCCCTAGGACTGGGGATGGGTGTGCATGGCACCAGCTTTGCTTTGTCCTCAGCCTCTTCTCCTTCATCAACGGAGCCCCCCCCCCAAGGTCAAAAGACCCTGAGGTCACAGGGTCCCCAGGTCACAGGGACCCAAGGTCACAGGGGCTCAGAAGGGCCTGCCCCCAGGGGGCCCTGCGCCAGGCTCAGCACTCTGCTGCGGCCATCCAGAAGGTCTTATTACTACTTGAATGTTCATGTTGTTGCAGGCAAGTTCATGTTGTCTGGAGGCCCCCAAAGTATGGGGCCATACTGCCCCCTCTATAGGGATCCAGGAGCTTCCCTCTCTCAGACTCAGGCCCCATCAGGGCAGGTATATGACCCCTGAACCTGCAGGAGGAGAAGGAAGATGTGGAGACCTGGGTGAACACCTTCACACAAGACAGACCCAGACCCTGGGCTGCTGTTCTGGGCTTACAGGAGGGGGTGGGCACAAAAGAAGGGGCAGAAATCTCATCTGAGGAGGCCTAGTTGGGGATGGGGGCTCCTGGGTACCGGGAGGAGGGTCCGCATTGAAGACAGGGAGGACTGAGCACGTGAAGGGCCAGCAGGGACCGGAGGGGAGGACACAGGAGACACTGACTCCCAGAGCGAGGCCAGGGGAGCGCAGTGCTGGGGAGGGGGCACTGACCCAGGAGCTCCCCCTCTCCTCTCTGCTCCTGTGGGGGTGGGGCTGAGAGGCTCCATTGCTCGGCCCCACTGCGCAGCGGGAAGAGGGCGCTTGCTGTGGGCTGGAGGTGGGCGCAGGACAGAGACCCAGCATAGAGACAGCGGCCACCCCACCGGGGCCGGGACTCAGGGTGAACACCTGCTATCCCCCAGCAGAGGGTGGCGTGGGTCAGCCGAGGCCAGTTGAGGCTAGCTGAGCCAGGAAGCATGAACTTTCAGTGCTTCCTGCCTGTGAGCCTGTGGCTTTCCTGCAGGGTCCAGGGGGGCGCAGGGTTTTGCCAGGAGGGGCCGGGGCCGGGGCCTGGGGGTCTGCAGGCAAATCTGCTGTCAGCCATGGACTGAGAGGTGGACAGGGAAGGCATGAAAGGAAAGGGGATGGGGCTGGTCTGGCAGGGGCACCTGAGACCCAGGAGGAAAGAAGGTCACAGCGTGGAATGCTCAACATGACCTTGCCCAAAGAGAGGCCTGGCCTCGGCCCTGTGGCTGCTGGGAGGGGGTCTCTAGTCCCCCTGCAGGGCCATGCCTGGTGGTGTCTCTGTGAGCCTGGGGGCCTTGGGCCTCACTGAAGAGCCTAACAACGTGCCTGGAAGGTCTCCAGCCCACTGTGGTGGGAAGTCGCCCACGGAGGTGGAAGAGACAGCATCATGTCCGGGCGCTCTCTGATTGGCACCGGCCACCGGGGCTGGCCTGGTTGGCTCGTCCTGGAGCAGGAACGTGGCCAGAAGGAGCGAGTGTCTCCTGACGCTGCCCCAGGAGACGGGACAGAGAGGTTTACGTGGATACAGCCAAACACCAACCTCACCCCCTCCCCGCCCTCCCTGCGATCTTGCTTTGTTCAGACGGCTCTGTCCGAGGCAGGTCTCAGGGGTGGGGGTGCAGGTGCTCTGCGGTGAGTCTTTTCTGAGGGTCAGGGGCTTGCTGCGTGTCCATCAGGGACTGGGCGGGCCCCCTACAATGGGCAGTGTCCCTGAGGACGACATTCATTTTCTGGGGCTGCTGTAATGAAGGGCCGCACACCAGGGGCCTAAACAGCGGAAACATGTTCCCTCGTGGTCTGGAGGCCAGAGTCTGAAACTGGGGTGTCTGCAGGGCCATGCTCTCTCTGAAGGCTTTAGGGGGTGCGGGGGTCATTCCTGACTGCCCCCCTTCCTCGGCTTGTAGGCGCCTTGCCCCCAGCCTTGCTGGTCATGTGGCCTCCCCGTGCCTCTGTATGCCTCTAGTTCCTGTAAGGACGCCAGTCATGGACTCAGAACCCACGCTAATTCAGCGGGACCTCATTTGAACCTGATGACACCTGCAAAACCCTAGTTCCAAATAAGGTCACTTTCATGGGTACTGGGGGTTAGCACGTCAGCATGTGTTTTTCGAGGACACGATTCACTGCACACCAGGACCTGTGAGGGAAGGGTTCTGCTCCTCTTTGGTGACAGCACATGCCCCATTTGTTTGCCCCGCCCCCCTTCACCCCTGCACTACCACCTCCCACCCCTCTCCACCTGCTGCCCCCAGGACCTCCTTTGCCTGGAGGTCACCTCCCCCAACCCCCACTGCTCAGCGGGCTTCACCTCCACAAGCTTGACCTCAGCTTGGCCACCCCCCTTCCCCAGCCCTGTGCCTTTCTGTCCGGCCCCCTCCCTGCCAGAGCCTGAAAGGAGAGCAGGCAGCGGGGTCTGAATTCCAAGGCAGGGGTAACGGGGAGCTTGAACCTGGGTGGCCACCACGCTCCTTTTGCAGGCTCCTTAAAGGGAAATGCAGATCAGACTGTGCACCAAGGCCATCCCTGCAGGGGGCGCTCCGGAAGGCCTCAGGGTGGAACGCAGGCCGGCATGCACCCAGGGGTCTCACCTCACCACCATCCGGTCCCTCCCTGCCCTGCCGGTCTTCTAAGTGGTCCTCCTACCCTGGCTCTTAAATAATCCATGAGTCCTCTGCAGTGCATCCAAGGGGACGGTCCAGTCCTCCCCGTGTGACCCCCCACCGCTGCTCCAGGGCCCCTGCCACGGAGCCGGGTCCTAGCCTGCGCTGTGCACACACTCACCCGGCACTCCCCTCGGCCTTGAAGCTGGGACATCCGGGGTGAGATTAGGAGGTGGGGCCATGGGAGGTGCTTGGGTGGGGAGGGCGGGCGCCAGGCTAGGGGGTCAGGGGCCTTCCTTATGGAAGAGCCCCCCGGAGCGCTCCCTCCTGCCTTCCCCTGTGCCGACAGTGATGGGGTCCCTCCCCCAGCCACGCAGCACCCTGCGGAAGGTGAGAGACACTCCTGTCGTTCGCAAGCTCCCAGTCTGTGGTATTGGGGGCTGAGCCCCTAAGTGTGAGTCGTAAGACATAAGACGCGAGGGGAGGGTTTCGGGCCCTGCTTCCTTCACTTCACAGCACGCAGGAACACCCCTGCGCCGTCCCCGCACCTCCCGTGTGTTTGTAGCCTCAGCCCAGGGGAGCCACAGTGGGCGGCTGTTGGGGGCACCAGGGAGGCCTGGGGCTCCAGCCCCCCCCCGCCCCGCCCCGCCACAGGCTGGACAGCATTTAGCGGCAGTTAGCATCGAACATGCTACGTCGTGGATACTTCAGATGTTATTCAGCCGCCCCTACGGTGACACATGCTGGTGACCCAGATCAATTCTGACACTGGTGACCCCGATCACTTCCGACACGGGTGACCCCGTGCCTGTCACTAGAAAGGAAGCTGGCAGGAGGAGGCCACTACCCTGTCACGGTCGTGCCCCCTCCCTGCACACAGGGCCGCGGCGAGCGGACGTTCCTGGACCAGAAGCCCAACAGTCAGGCTGAAGTCACCCTAGAGTCACAAATAGGACACACAAAGAGGGAGAGAGAGAAGAGGGGAGGAGAGCTGGGGAAAGAAGATAGAGCAGCAGAGAAATTTATCTGAGTCTGGAGGCAGAGGGGAAGGTGGTGAGTGGGGAGAGGGAAAGCAGTTCTGGGGGTAAAGGAACCCGACCGCCCACTAACCCGAACCCGAATCCAAACCCAAACCTAGCCTACGGAGTGCTGTCAGCTGCAGGGCGTCGTTTTAAGACCGCATGTAACAGCTCACTTCACCTTCCCGACAGCACTGTGAGTAGGAAAGGGAGGCACAGAGAGGTCAAGAGACTTGTCCAAGGTCACACAGCTGGTAGTGACAGAGCTGGGACTCCAGCCCAGGACATCACCTTCTGACCCCCTCAGCCCAGTGGGGAGAGGGTGGGAGTCTCCAACCCTCCCTCCCCTCCATTCCTGGAGGGCCAGAGGGCAGGAACTGCTTTGCGGCAGAGGCAGGGGGTGGTTGGGGGGGGCACACGCCACCACAGGGTCAAGCCAGGCATCTCAGAGTGGCCGTTCCCTAGAGCTAAAGTTTTATTTTTATTTTCAAACAAACAGGGACCGTGTATACAACAGAACAGCAGTATTTCACAGCCTTTATAGATAAAACAGAAGTCTTCCCAGAAGGGTTGACCTTCAGCGACGGAACTTAGGGCCAAAGATGCCTTGGCTGTGCCCAGAGCTTTCTCTGCTTCTGGCAGCGGTCCAGTGGAGTCACCGGGAGCTGGCTCATTCGGTAGCTGCGGACGCTGCCCTGTGGGTCCCAGGGCACCCTCGTGTGTGATTAGTGGCAGAGCTGGACAGAAACCGGGATTTTCTTTCTTCGAATATTCAGCGACTCCATGCAGTGTCCTGAGGGCTTGGTGGGTGTCCGATGGGCCAACAACGTGAGCAGCGTGTGGCTGGGCGGGGCGTGAGCACCTGCCCACTGTCCCTCCATCCGCCCCTCACCAGCTGACCTTGTACCGGGGAGGGCCGTCCTGTCTTATTTGACGAAAGGGTTATCGGCACTGTGGGTGGAGCAGGGAGAAGGCAGACCGACTGGGCCTTCGCCCACCGGATAGTCTCAGATCGGGTGCGTCGAGCACAGGGTGGCCTCTGGGGAAGCTGTGTGGCTCACTGGAACGGAACGAGGTCCCTAATGACCCACTGCTGTGGCTGGGGCACGATCTGCCTCCCCGAACCGCCGCTGTGGCTGGGGCACGATCTACCTCCCCGAACCGCCGCTGTGGCTTACGGAGTAGTCTGAGCTTCAGGTGCTTGGAAGCAGCATGTGAAGACAGGCTGTCTGCATCCCCTTCCTTCCTAGAAGCAGGAGGTGCAAGTCCCACGGGAACGGTGCCCTCTCTGTGCCAGGAAGAAGGACGCATTCCCATCACCAGAGGTGGGAAGTTCTATGCAAACAGACCTTGTTAAGGTAACTCCGACCTCCCTCTCCCTGCCTATACATGGCGGTGATGTCCACATTCGCCTCTTTGCTCAACCTGCTATAAAGGCAGTTAGGTGCTGCCCGTCCTTGGGTTCTTCATTTCCTTGCGAAGGCTCCCATGCCCCATGGAGCTTGCATTAAATGAGTGTGTGCTTTTCTCCTGTTCCTCTGCCTTACATCGCTGAATTCTGGGGCCCAGCCGGAGACCCTGAGGGCGAGAGAAAGTTCGGCCCCCCCACAGCTGCATGACACCAGGCACGGATCCATCAGATGGACACTGGCCAGGGCCCTGGGCCCCCCATGAACCAGGGCTTACCTCTCTAGGGAGGTCCCCACTTGGAGGGTCTTGGGAAGCAGCTGTATAAGGACCAGTCCTGCTTCAGGGACAAGAGGCCCAGCCCTGCGGTGCTGTGCTGTCCAGCTGAGCACTGTCTCCACCCTCTGTCCTTGAGATTGCCCTCCCAGTAGACACTGCACCTTGTGGTTCCTTGTGGTCCCATCACCCCTTCTGCGGACACTGTGGGGGCTTCTCCAAAGAGTAGGACTGGCTCTTGTTTTTGTCTGTGGGTCCCCACATGTGCCTTGTATGTGGCCGGGGTTAATAAGCACGGAACGACTTGAAGAGATGTGTTTGTCGACTGAATAAAAAACCCTGCATGAAGAGGGCGTGGCTCTATATCATTAGCTGTTGCTGTGTAACAAATTTTCCCAATTAGCTCACAGTCTCCGTGGGTCAGGAATCCGGGAACAGCCCGATGAAGTCTCGTCTCCGGAGCCCCTCCCAAGGTTGCAGCAAGGTCAGTTGGGGCCACGGCCGTGCCAAGATTCGGCCGGGCGTGTCTGGCTGCAAGCTCATTCAGCAGGTGTCAGCAGGATTCAGTCCCCGCACAGGGGCTCTGGCCTCTCCAGCAGGGCTGCTCGCTTCATTGGAGCGTGCAGGCAGCGAAGGCGGTCGAGAAAGTCCCCCAAGGTGCAAGTCAGTCCTGAAACCTAATCGTGGATGTGAGACTCCATCGCTCTTGTATTCTGTTAGAAGCAAGTCACTAGGACCAGCCCCCACTCAAGGGGGAGTGATGGAGCAGGACGTGAACACCCCACGGCGACGTCACTGAGGGGGGGCCCCGCCCGGAGCTTGCCCACCGCCCAGCACTGAGCAATGGGGTGGAACTGACCGGAAGCAGCAGCAACAGCTGACACTCACCGCGGCGTCATGAGGCGTCTGCCCCTGGCCCAGGGCCTCATGTGAAATACTTCCAGCTACAGAGGCCCATCCCGTTGCTATCCTCCGCTATCCTCTGATAACGCAGACTGAGACAGCGAGTGACTTTCCCGCGATGATGAGGGACGGAGCCTGGTGCCGACCCGGATCCTCTTGGCTACATGGGTTCAATCTTACCGCATCCTGATCTCAGCCTGTCTCAGCGTTGAATGATTCACTCTAAGCAGGCTTCCTGGAGGAGGTGGCCCTGGGTGCAATTGTGAAGGAGGCAAAAGACTATAGCCTGATGACTTGGATGAAGGACGTTCTCGTTGGGGGGTGCAAATGCCAAGCCTGGGCTCCCCCGACCTCAGCAGCAGGATTTTGGTGCTGGGATGAGGTGGCAAAAGCCTGTCTTTGGGCTACTAATTCCACTGCACATTCTGGAAGCTGCTACTGTATGAAACGCGCTTCTGCCCTGACATTCCTGACAACACCCCGTTGCCACTGTCCGAGGTTTACTCTTGGCAAAAGGACCCGCAGCCTGAGGTTACGGGGGACAGAACACCAAACGGTGACTGCGCTACTGTGACAAGATGCCGGCGATGCTCCCGTCGTGGGCCTCACCAAGGCATCACGGCGAGGCCCGCGGCGGCTGGGCTCTCCGCACCCAGGCGTGATGGGCCACAAAGGCAAGACAAAGAATTGCCCAAGCCCCACGGGGGTCTGGCCCTCCCCTCGGCCAGAGCGGCCTCTCCACCGAAGCTCTGGATTGTCACTTCCAAGAACATGAATGCCAGCACCTGCCCCCCAGCCCCGAATCAGCGAGTCCTTCTCCCCGCTCTGGACCCTTCTTTCCACTGTTCCACGGTAAGGGTCTGCATGCTGCAGATGAATGAAGATCGCCTCGGAAGTCAGTCGGCTCTGGATCAACACACAGGAACAACGAGACGGTGTTTGGGGTCAGGAAACCGTGAGGCTGACCTTGGCAGTGGTCCCATCTGGAGGAATTTTCTTCCGGGCTGCACATTGGGCGGGGCTCCGTGTGTGCAGCGTTGGTGTCCTGGCTCGGGGCCTGCAGGGTGTGAGAGGGGATGAGCTCCCCGGGGCGGCTGGAGGAAAGCACCGCAGACGGGTGGCTGGAAGGCACGGAGATGTACTCTCTCAGGGTTCTGGACACCACACGTCCAAGATCCGTGTCACAGGGCTGGCGAGGGGACACTCTGTTCCTTGCCTCTTGCAGCTTCTGGTGGCCCCCGGAAATCCTGGCAGGTGGCTGCTTCACTCTGATCTCCGTCCCTGGGGTCACATGGCCTCCCCCTGCCGTGTGTGTGTGTGTGTGTGTGTGTGTGTGTGTGTGTGAAACCTCCCTCTGCCTTGCTTCCAGAAAGACATTGTGGTGGCCTTTAGGGACTATCTGGACAATCCAGGCCAATCTCCCATCTCAAGATCTTTCACTTAATCACACCTGCAGGGTCCTTTTTCTCCTTATCAGGTCACATTCATAGGTTCCAAGAACGAGGACACGGGTACCCTGGGGGGGCACCGTCCAGCCAGCCTTCCACAGACGGTGACTGCAGGGTAGGGGGGTGCCCCTGGTTGTACTGCCAGGTTCAGGGCACCTCTGACTCCTGCCTCCCCGCTCCGGGTGGCCACCTTGGGCCTGTCGACACCCACGGGGGAGCAGGTATGGATTGGCAGAGGTGAGGACACATGCTGGGATCCACGGACGACCTCGGCACCCCAGAAAGCACCCATCTTCTCCCCTCCTCCTGGCCTACTCCATGGGGCATCGAGACATCCATCATGCCCACCCCCACCCAACACGAGCAAAGGCAGAGAAAGTCTGGGGCTGCCCTCCTGGGTGCTCCACGTTCAGCTGCCTGTGCACGAGAATCCAGCTTGGCACGCTGACCCCGAGGGTCAGTGTGAATTTGATGCTATCAGGACTGTGATTTCGGGGCCTTTACATCCTGGGCCGGGTCCTGCCCTCCAGACCGTGGTTCGTGGCCCATAACTGCAGGGTAGCCAGGGCCTGAGGACATGGCCACGAGGGGTGTGCCCTACAAGGCTCGCGGGGCCCATCCTGCCAGCAGCCCTGGCAGAGGCCACCCCCTCCCAGGCCGCCGCTTGCTCCTCCAGCAAAGATGCTGGGCCTGGGAATTGTTTTTTTTTTTTTTTTTTAAGACTTTATTTATTTATTTCAGACAGAAAACGAGAGAGAGAGCATGAGCAGGGATGGGGGGTGGGGTAGAGGGAGGAGCAGGCAGAGGGAGAGGGAGAAGCAGGCTGCTCACCCCCCCCCCACCGTGTGGGGCTCGATCCCAGGACCCTGAGGCCATGACCTGAGCTGAAGGCAGATGCTTAATGGACTGAGCCACCCAGGCGTCCCTGTCTGGGAACTGTTCTGCTCATGTCGACCCCAGCACACACTCCTGGGGACCTATGGCGGGGGTCAGAGCCCCGAGATCCAGCTGCCCTGACTCTGCTTCCTCCGGAGCTGGCCCTGGACACTAGAGAAATGACGGTGAAGGCAGGTAAGTCACAAGAGGCTGACTCAGGCTCATTGCTGCTAGTAGGAGGGGTGCATGGGGCTCAGGGACCCCCAGGTAGTGGTTTGGGAGGAAGGATGCTGCGGGCGCCCCTGCCATGCCCCCTCCCCCACCCTGAGGAGCTCCTGGAGGCACCGGCTTGCCCAGAGGGCGGGGGTCTGGGTTCCCACGACCTATTTAGGGCTGCCACTCTTACAGATACTGTCCCTCCTTTTCTCTTCTTTACCCTCTGCGTCAGTGTCCTAGGGCGGCTGTGACAAAAAGCGGCACAAATCAAGGGGCCTGGAACAACAGACATTTACTGTCTCCCAGCTCTGGGGGCCAAAAGCCCCACGTCAAGGTGGCCGCAGCACCTTGTGCCCTCTGAAACCTGTAGGGAAGAATCCTTCCGTGCCTCCTCCAGCCTCTGGTGGCAGCCCGCGGTCCCTGGTGTCCCTTAGCTTGGAGCTGCATGGCTCCCATCCCTGTCCCCCTCTTTGCATGGCTTCTCTCTGCGGCTCCATCTGAATTGCTCTCTTCTTATAGGGGCACTTCCTGTAGGCTGGCCCTAATCCAGTGCGACCTCATCCGCAAAGACCCTATTTCCAAATGAGGTCACATTCACCAGGAGTTCGGCCTTCGACATATCCTTTTTTGGGGCAGGGGTGGGGGGGCGGACACAATTGGAACAGCAAGGCCCCAAAGGTGAGCTCTGAGACGGAAGCCCTGGCAGCCCAGCAGGCCGAGGGCACATGGTAAGGGGGCTTGCAACTCACTCTTTGTCGGCTTGGGGCACAGCCTGTCGCGGCCCCAGGGCTTGGTCATGAGCTCCTTGTTGCCAGCTCCAAGAAGCAGCATGAAGGCAAGGCCAGGATCTCACCAGAAAGGGAAACAAGGAAGCCCTATGAGCTGCTTTGGGAATCCCAGTCTGTCCCTGGGGTTTCAGCCATTTGCCTGCAAAGGTTAAAAATCACACCTTCTGGTCAAAAATCACACCTCTGCTGAGCCTGCTTCTTCCTCGCCCACTCCCCCTGCTGGTGTTCCCTCTCTTGCTGGCTGTCTCTCTCTCTCTGTCAAATAAATAAATAAAATCTTTAAAAAAAAATTTAAAAAAAATCCCACCTTCTGATCCTCTTAGAACATCCCAGAAATGATTAGAAACACCAGCCTCCGTTGTGAACGGAGATCTGACCCCAAGGTCAAACCATTCTCCACGGGGTTTTTGCTGTGCTGGAGAGACGTCCCACCACCGAAGCCTGGGTCTGTCTTCGTTCATCATGTTTTAGGCTTCCTCCCTATTTCAATACAGCAGATTATTTTAATTGTGCAAACAATATGGACAACCCATACTTGGGGGATGACCCCCAGCATAGGGATCCCTTTTACTCGTAGATCTGTATCCTAAACAAGGCTTACAGAAAAAAAAGCGGGAAACCAATTTAGACCAACAGCATGACCAGAACTTTGTAAGAGGGGCGCCTGGGTGGTTCAGTCATTTAAGCATCTGTGTTAAACTCAGGTCATGGTCCCAGGGTCCTGGGATCAAGCAGGGTCGTGTTCCCTGCTCAGCGGGGAGCCTGCTTCTCCCTCTGCCTGCCGCTCCCCCTGCTTGTCTTGCTCTCTCTCTGTCAAATAAATTTAAAAAGTAAAAAAATAAAAAGAACTTTGTAAGAAACACAAGCAAACTCCCTCCCACCGCAGTACACACGACACACAATACAGAGAAATATTTTTTTTTAACGTACCAAAGTCTGAACCGTGGTTCTCTAGGGAGTGGGAATGTGGAATGACTTCTTTCCCTTTCCTTTTTATAGGGATTTTGACCTGCAGGAATCCCCACAGCTTGCTGTGCAGTACTGAGCAAAGATAACGCTTGCCCTCTCTTGAGTCTGGGGCTATGAGCTTTTTGAAAGCACCCCGTCTCCTTTGTGTGAACAAATGGGGTTTCTCTTTCTTTGTTTTTTGTTGTTTGTTTGTTTGGGGGGGGGGTTGGTGCCTGTTTACTGTGGGAGGGGAGCAGCCAGACTATCTTTCCCAAGAGCATACCTAGAAGTTTCTAAGATACTTGAGTCTCGGGGTAAGCAAATGCTTATCTAGGATTATTTGCCTGGTGATCGAAGTGGCTCTCTGAAAAGTGCCCCCCCCACCCCGCGTCAACAGTAACTCTTAGTTAAGACGTAAATTATTAACACGTTCTTACAGAAAAGATGCAGAACGCCGGTGAGGGCTGTGAGATAGTTGCCTATACCTTCTTGTTTTGTAATTGCTCAATATACTTGCAAAGCATAAAGGCTATAAATGTCAGGCGAGGCAGGCCAGGAAATCTCTGGTTTGCGTTTCTGCTTTACAGATTAGAAAGTAAATGGAATGGATCATATTTCAAAGAGTTTTCTTAGCACCTATTGTCTGCTTGCCCAAGGAATCCTGCCGGTTTAGGAAGAAAGGTTCTTTCTGAGAACTGAAAAATCTGGCACCTGCTCTGGGGCCAAGATTTTCCCAAAACCCCCTTTCTGCCCCTCGGTGACTTTATAGAACTCATTTTCCTTTAAGGCGGGCTGTCGCCTCCGCAGTCTGTGTGCTAATAATCAACTAGGGTCAAGTGTCCTGGGAGTGGGACAGAATAGTCCCAGGACGTCATTGCCCTTCTCTGGTTGCCAGGCAGCCCCTCCTTCACCAGAGATGCACAAAACAGGCTGGAGGCAATGCCAGAAGGGAAGCCTTATTCCAGGTCAGCCCCACCGCCCGCTGGAAAGGGACAAGACAGAGGAGTCTCTCTCGGGGCCACTCACTCAAGAGGCAGCGTTGTCTTCTCGCCTCCGGAGCCCTGCGTTGGTGGAATGGATCTTGAAGCTCCTGGGTGCGGCTGGTGTGTGTTACCAACGGTGCTCCCTGGGGGCCCTCTGCTGGCCCACCCGCCGTCTGTCTCATCGGCAGCCTCACCTCCTTATGGCGGGACTGCCCCAGCGCCGCGTGCGGGAGTTCATGGGCTCCATGTGTTTAGTGGATATCAATGTAAGAAGTGTTACTCAGCCAAGGGGAGGCTCGCGGTGCCCAGGTTCAGTGACTGCAGGTTTCAAATGGTCAGATGTTTGCAGCGGCTGTCAGCGGGGCAGGATGCTACTGCGGTCCCCTCTGGAGGCTTCTATAGTCAATTCCTTCATTTTCTCCAAGAGTCCCCTGAGCAGGGGGCAGTGGGGGAGGTTGCCCCGGGGACCAGGGCTGGTTGTAGACACCTCTGTTCTGCTGTGCGCTGACTACAGCCTTGGACAGCCAGTCTTTCAGAGCCCACTGACTCTTCCTTTAAAAAGTGGATATTTCTCCCAGGAATCAGCCCAACAGAAGGGCTTGCACAAAGATACACATGTTCACAATCGCATTGTTTGTGATAGCAACAGTAACAACAAAAGAGACAAGATGAATACCATTAATAGGGGAACAATGTTATTTTAACATCTTTGTATGAGGAAATACTACACAGGCGCTAAAAAGAACAGGGTGGATCTGTGTGCAGGCGTGGAAGAAGTCCTTGATGTTTTACCCAGAGGAGGAAAATGATGAAGGATAAGCACCTTACAGAGCTCAGCGTGTGGATAGACACATATCTATCCTATTTATGTAATGTATATACTGTGAGCATTTATATGAGCTTGAAACACCGACTTATAAACAGTGGAAAATTAATCCTTACTTCAGTGGGATTCCTGTTGTGTCCCCTTTGGGAACAGTCGTCCTTCAGGAACCAGGACCTCTAAAACCGCAGAGCTCACAGCGGTGGGGGTCAGCGCACACAAATTCCCCAAGTGGATCACTGGGTGAAATGGTAAGTAGGGACCCTCCTAGTTTCCAGCCCTTGGTTTCCAGACTCGTGTTTTCTACCTGTTATGGACTCAGTACCATATAAAGGCCACTGATGAAGAGCGTCTGAGGTTCTGGAGGGGGTTACATCCTCCTCATGAGATTCACCTCCAAACTGACCTTCAACAGGCTTCTGCTGCTGGAGGGCTGGGTCCCCAGCCGCAGCAGGCAGCTAGATCGGCCTCAGTGAAGAGCATAGCCTCCTTTCCCCACCCCCTGGCTCCAGCACTCATGCACCCTCTGTGCGGGCGATAGAGACGGGCTAGCCACAGCTGGCCATGTAGTTTTGTCTACCTGACCGTGTAGCACCACTTCGTGGGGGCTGTTCTCTGAGTCGTGGTAGTCTGGTCCAGCACGGGAGAAGCTGGAAGTCACCACTCTGTCCTAACAACAGGTAAATAGCAGAACAAGTTGAAAAATCAATGGTTCTTCTTAGATTTGTAAGAGAAGTGAGGTCACAGGGCAAACCACTGCTCCCCCCCCCCAAAATGGAGGCACCCACAGGCAAATACAGAGAATCATAATTTGCTGGGGCCGGGTCCAGGGCAGGGAAACCCAGACTGTAATTCACAACTTGCTGGAGGCTCAGTGTAGACAAGGCTGGGAGATTAAAAACTTCAGGGGACCCAGTCATGGGAGGCTCCTGCACTGTTGTGAGGTTTACACCTCCTAGAACTCTTGGTGATGGAGGAAGATCCCCTCACGCCTCTGGCGGGGTGAGGGGATAAAGGAATCATCTTGAAATTTGGCAGAGCATTCTTAATGAGGCTCACTCAGGAAAAACTATTAACCAGAACTTAACCGCTGAGGGATTTATCAGCCTGACTGACCCATGGAAAGGAAAATACCTAACTCAGCCCCTCTAGCCATCCTGTCTCATGGAAGGGGGGAGGACTGAGAAACTCTTGAAAAGAGGCACAGGCTCGCTGGAAGCCTGAGCCCTGATCACAGGACTACAGAATGTGTCCCTCCCCGCCAACACCTCACCACCAAGTACCAAAGGTTATTTACGGCAGTTCCCTCTACCCAGGGCAGCATGTCTGGCTGTCGAGGAAACAGTCACAAGGCAAAGGCTAAAGAGCAATCTGCAGACAGAGCACATGACAGAACCGGACATGACTGACAGGCCGGAGTTTCCAGACTGGAAATTCAGAACAACTCTGATGAACATGCTAGGGGCTCTGATGGGTAAAGCAGACAGCATGCGAGAACAGATGGAGAAACGTAAGCAGAGAGATGGAAATCCTAAGAAAGAATCAGAAAGAAACACTCGAGACAAAAACATTGCAACAGAAATGAAGAACGCCTGTGATGGGCTTCCTAGTGGACTGGACACGGCTGAGAAAGCATCTCTGAGCTGGAGGACATATCAACAAAACCCTGCAAAACTGCAACGCAAAGGGAACAAAGAGGAAAAACCAGAACAGAATGCCCAAGGACGATGGGACGACATGGAAGGTATAAATTTGTGAAGTGGGAACAGCAGAGGAGAAGTGAGAGAGAAAGCAGCAGAAGACAAACTTGAAGCAATAATGACTGAGAATCCCCTTAACTATTGTCAGACACCAAGCCACAGACCCAGGAAGCTCAGAGAACATCAAACAGCATAAGTACAAAAATCAAGTATACCTGGGAGCATCATTTCCAAACTGCAGAAAATCAGAGATAAAGAAAAAAATCCTCGATGAAGCCAAAGGAAAAAAAAACCTTACCTACACAGGCCCACAGACAAGAATTACACCAGCTTCTCCTCAGAAGCCACATGAGCAAGGAGAGAGGAGAGCAAAATATTTCAAGTGTTGAGAGGGAAAAACCTGTCACCCAAGAATCCTGTACCCTGCAAAATTATCCTTCAAAAGTGAAGGGAAAATGAAGACTTTCTGAGACAAATAAGTATTGAGGGAAATTTTTGCCAGTAAACCTCCTTTGCAAGAAGGTCTTTAGAGAAAAGGAAAGTAATATAGGTCAGAAACTTTGGTCTATATAAAGTAAGGGAGCACAGTGAAGAAGGAATAAGAGGAGATAAAATAACAACTTCTATTTTTCTTATTTTTGATTGGTACAATGGTTTGTTCAAAATGATAATACCAACAATGTATTTATTTGATTATGTATGTTTAAGTATATATTATATATGTATACATAAGTATACACATGACGCTTATATATGTAAGCATATATAGAAACATATACATATATGAAATAATTAACTGTGGTTTTATATTTAAAGTGGGATTTCTGGTAGATAGCAGATAGTTGGTCTTGCTTTTTTATCCAATTTAAAAATCTCTGTCTTTTTATTTTGATGTTTAGACCTTTTACATTTAATGGAAGTTGTTATACACTTAAATGTAAAGTACCATCTTGCTGGTTGTGTTCTATTTCTGCCATCTGTTCTTTTTTCTCTTTTTCTTCTTTTCAGGTTTAGTTTTTTTGTTTTTGTTTTTTTAAGATTTTTTTATTTATTTGACAGAGAGAGACATAGTAAGAGAGGGAACCCAAGCAGGCGGAGTGGGAGAGGGAGAAGCAGGCTTCCAGCTGAGCAGGGAGCTCAATGCAGGGCTTAATCCCAGGACCCTGGGATCATGACCTGAGCCGAAGGCAGACACTTAATGACTGAATGACCCAGGCGTCCCCAGGTTTAGTATTTTTAATTATCCCATTTCATCTCTACTTTTGTCCTCATCAGTTACACATCTTTTCAAAGTGGATTGGTCAAGAATTTGTAATTTACACCTTTAATAGAACACAATATACCTCCAAATGATATTATGCTGGTCGTTTGTAGTGTTGGGACTCCACAGCAGTTTATTTCTGTATCACATCGTCTGGGGAGGTGGTGTCTCCTTTACTTCTACACGTGTGAAGACCCCCAGTGCGTTGTGACAGTGTCTGCTCTAGACAGTAGATTATCTTGTAAAGCTTTTTATATTTAGCTTCTCTCTAGAATCATTTCTAGAGCAGCTTTTTCCCCTTGTGTACATCAGGTTTCTCTCTGCTCTCCCAATCACTGGCTTGAAGAAATTTTCTTAATATTTCTGGTAGTGGGTGTCTGTGGTTAATCTCTCTTCGATTTTGTTTATCTGAACAAGTGTTTATTTCACTTTAATTTTTTTAAAGATTTATTTATTTATTTATTTATTTATTTATTTATTTGACAGAGACAGAGACAACCAGCGAGAGAGGGAGCACAAGCAGGGGGAGTGGGAGAGGAAGAAGCAGGCTTCCAGCAGAGGAGCCTGATGTGGGGCTTGATCCCAGAACGCTGGGATCACTCCCTGAGCCGAAGGCAGACGCTTAACGACTGAGCCACCCAGGCGCCCCTATTTCACTTTAATTTTTAAAGATGCTTTCCTAAAAGTTTCATAGGGTTGACAGATTTTTGTTTTAGTATTTTAAAGATGTCTTTCCATTGTCTTTTGAATTGTATGCTTTCTAATTAGACTATGAAGAGATTCTCATCTTCATTCTGTATGAAGCATGTCTTTTTCATGCAGATGTCTTCAAGATTTCCTCTTCTCTTTTGGTTTTATAGTCAGACTTTAATTATGTGTCCAGGTCATTATTTTTTGTAGGAGTGGAGAGCTGATTTATCCTACTCGAGATGCTCTGAGCTTCTTGGACCTATGATTTTAGGTCTTCCATTATTTTTAGAAAGTTAATGATAAATTTTAAGAAATTAAATATTTCTTCTGCCTTATTCTCTTTCTTCTGTTTTTCTGGGATCTTAATTACATGCATTAGTGATGATTTAATATTGTCCTAGAGCTCCTTGACGTTTTATTCTTGTTTTCCCCCCTACTGTTTTTCTCCTTGGGTTTTAATATGGGCTGTGTCTATTTACTTATCTTTAAATTTAATGATTACACACTTGGCGGTGTCAAGTCTACTGATTAGTCCATTGAAGGAATTTATTTTTGATATTGTATTTTGATTTTTACATAATCTTTTTGACCCTTTCATACAGTGCCCATCTCTCTGCTGAAATTCTCCATCTGTTCATATATGTAGTCACATTTTACCCTTGATTATTTAACATATTAATTTTAGTTATTTTACTTAGTTATTTATTTGAACCCCTCTGAGACATCTCCCACATGACTCAATCCCCCACATGACTGAATGCTTTAGTCCATCCTGAATGTAACTGTTATTCTAAATTTAACATTTATAATTCCCATGCTTTTATTTATGAATTTACCACACATGTCCCCCCTAATCATTTAGCACATCTCTTAACTTCTCTTATATATTTGCTGCTTTTTAAACTCTTTTTGCTGCATTTGGGATTATTTTCTTTGGATCTGCCTTCTGATTTCTCTAATTCTCTCTTCTGCTGTGTCTAATATTCTGTTTAACGTTTCCACTAAATTTTTAATTTTTATTACTTGATTTTTTTATTTCTAGAAGTTTTCTTTATTTCCCTCAAGTCTGTTTCTTCTATTTTAATAAATACTCACTCTGTTCTCATATTTATAGTTCTGTGCTTTATTTCTTTAAACATATTAACTTGGTGTTTTTCTTTTGTAGAAATGCTGTACATTACATTCCCCAACTCATTTGTCTTATAACTGGAAGTTCGTAACTTTTGACCACCTTCACCCATTTCACCTACCCCCTGCCCCCACCTCTGGAAATATTATTATTATTATTGTTATTATTTTGATTCCACATACAAGTGAGATAATACAGTACAATTGACCCTTGAACAACATGAGTTTGAACTGCATGGATTTTTTTTTTAAGATTTTTTTTAATTTATTTATTTGACAGAGATAGAGACAGCCAGCGAGAGACAGAACACAAGCAGGGGGAGTGGGAGAGGAAGAAGCAGGCTCACAGCAGAGGAGCCTGATGTGGGGCTCGATCCCATAACGCCGGGATCACGCCCTGAGCCGAAGGCAGACGCTTAACCGCTGTGCCACCCAGGCGCCCCCG
>NC_048218.1:4131412-4132591 GCF_002007445.2 Ailuropoda melanoleuca
TCTTCTTCTGTAAACAGGATGTTCTGGTTTGCCTTTATGTGGGCGTTGGGCAATTTCTCCGGGCCAGTACTGTGCACACAGCACCCCTGGCTCCCCTCAGCACCGCATCCTTTATTCCTTTTTGTCTCATGCTGTCAGTGGTGACTTTGAGGCAGTAATATATTTTGAGCTTTTATTTTGCACAGGAAAACATTAAACTAGGGATCTGTAAACTGGGAAGCAGGGAAGTCTGTGGGACAAATCTGGCCTCTTGTTTTGTAAATAAAGTTTTATTGGAAACAGCCATGCTCATTTGCTTGCGTATTGTCTGACGCTTGCACTATAATGCGGAGTGGTTATGAGAGAGACCACGCCACTGCAAAGCCTGAAGTATTTACTATCTTCCCTTTACAGAAACTTGACCAACTTCTGCCTTCTAGTAATCTATGCAGTAACTGATTTGTTCATGCAACAAATATATATGGTGTGCTGGCTACAGAGACGTCCTAGCCTCGTGAGCCTCGTGGGGCAATGAATAAACGAGAGCATGAAAGTTAATGCATGAAATGATTCCAGAGCAGGCTGAGTCCCAGAAAGGAAAACAGGTTCAGCAGGTAGAGAGGAATAGGGGTCCTGGTAGGTGGTTTGGGGACCTCTGTGTGGAGGTGATGCTGAGCTGGCATGTGGGTGATGTGAAGGGGGCAGGGGCGGTGTTCCAAGCAGAAGCAGCCGTGGGGCTGTGAGGACATTGCTGCAGAAACGGGCACGTTCCCGAAACAGTGGGAAATCCTGCAGTGTGGGCTCTGGGCTGCAGGTGCTGGTGGACAGGTGCTGACCGCGCAGCTTGAGGTCCAGGCATCACAGTCCCAGGCCGATAGAATGAGAAAGACAGTCAATGTGAAGACACGTCAGTAGGAACTACCCAATCCGAAGAAGAGAAAACAGAATTAAGAATCATGAAGAGGGTCTATGGACAATATCAGGAAGTCCAACAATAAACAATTTCAATCCACGGAGGAGAAGAGAATGACATCGAAGCATAAATAATGGACAAAATTCCCCAATTTTTGTCAAGTAGGCTCCATGCCCAGCGTGGAGCCCAACACGGGGCCTGAACTCACGACCCTGCGATCAAGATCTGAGCTGAGATCAAGAGTCGGACGCTCAACCAACCGAGTCGTCCACACAACCCCCCAAATT
>NC_048218.1:4132691-4154323 GCF_002007445.2 Ailuropoda melanoleuca
AGGGGTGCAGCAGACGGGCTTGCAGCAGACAGGGGTGCAGCACACGGGCTTGCAGCAGACAGACACACAGCAGTCATCCTGGCAGGGGGAGGAGCTGCCGCAGGAGGGCTGGCAGCTAGACTGCTGGCAGCCTGAGGAGGCTAAGCAGGGGGAGGTCTTGCAGCAGACAGGGGTGCAGCAGACAGGGGTGCAGCAGACAGGGGTGCAGCAGACAGGGGTGCAGCACACGGACTTGCAGCAGAGAGACACACAGCTGTCTTCCTGGCAGGGGGAGGAGCCGCCACAGGAGGGCTGGCAGGAGCTGGTGCAGGCTGATTGGCAGGGGCTGGACATGCAGCTCGCAGGGGTGCAGATGAGGGTCAGGCAGGAGGCTGGGGTGCAGGAGCTGGGGGCGCAGCAGGTAGGGGTGCAGCAGGGAGGCTCACAGTAGCTCTCTGGGCAGTCGTCCACCTGCCAGGAGGAGTCGGGGCAGGAGTCACAGGAGCCGGGCAGGCAGACGCGGCTGCCATAGCTCAGGTCGCTGGAGCAGACAGACAGGGTGGACGCGGCCATGGTGGGGGCGGTGGAGCTGGAGGAGGCTGTGAGTGTGTGAGTGTGTGGGTGTGTGAGTGTGTGTGTGAGGTGCTCAAGCTGTCTGTCGGCTTTTATACCCGCCGGGTGTGTGTGTTGTGCCAGGCATTGGCTCACCACGCGTCCCTTCCTTGTTGGTCTGAGAGCTGGTTACAGGGAAGACCTCGTTAGCGCCGGTTTATTTTCTACAATTATTTTTTTACTCATTAAACTGGCAAGGACGTTGCAGGACTCTGTTTTCTTGTCTGTTCTTTGTTGGGCTCCAGAAAACTTAGGGAAGATATTTGAGGCAGGTTTTGCTGAATGACTGCCACGGTTTCTAAGGTCACATTCCCGTAAGAGCTCGGTGTGAAATCGGGATTGTGCACACCAGCCACACCGGTGCGTGATGCTTGGGAAGGACTCCCAGGGCCATTGCAGACCCAACTCTAAAGCATCTACAAGGAGTATCAAGACAGTGAGACATGTACAAAAGAGTAAAATTTGACCAAAGAACACACGCCATAAGTGTGAACTGGGGACCCGAGACCGTCGTGGACCAGAAACTCAGGGCAGTAGAATCCTCCCCTTGCCCCCCATCTGTCATCATTGGTGTCATTTCAGTCGAAGCCCAAAGGGAATCTTTTTGGCATATAGATTGAAGATGCTGGATGGCCAGAAAATATTGGCAAGATGCATAATGGATGAAAGGTTAATATGAAATTTTAAAGTCCTTGCAACCAAGGCAGGAGAGGGTACAAAAGAATCAAATACAAAATGGAAAACATTCAGATTCCCAATAAGCATCCGGGAAACTACCTGAGCTCATCAATGAAGTTTCTCAAATTACAACATAAATGTCCCACCTGTAAGATCAACCAAACTTTACCATGGTATTTATTTCCAGTGCAGCTGAGCATGGGGGCCTCACTCCTAGAAACTCCTAGCTGGCATGATTTTTACAGATTGAACTCATAATATATAAAATGTATGATTTTTTCCATTTTAAAGTGTACAAGTCAGTGGCATTTAGCAAAGTCACAGTATTGTGCAACCATGACCACCATCTAGTTCCAGAACATTCTCATCACTCCAGAAGGAAACCCTGAACTATTGAGGAGTCCCTCCGCAGCCCCCGTCAGTCACTAATCTGCTTTCTGTCCCTATGGATTTGCCTATTCCACGCCTTTCACACATAAGGAATCGCACAACACATGGCCTCTTGTGTCTGACGTCGTTCACTGAGCATCATGTTTTCCAGGCGCATCTGTGTTGTAGCCTGTGCCCGTGTGTCACTCCTGTTCCTGGCTGAGTAATATTCCAGCAAATGGGTTCACCGCATTTTATTTCTCCGTTCCCCAGTCAGTGGACATCTGGGTTGTTTCCACCCTTTGGCTGTTGTGAATAGTGCTGCTATGGACATTTGTGTACAAGTTTTTTGAACGCCTCTTTCCAGTTCTTCCGGGTGTGTACCTAGCGGTGGCATTGCTGGGTCAGATGGTAACTCTATGCGTAACTTTTGAGACTGCTTTCCACAGCAGCTGCATCACTTCACATTTCCAACGGCGAGATCCGATGTGCCAGCGTCTCCACGTGCTCCCCGGCACTGCTTCTGTTCTCTACTTTTTAAAAAACTGTGGCCACCCTAGTGGGCGTGCAGTAGAGGCTTGTGGTGTTGACTTCCACCCTCCTGACGACCCATGATACTGGGCTTCCTTTCAAGTGCTTGTCGGCCATCTGTGTATCTTCTTCGAAGAAATGTCTTTCCAAATGTTTAGCCCATTTTCTGTCGGGTTGTTGTCCTTTTATTGTTGAATTACAGGAGTTACGCATTCTGGACATGAGACCCTTATCAGAGTTATGATTCTCAATATCTTCCCCATTCTGTGGGCTGGCTTTTCACTCTCTTGATAGCATTCTTTGATACATAAAGCTTTTACATTTTGGTGAACTCTGATTTATGTATTTTTTTGTTGCCTGTGCTATTCGTGCCATATCTAAGAAACCATTGCCGAATCTAAGGTCATACAGACTTACCCCAATGTTTTCTTTTTAGAGTATTATAGTGTTAGCTCTTATGTTTAGGTCTTTGATCCACTTTGAGTTGATTTTGTATATGGTGTGAGGTAGGGTTCAACTGTTGGTCTTTCTCTTCTCTGATTTTTGGCAGCTCTTAAGTGTCAGGGATACAGCACATTTTCTGTGGCAGTAGCTGTGAATATTATTTCCTAACTTGTTTTTGTCTTATACTTTCCTTATGGCATTTTCATTTCCTATCTATCTATCTATCTATCTATCTATCTATCTATCTATCTATCATCTATCTATCTATCTATCATCTGTCCCTCTTAATGTAGAACAAAGGGAACACAAGATAATGAAAAATTCTACAGTTCACTGATGGTTCTGTCTTTCCCATTTTAATTCTAGTTTTTTGATTGTACAACCAAACCCTTTACCCAGTAGTTGGGCGTAGTGAAAGGAATGTGTGAAAATTAATAAAGAGAAACCTCACTAAAACGGAGTAGGGGGCTGGCAGGGGAGCTGATAGCCCTACCACTCATCTTCAATTGCAAAGCCAACAGGAAGAGATGCACCTTGCTCGAAGCTACTATTTAACTACCCCAGCAAGAGGAAGGAAGTTTTCTTCCTCCCAGGGCAACAGCCCAACCAATGAGAAAAGCTTCACACTTACAGCTCCCAGTTTACCGCAATGGACCTTCTGTTTACAACAGCCTCTCCCACACCCCACCCCACCTACGTTCCTCTGTAAAAGAGCCTCCTCTCTTCCATTCCAGTTTGTCCCAGATTGCAGTTCTCTGTTATTCCCAAATACACCCATCTTTTGCTGGCAAAATAACTAGCAGTTTTATTTTTTAGGTTAACAAGTGAAAAAATAAGTAATTCTTCACTGAATGGATAAATGCAGGAAGTGCTTTATTCGGGGTCAGAGAGCCCATTTCTTGTTCCTCACAGTGTCCCCCGTAGAGACTGTAATCACTTTTCATGTGTTTCTGATACTCCATCCATGCAAGCATTGAATACCTACTGTATACAAGCATGCCATTGTGCCAATGCCAATGGTGCCACTCCCAGATGCGCTCCGACCCTGTCCCCCACCACACCTGCAGCCTCCCCTGACCTCTGTGAGGGAGGGTCTGCTTCTAACAGCAAACACCCACCCCCCAGCTCTCCTGGAAGGACTGCTGTCACCACACAGCTGAGTGAGTCCTCAGTGCCTAGGGATTTATGGCCGCCCACGCTCCCTCAGCCCAGCCTCCTTACTCTGAGATGTGGGGGACACTCCAGTGTTCCCCAGGGGATCAGGCTGGGACTTGACCTAAATTCGCACCTTGTTTACCTTCTTTCAGTTCCCTGGTCTGCCCACCCCACTCCTGGACTTGTTTCCTGAGTCCACCACTCATGCATGTGTCCTTGTCACAGGCTCGGTTCCTGGGAGACCCGCTTCACTCTTGGGGCCATGATGGGGACAAGATGTGACAGTGTGTGGAGAGCGCAGTGCCTGCTGGAGGTCCCGTACAAGGGAGCAGGTGCTCCCCCCATGGTGGCCTCTGCTGCAGTCGTCTGGCTGACCCCCTCAATGCCCACTGCCCCTGCCGTGCCCACCCCACCCTGTTCCCCTCTCCATGTCAGAGCTTGGAGTTTTTCCCATGACTCTGCTTCCCTACCTCACCTTTCATCCCGAGCTTCCCCTTTCAGGGCTCAGATAACTTCATCTTCTTTTCAAACCTCCCCCCATCTCCCTTAGCACCAGCTGGCACTTCTCCTTTCTGAATCCCCATGCCCTCTGCTGCCTGTGTCAAACCATGGAGTTCATAATTGTGGATTGTCTCGGGGTTTTTTTTTTTTTAAGATTTTATTTATTTATTTGACAGAGATAGAGACAGCCAGCGAGAGAGGGGACACAAGCAGGGGGAGTGGGAGAGGAAGAAGCAGGCTCATAGCAGAGGAGCCTGATGTGGGGCTCGATCCCATAACGCCGGGATCACGCCCTGAGCTGAAGGCAGACGCTCAACCGCTGTGCCCCCCAGGCGCCCCTGTCTCGGTTTTAAAATTTATTTCATGCGTATAAATCTGGTCTCTCCAGCGTGACATCCCACGTCAAGTCAAGATAAATTACTATTTCATCGACTCAACGCCACATGCTAACACCTCCAAAATGGGGAGCTATCTTTCAGATGACAACATATCATAGTTTGGTTAGTTGGTAGTTGTTATTTTCGCTAAGAGGTACATAAGATCATGGGGCATCTTTACTGTTTTTTTTAAAAGATTTTATTTATTTATTTGAGAGAGAGAGAGGAAGAGAGAGCACAAGCAGGGGGAGGCGCAGGGGGAGGCGCAGGGGGGAGGGAGAAGCAGGCTCCCCGCTGAGCAGGGAACCTGATGTGGGGCTCGATCCCAGGACGGCAGTTCACCTTCACTATCAGATGAGATCTGAGTCTTGATAAAAACGTGACCTGTCTAGGATGTGTGTGTCTTCTTCAGTATTTTGCCCCAAACGGGCCCACTGTGAACATCACACACCTTGCGATATGAATTACCTGAAATCCTCACGCTAAACCAGAATGCCTAAATTATTATGGTGTCACCAGATTTCTTTTTGGGTTTCAAATGCAAATAAGAGTCCTTTTCTTCAAGTCAAAAGTAGCCCCCGCCTTTTTTTTTTCAAATAGAAAAGGAATATCTCAGTGAAACAAGCATTGAGCACCTACTGTATACAAGCCCCATGCCTCGAGCCAGAGATTCAAATCAACAGCATGGCCCTGACTTCGGCGGCATGTAAAGCCCGGTGGGGCCGACCTCTGTTGTTCAGAGAGGAATAAGCCTCAGCCTGTCTCCTCCATCTCCCGCCCCCAAACTGGCTAGCAGCTGGAGTAATCGAAATGAGAGGTGCTGCTGGTAAGTAGGAGGGGCGGCTGAGGCGATGCCCCCCACTGCCAGCTGGGAAGGCCGAGCGGGGGAGCCCACACAGGGGTCCGCTGCAGCCCCACCTTACAGCGGGGACAGGGCTTGGGTTTCCTTGGGCGACCGTCCAGGAAGCCCGGAGCGGCTCTTCCTGAAGGAGGCAGAGTAGCGCCTCGCCGCGTGACCTGCGTCCCGTGTCCGTGCACAGAATGCAGCCGGATGGGTCTGGCCTGAGGCTGAGTGTTTGCAGAGCGAGGGCCGTGGAGACAGAATCACTCCGTGATTTCTCAGCAGGCTCACCCAGCGAGTAGGGTCAAAGGCCTTATGCGACCGCCCTCAGGAGCCCCCAGCCATCCCCGACTCGGGCAGGGTGTTCTTTCCCGTGAACGTGCTGGCACCTGGTCCAGCAGAGCTGGGAGCGAGACTAAGTCACCTGGAATGTAAATATTTGGGTTCGGGGTGACTGAGTTCATACCAACCCCATTATATACTTCGTGTGTGTTCTTGTACAACAGGAAGAAAAACAAAACACTTCTCCGATTAAAAACAGTTCTGTTTTATGTGCAAACGCTTCCCTGCTGCTGCCCCAACCAGTTCATGGTCGTTTATCAGAGTCAGGAAAGGTTTTCCAGTGAAATCTCTCTCTCCCTCTCCACCCCCACCTACTGGCCACTTTGCCCCCCTGAGCTGGGGTGGGAGAAGGTTACATGCAGAAGAAACCCTAATTTGTAGCAAGAACAAAGAACATCAACTCAACAATCAGAACCTGAGGCCGGGAGAAGCGGAGATCCTGCCTCTATGTTATGCATCTCATTGGGGGACCCCACCGAGCCCACAGCCCAGACATGCGCCCAGCCATGTAGGGGGCTCTGGGGAGCAGCACTTCAGGGGTCAACTCTCCTCCTGGGGGTCCCCTTCTGTGTCCTTGTGAGAAACAATACAGGGATGGCCAACACATCCTCCTAACTTCAACCCTGGTCTATCCTGATCCCAGTAGAAAGCCTCCTGTAGGAACTCTCGTTCACCTGCACACAACATGCACCCTGATGAACCCAGGCCCCGCTTTGGGGCGGTGACCCCGGTGCCATCAGGGGCCCTTGCCCCTGCCACCTCCCTGCTCGACCATCCTTCCTGTTGGCTCCCCTTCCCCAGATCACTGCTTTGGGACTGCAAGACGGCTCCTGATGCCCCAGGCGTTGCTTCTGTGGTCCAGGGGGGAAGAAAGAATGGGAGAAGGGGGCGCATGTTTCAGGGAAGGAAAGGGTCCCCAGATGCCCCAGCAGGTTCCTGCTCACGTCTCATTTGCCAGAAGTGTCCTGCGGCCACCCCTCGCTTCGAGAGAGCCTGAGGACCTGAATACTCTTCCCTGGGCGCCTTCTCTGCCCTGTTCATTAGCATGTGGAGGGGCAGACATGGGGGGACGGATGTGGGGGGATGGACGTGGGGCTGGCCGCCAGGGTGTCCGACCAGGGAGTGGGGGGTAAGTGAGGAAAGCAGAATCCCTGCCCAGTGGTGGTCTGTGCTTATGAAGCACTCGGTTCAGTGTGGAGAGGAGCCGGCACACACCACCAGGCCCTGTTTTCTTCCTGGCTTGTGAAAATCACGGGGCCTACCACTAACTTCCCCCCACTCTCCAGGGCACAGTAACAGAATTTTTCTTTTTTTTTTAAAGATTTTATTTATTTATTTGACAGAGATAGAGACAGCCAGCGAGAGAGGGAACACAAGCAGAGGGAGTGGGAGAGGAAGAAGCAGGCTCCCAGTGGAGGGGCCTGATGTGGGGCTCAATCCCAGAACGCCCTGAGCCGAAGGCAGACGCTTAACGACTGAGCCACCCAGGTGTCCGACGGTAACAGAATTTTAGCCTTAAAGAACGGAGATCGCTGGATGCTGGTGCATTTCAACCGAACAAAATTCTGTTCAGGTGGACCGGAGAATTCCATGCGCCAGGACAAGCATGATGCTCGGGAGGCCAAGGGAGGGGGCTGGCTCTGGACGGTGTAGGGGCCCTCAACAGGGCAGAGCGTCTGAGGGCGCCCACACACCCTGTGTGCGCCCCCCTCAGGCCCAGTCCAACCGGCTCCAGCCTGCTGTGTGGGATTTTCACTCTGGGCCCTCAGCTTGCGGACTGCAGTCAGTGGGGAAATCGGAACGCCCCTCAGAACAACATTATTTTGCATCCAACTTCCCCAACCTACTTCTTCCTCCCAAGAGTAAACCTGAAACCAGGAGTGTTTACTGTTTGGAAAAAAAAAAAAAAAAACCAAACATGCAAGAAAAACAGGCAAATGTTGACAGAGGCCTGGTAATGCACTGGTTCCGCCCTGGGAGCCCTCACCGGCCACGCGGGAGCGTCCCCGCCCCGAGCGCACGAGGAAAACAAGGTTGTCCTTGGCCTTGGGTGGAGAGTCGGGTAGTCAGCCCCCCCGAGTCCCGGTCCACACCCACACGTGTCCCCCAGATAGGATGTACGAGGGGCCGGTGTCCCAGCAGGACTGCCATCACCTGCTTCCCCCCGGTGGGTGTCCCCCCATACACCTCTGTGGGCTCTCCTGCCAGATGCCCCTGGAAGCACCATGCGCCTCAGCCCCTGGTGGCACAGCCTGGCCGCCCTCCCCCAGGCTCCCCCTGGAGTCCTGCCCCCCCAACCCCGGGGAGACGGGTGCCCCCCTGCTTACACACCTGTGAGGACATCACCACTGAGAGAAGCCGGGGACAGTGGGCCTTTCGTCCACTGTCGTTGATGGAAGCGAGGCCCCAAGTCAGGCTCTGGGGACCGTGGAGGACCCGGGGTGCATGGCAGGGACACAGAGCACCGCTGGAAGCAGGAGGGTGAGAGTTCCTCCATCTCCGTCAGTCTAACCTGGGCTCAGCTCCTGGTCCCCTGTGGGCTGGGGGCTGTGGGGGGCCTGCCGCAGCTTTGCAGCGTGTCCCAGCCATAGGCCAGGCTCCCTCCATCCAGTGAGACTGGGGGCCGCCACGGTCCAGGTTAGCCCGGCGCCCGCACAGGCCGTGAGCAGTCTCCTCCCGCCCCTGGCACCCCCAAGGCCCCACACAACCTGTGCCCACCCCATGCCATCTCCAGCCCTCACCACCCTGCTTCCATCCTCCTGGGCTCCAGCTCCTGTCCCCCCATCCTCTGTGAGGGTCTGGGTTCAAAACCAAGACATCGCTTGCTCCTTGGGGGTCAAGCACACCCACGATCGAAGGCCCCCAGGGAGGGCTGGGAAAACACCTCAGATAATGAGGCTGTGCAGGCCACGAGGACATGCTGGGTTTGGCCGAGGAACTGGTCATAATAGTGGACCCTGGAGCCCAGTCTCCGCTCAGGCAGACAGGCGGCCCATCTGGGGGTGTGGGCCCCTGGGGCCCAATCACAGCCCTGACCCCTCCCTCTCCTACTATCTTTGCCCCTTTCCCCAGCTCCACCTTTTACCTCTGCACACTGCAGGTATCTGCAAGCCTGTGAGCCCTCCGAGCAAGGTAAATAGCTAAGCAACAGAGGCAGAGCTCTGCGGTGGCCCAGGGGAGCCGGGCACATCCCCACGGTGCCAGGCAGAGTGGGTCACGGCAGGCACCATGCAGCCCTCTCCCCTGCCCAGAAAGTACACACCAGCCACTCACTGGCCCTTGGGCAATCCGCCCAGCATCCCTCTTTGGGCGGTTTAGCTCCTTGTGCTGGTTCTCTGATGGATCATCAGAGAAGTCCATCTGATGGACCTGCAGAGAGACAGCGACAGAGACAGGGACAGACGTACCCCTGCCTTCTTGACCTGTCACTCTTTGGCCTCTTCTGCGGCTTCCTCCCCCTCCTCCTGTCCCCTCAGCCCCAGCCCCCATCACAGACTCTGGGGCACTGTGCCTTAGTGATTGCAAACCCCTCCCTGTGGGGTCCTGCCTGAGGTCAGGAATTAAAGCAGAGTCCGTCCCTTGTGACTCTGGTTTGGGGGCATACCAATGCTCCCTGTGATTCATTATTGGTGGCTGTGTCCCCGCCCGTATCCCGAGGGGAGCACGACCCTGCACGGTGTGGGGAAGCTCCCACCGCTCCAGATCAGGAAGCCCCGATGACCTCTCTCAGAGCGGGATGTGATGTTTCGTTTCCATCTGGAATCAGTGTGAAGAATAACGCAATGATCACTTTTCAGAAGGCCTGGTTGTGGCACCTGCGGACAGGGTGTGGAGGAGGCCGTCCCGTAAGGCCGGCCACGACCTGGGTTCCTGGTCCTGTCCCTGATGCCCTCTCGCCCGAGCCTGCCCCTGACTCATGGAGGAGGCAGAGTGCGTCTGCACCCACTGGCCCGTTGTTGTGTCCTTCCCGGGTGGACCAGTGTGCTTTGTCTGGTCTGAGCGTGGATGAGTCACTGGGCGGGAGGACTCGGGAAGGTGGGGGACTGGGTCATTGTCAGCTCAGCAGGGAGACAGAAGAAGGGCTGTCAGGAACCTGAGTTCTTTGTGGCTGAGTGTGGTCTCCCACTGCACAGATAGAGAAACTGAGGCCAGCTCTGGCCAGGTTTTCTCCCCTGCTTTTCCCGCAATCTGTCCTGAGGGCCACTCTGCCCAACCCCCTTCTGGCTGCAGTCCTCTGCCCAGTCCCCAAGGACACCCAGCCCCTCTGTGCTTCCCACAGCCTGGCCAGGCAGTCCCACCCTTGAGCCCTCAACGCCCTCTTTTGAAGACACGTGGTCCTCTGGCTTCCCACAGCCGAACATGCCTACTGCTCTGCTCTTGGGGACATGAAGAGACCCCAGCATCCATGGGAGCAAACCTGCTGAGGACAGAGGTTCCTGTTGGAATGGCTTTCAGGAATGGCTGGAAGCAAGGGCCGTGCCCCTCAGACTTGAGGAAGCAAAGCCTAAAAGCCATTGACTCGGCCCCATGGCCGGATTTCATCATGGCCTTTGCTGGGTTTGCTGAGCCCAATCATCTTTACCAGCATGTTATCCTAAATCACTTCCTCAGGAGAAATGGCAGCAGGCAGGCCATCCCTCCCAAACCTGGGTCCTTGCAAACCCCCACACCCCAAGTGTCCCCACCTCCATGGCGCCTCCACCTGGAGGAACTGTCTACCAACAGACAAGGGGTAATGCCTGCCTCCGTTCATCGATTCTGCAAATTAGGTGTCAGACCTTTTCTCCAGCCCTGACAGGATGACCGCGAATTCAGTGCACAAAGTCCCCGATGCCATGGAGCCCCATTTCCGGGGAGCAGGTGACCCCTCTGGTGGTGCAACAGAGCAGGTGTGTCTCAGCAGGTTTTGGGGTTTTTTTTTTTTATCTGTGTGTTTGTTTATTTGTTTTGAAAACAAGCAACTGGTGGAGAAGCTTGCCGTGGACATGAGATCATCTGCCATTGTCCGATACGTACGCTTCCCCACCACTGGTGGAGGCTGACTGTGTCACCACCGGGACCTGCAACAGTCCACACCCCACAGCAGGGCAAACCCCGATGTGTTTGCGTACAAACCCTCCTTTCAATCGTTGGGCCACAGCTCACTCGAACGGACCTAACTGCTTACTCAGATCCAGTCCATCTGTCTGTGTGTTTTTTCTTGTTTGAAAAAAAAAACCCCTACTTCCTGTTGTTTGAAGATGTGCAGGGTATGAAGAGTAACCTTGAACGGATCCCAAAGAACACAAACGAACCACTGTTGGAACGTGAGTCATAAATTAGCACGTTGGCCTTTGAGTTTATTGATGTGAATGGCTGTGGATCCTGTACACTGAGACTTAAACATTTGAAGTATGGAGCACTGTTGGACCGAGACTCAGAGGAATGTCTTAATGACAAGAGAGCATGTGGTAACTCGTGTTTATTCATCAGGGATTTGAGTGAGTTCCTCTTCTGGTTATTTGGACTGAGTCAATAGTTTGCACCAACACCCCCAGTGAAAACAACTGGGTAAAATGTCTTTTAAAACTGCTTACAAGAATTGGAGCCCTAACAAGGTGGTAAAACAGTACGGATGAAGATCCAGGAGAGGATGGAAATCTGGAGAGGAACGGTCAGCACCGGGTGTTGCCTCCATCCTGGGGGTGTCTGTGGATTAAGGAAGAGGAGGCCAAGCCACTGAGCAGCACTTTCGCTGCCTTATGAGGCAGGAGGTCAAGAGTAGGAATTCAGGCCTGCCAAGTTTGGGTTTTCATAAATCCTTGAAGCCTTGAGTTGGGAACCCGATGGTCCTACAGGTCAAGAGGAAGGAAAAGTAACTCAGCCCCCACATGGCCACCACTCAGCTTCAAGTCACCCAAGTGGTCCCAAGTGTGTCAACCACTGAAATTGTGTTAAGGGGATCCCAGGTTGGTGGTACTTCCAAGTAGCTGGGCGAAATAGAAAATCCTGTCTGGAGAAAGGAAACATCCTACAGGCCTCAAATTATTTCTGAGCAATTTCTGAAATACACTGTTTGGCACTCTATAAAAGATAACCAGAAGTACAAGGAGACAGGACAACATAAATTAGAACTTACAAAAAGAACAGACAATAGAAAGAGGCACCCAAGGGCTCTAGATAAAAGAATTATCAAACACAATCTCTAAAGTAATTATGCTTATGGTGTTCAAGGTTATCAAAGGTATGATTCAAATTTTTTAGCAGAAAACTGAAAACTTTTTAATTAATTAATTAATTTTTTAAAAGATTTTATTTATTTGTTTGACAGAGAGAGACAGCCAGCGAGAGAGGGAACACAAGCAGGGCGAGTGGGAGAGAAAGTAGCAGGCTTCTAGCAGAAAAGCCTGATGTGGGGCTTAATCCCAGAATGCTGGGATCATGCCCTGAGCCGAAGGCAGACGCTTAACGACTGCGCCACCCAGGTCCCCCTGAAAACTTTTTTAAAAGGTGAGAATAGTTTGGAACAAAATAAAAATTCTAGAATTGAAAAACACATCACAAATTGAGAGCGCAATGAGTTTTATATCAGGTTAGACCGAGCTGAAGAGAGAATTAAAAAGTGGAAGATAAGCCAGAAGAAAATATCCAGATCCAAGCAAGTGGAGACAAAAGACAGAAAAGACAAAAGAAGGTACTAGACATGGAGGATACAATGAAAGTGACACATTTCAGAAGGAAAGGAGAGAACAGACAGAGCAATATTTGAAGAAATAGCAGCTGAGAAGCTAATTTATTTTTTCTCTTTATTTTATAGGGAAGTGAGCTCATGGTTCTTTAAGAACTTTCTTCTTAGGGAGCTGAAGTGCTTTAAAAAATACTCAATCATCACTATCAGATAACTAGGGGTGAAAAGACTATTTTAAAGATATGGAAACAGAAGAATTTAAAGCAGGCCTAAACAAACTTATTTTCAACTATCACTCTTTAATTTGACTAATAAATGAATAATAAAAATAGGATTATTTTAGCTAGCACACTATTAGTAACTGTTCTGGTACTTTGGGAATATAGGTGAGCAGTTTTTCAAGCACTTGAAACTAAAAAAAAACTAAGATTGTTCTCTGACAGTGAAACTGAAACACAGAAATAGCTCATGAGGGCAAAGATATGCAAAACTTTCTTAATTGTATGGAATAGCTCCCAGAAAGCTTGACTTGGCAATGACCTGAATGATGTAATGTCTTAAGTAGGCTCTACACCCAACGTGGGGCTCAAACTCATGACCTCCAGATCAAGAGTCACGTGCTCTACCAACTGAGCCAGGCAGGTGCCCCGGCAATGACTTGAAGGATGTACTATCTTAATCTGGTTAGGTGTGTGAATGTGGGGCAGGTTTATCAGCCAAAGGAAGCAGAGAAAAAAGGTGGTCACAGAGACAGATACTGACTGGGCTCATAAAACATAGTCCAGGGCAAGGACTGTGACCATTCCCATACTCCAGACAAGACCGTCCCATCAAAACAGCTTGTACAACCCCTTCATTCAACTAACTCCTTTGTTTTGGGTCCAGATCTACCAGTGCAATTTTCTGGTTATGGTTTGGTTTCCACATGGTTGGTTAAGCGTCCAACTCTTGATTTCAGGTCAGGTTGTGGTCTCACAGTTGTGAGATCAAGCCCTGTGTCGGGCTCTGCACTGAGCAGGGAGTCTGTTTGAGATTCTCTCCCCCTCTCTCTCTGCCCCTCCCCTTCTAAAAAAAAACAAAAAACAAGAAAAATAGACGTTGCATCCTACCACCGTCTAGCCATTTGTCTTTTATAGATTCCTTAGGATTTCCCATGTGGCATCCACAATGTTGCCTGTGAACAAACATCATTTTTCTTCTTCCTTTCCAATCCTTTTTTCCTTGTGTGCTTTTTTCTAGTGAAGTGCTGAGCTAAGGTGGAGAGTGGACACCCCTGTTCCTTCCCCATTTTAAGTATGATTCTATGTCTATGCTTTCCCTTTTCTGTTTTGGCGCTCTGCAACTTTTCTATCATGTGTGTATGTGTGGATTTCCTTTATGTTTATTTGCTTTGGAGTCATTCCACCTCCCAGACCTAAGAGTTGATGTCTATCAACATTCTGGAAAGTTCCTAACCATTACCTTTTTGAGTATTGCAGCCTTCCCACTGTCTCTACTATCTCCCTGCAGAATTCCGGTTAGATAATCATCAGATTTTCTCACTCCATCTTCCAGGTGTGTCATGGTCATGTTCTTTAGTCTCCTTTATTCTGTTCTCTCTTTGCCTTCCATGATCTTGCCTCTTTGGAGGAGTACTGGCCAGTTATGTAGCAAAATGTCCTTCCACGTGGGTTCCCTGGTGTTTCCTCATGATTAAATTCAGGTGATGCATTTTTGGCAGAAATGCCTCAGCAGTGTCGCTGTGCTCCCCGTGCGCCTGACCAGGAGGCCCTGAGGTCAGTTCGTGCTGCTGCTGGGATGTTACCTATGCTCCTTTCTTCCCTACTTAAGAGTGCACTTGGGCCATGGTGGTGATGCTTCTTCATACAAGACATTTTCCCCTCTGCTCAGAACAAGCTCAGGCTAGGAGCCTTTGCTGGCTGGCTCCTTCTGTGCTCTGGGTTTATTTGTCATTCATCCTTGTGTGCCCTGGGTATAACCTTTGGAGACACCAGCTCCAAACCAGGCCCAGACACCGCATGGGCCCCCATCAGTTTCCCCCCTGGAGGATCCGATGTTTTCTCACCTGCCTTTTAGCTCTGTGAGTTCCATCTGTACTTCAACACAGGGAGTTCCTGTCCCCACTTGCAGGGCTCCCCAGGCTCCCAGTCCCCTCTCGAGGAGAGATGCACCACCTGCCACCAGGCTGGATGTCTCCAGGGAATGTGTCTATGAGCAAATGGGCTCTAGGACCAGAGTGACCTCGCCATCTCTCTGTTGGCTGGGCGGCCAGGAGGACTGCTTTAGGAGAGGGGATTGAGTGACATCCTGCGGGCTCCTTTGGAGAAGTTCCCCTGTGCTCAGAGCATGCACCTCAGCCTACCAATGTCCTCTCTGAGGCCTAGGCATATCCCGATGCCCCCAGGATGGGGCGCAAGCAAGCATGTTCGCCCCCTGCCTCAACAGCTCTGCCTGCTCCCCTTTTCCCTGAGTCTCCCCACTTCCCTGGGCCTCTGTGCTCAGTGTTTCTCTCTGGGGAGGGTGCCCTGCACTCCATCCTGTGGACTTTGCCAACATCCTGGGAACTAGCAGTTCTGGAATTTACCTCTCTGCTTGGTCGTGACTGGCGACATGACCAGGAAACAGGCGTCTATTTGCACAGCTCCTTCCATAAAATGAAAATAGTGCCCCATCTACTTTACAAGAGCAGTAGGGACCGAATCCAGTGATTTAAAGCATCGTAAAACCACCCGAAACACAGTCACGGTTACAACGCTGTTAAATGTAACGACTGGCATGAGCCACCTTGAAACAGCCACCAGATGCTGGTGAAGTCAAAGCACCTCCTTCCCAATGGCTCCTGTGCCTCCAGGTGGCTGTCCCCAGCCTCGGGGCCGTTCCGTTCCCCTCCCTGGAGGACCTGCCCCGTGCTCTCTGACCCCCTCTCACCTGCAGGAGGGGCTGTCCCCCCCCATGCCCAGGGTCGGGAGGCCCACCCTCCAGTCTCTGTCCTCTCGTTTTTCCTTCTGTGCCTGTCTTCCAGGCCTCTCTGGCTCTCAGCAGCATTTACAGCTGGCTTTTGGCCCCAGAATGGTCACAGCCACAGCCACAGTCTGTATCCCAAACCCGGACCAACAACAGTCGTACAAAGTTTAGGTCAACATGCTAATGGAGTGTTTGCTCTTGAAGCTTAGCTGAAAGCAATTTATGGTAAAATTAGGAAGATTCGCCTGGCAGTGGGGTTTATGCAAAACCTTACAGCCCGATGTGTAAGACAGCAGCTCCAGGATGGCAGCGGGGGGGACCTGAGTCCTACAGGGACTGGAGTCACCTGCAGGAGCCGCCGGGGGGAAGAGAGGCAAGAGAGGCAGCCACACCGCACAGGAGACGGGCAGGGCCCCATAACCCCCGGTGCATGAACCTTGCTCAGTGCTTCGGGATGCATGTTCCCCAGGAATGGGCTCCAGCAGCCCCCTTAGGGCAGGTCACTGCCGGTTGGTCCACTGAGACATCCTGTTCCCGAACGGGGCCTGGCACGTAACCAGTTGATGAATGATACCCCGGCCACTCCATCAGGAGGAAATGGGACTTGGGATCAAGGCAAAGGAGCCGGCGTGGGCTTGGGCAGCCAAAGGAGTCCTGGAGCTCCTCAGAACAGGGCAGGTAGCGGGCGTATACAGAGCTGCTCGGGGACCCGAGGGCCTGGCACACATACACCATGTTTCCTGAGCTGGGATCACAGCTCCTCTCCGTCGTCTGCTACTGAGGACGGAGTGGGCAGGAATGAGTTGACCCTAAAGCCAGATTTGCTCCTTCGTGGTCCCCATTCTTTATAGTTTTAGGGCACCAGGTCACTTCTTTGGGGCTTTCCATGGAGTCAGGGCCCATCCAGCCAAGATTGTAAATTGGACAAAGATTATTCAGGGCCCTTTCATTCTCTCCTGAGGGTTTAGGTCCCTAAGCCTTTTGTGACCCAGGTGCTTTCCCACCTTTCTCTTTTCTATATGGCTAGCTGTCAGAGGGCAGGAGGAGGGCAACCTAATACTAATTCTCACTGAAGAGTAAAAGGTGGAAACAGGAATTCAGCTCCTGGGCTGTGCCCACCTCCTAGGAATGGCCCCTTTGCCCTTTGGATGGCAAACCGGGGTTCAGGGAGCCCTGAGGGAAATCAACTGTAGGACAGTCATCCCAATAACTCAGCCAAGGACAGATCTAATTTAAGAAAACGTTGGAGGAATCTTTAGCTCAGCGGTTAAGGTTCAGACTCTAACAGTCACCAGCTGTTGGCCTTTGGACAACAAACTGACTATCCCTAAGCCTCCATAAAATGGAATGGTGGTGGCGCCCTCCCTACGGATTTATTTGCAGTGACAAACTTAAAAGCACTTATGAGGGTGAGTCCTTCATCCGGTACACTAGCCTCTGTGTGACCCGTGCCTGGTCACCCGGCAGGAGCAGGTGCATAGACACAACACCGCAGACAGATGTCACCCAGTCCCGCAGGCCAACTGCAAGGGCGCGTGCTACGAAACCATAAATTCTGGGGGTAGGCGCCCATCGAAAGGTCAGGGAAAGCTTCACTGAGGAGCGAAGGCTTTGAGGCTGGAGCTGAGGGTGATTCCAGCAAAGAGGAGGGAAGAGCATCCAGGTAGAAGGAGCAGCATGTGTGGGGTTCCTGAGGCAGGAGCGGGTGAGCAGTGAGTGTGGCTGGAAGAGAGAGCAAGGGAGAGTGTGCGCTGCAGGCTGGTGGGGGGGGCGGATGAGACCCTGCGAGAGCTTGAGTAGGGCTTCTGTCCTTCCTCTAAGCCACTGGCAGGATTTTACCAGGAAGGGGATATGGTCAGACATCAGAGTTTATTCAGTTTCCCCCTTCTCACTATTTGTCTCCGAGCATTGAATCTAAAAACCCATCCAAAATCCTTATCTTCTTGGTTATTCTTCATTAGATTATGGTGATGACTTTTATTACCCCGTGACATTAATAAATAATATCTTCCCTAAAGATCAAGCAGAGGAAGTGGGTCCCAGAGCACCCGTTGTCTAAACAACACTGACTTTTGTGTCATTTGAGGGAGATCCCTATGAAAAGCTGTGACTTCTGCCAGCCAGTTTTAAACACAGCCTTAGGGAGGCATAAGTTAAAATGCATATTGAGGGGCGCCTGGGCTGCTCCGTCGGCTGAGCGGCTGGCTCTTGATTTTGGCTCAGGTCACGATCTCAGGATTCTGAGATCAAGCCCTGCGTTGGTCTCTGTGCTCCGCAGGGAATCTGCTCAGAATTCTTGCTCTCTCTCTGCTTCCCCCTCCCTCTCTCTCAAATAAATAAATCCATATTAAAAATTAAAAAAAATAAATTGCACATTGACAGTTGCTTGAAAACCGGTTTGACTCTTTCCTTCAGACTGATCCACTACAAATTACAATACTAACGTCTGAGTAATATTATTGGGAGACCTACTCAGAGTTTTGGGGAGGGGAAGGGGATCATGAAGGCGTGAACAGCAGGCAGCGATTCCCCACGGGAGCATGCCGTGTGCTGATGAAGGTCAATGCTGTGGCACCAGGAAATCAGGTGACTGTCTTGAGCTGTTGGGGATGGTAAATCATGTGAGAAGAGGAAGACACAGGAAATGAAAGAGGGGACTCCCCAAGGAAGTTCATGTAGTGCTAAGTATCCCTCAGAAGCCCTTTGAAGAGAAAACTCTAGAAAATGATCATATTTAGCAACAAGGAAGCAACCAGGTGCTGGGGAAACTCTAGTTTCTAGGGACAAGTGACTCATACACCACACCAGTCACCCCCAGGAACCGAGCATTTTGCGGAAAGGTGGAGAAAGGCGGGAGGTGTCATGGATGGGGCAAGTTCGTTGTAGCATTCCCCGGGAATTTACAATGATTATTCTAGTGTCTCTCAGCAAGAAACTGACCGTGGGCAAGGCGAAGGTGACCAGGGTCACCCATTGGAAAGGCCAGACCCATAGCCAGGTCTGGCTGCAGCCACCACCCCCGCTTCTGCCCTGGCCAGTCCCTGACAGCAGACATGCGAAGACATGCGAATTCCAAGATGTTTTCCTTCACAGAACATCATGATTCCCGAGCTGAAGTATACACATGAGGTCTAAAATCAAAGGGAATCGTAGAGAACACCTACTCTTTCCAGCGGGTGACGTACAAGAGTGGGATCACTCTGTCATACACCTGAAACTAACACGACCCTGTACATTAACTCTACTGGGATTAAAATAAAATGCTTTGTAAAAAGGACCCATGAAAATGACCAAAGAGGGTGGAGGTGTGTGAGTCTTCCAGATACGGCCATGAGAACGTCCTCGTCCCTCTCCTCGTCACCACTGGCCGTCTCGGACTTCCTGTCCTACCTTGGCGATTGTGCGGGTCACCTGCAAGACTGCAGTTTGGAGGCTCCCCTGGGACCCGTCCCCTCCCTGATCCTGTCTCAGAGCCCGGGCTTAGGCCAGGATGTGTGGACGCAGGAACCAAGAGAGGACTGAGGCAGGACGGGAGAGGGGGTGGCTCCTGGTGCTTTCCTCGGGGCTGGAGCTGGGCAAGGGGCAAAGAGCCGTCTTTTCTATGCTCTGTCCTTGGGGCCTCCGCTCAGCAATGTCGCTCAGCAGTGTCACTGTGGAGCTGCAGGTCCTGTCCGGTCTGGGTGCCCCCAAGCAGCCCCTCCAAGGACGCGGTGGGCAAGCTTCCTGGCCCGAAGCTGCAGGAGAGACAGAGCTCAGAGGTGGAAAGACAGCTAGTCAGAGCATGTCCTGCCACCTGGCAGAGTGTCTAGGGGAAGGAAGGAGGAGCTTGGACCCAGTGACTCCTCGAGGGCATACCCCGGGAGGCTCGGAGCAAGCAAGGCCCCAGGGCAAGAGTGGTAGACACTCAAGGCGGCACGCGTGCCGGCAATGCCAAGGTCTGGGGAGCATGAGGACTGCACGATGGCTGGAGGACAGACAGAAAGGGGGGGGGGTCCCAGAGCTGCCCCAGAGCAACTTCCAGAGCTCTAGGTGGACGCCAGACTGCAAGACATTGCAGAGCTGCCAGCAGCAGGCATGGCACCATGAGGTCCATCTGGGACAGGCAGGGAAGGGACGGTGAGCCGGGGTCCGCCTTAGTCCCGGCTGCTGCAGGATTCCGTACACTGGATGGCTCTCGCCGTCCCAGAGGCGGGAAGTCTAAGACCCAGGGGCTGGCAGGTGTGGCGTCTAGTGAGACCCGCTTCCTGGTTCACAGATGGCCGTGTCCTCCTGCTGTGGCCTCCCATGGTGGAGGGTGGCAGGGAGCTCTCTGGGGTCTTCTTTAGAAGGACACTAACCCCATGCATGGGGGCCCTGCCTTCATTACCTGAGCGCTCTCCAAGACCCCACCCCCAGTACCATCCCCCGCTGTGGGGGTGGGGGTGGCGGTGTGCGGATTTAACACAGGAGTTGGGGAGGACGCAGACATGCAGACCGCAGCAGGATCAGCGTGGACGTCACCTGCCACCTGCAGGAGCCACGTCCCCACGTTGGTGACCCACCGAGGCGGCCTCTGTTTGGAGACAAGGCCAAGCTCTGAGTTTGGGGTGAGGGGAGGGTGCAGTGAGGACAGCCGTTCAGAATTCTCTCGTTCTGTTGAGTGGCTGCTGTTTCTTTGAGGTTTATTTTCTTGCTTGTAAGACAAAGCCCTGCCAACTGCTGATTTGGGTTAAGATGCAAAATGCTGTGTCACATGTAACTGTGGCTGGAAGCCTGTGTCACCGGCTAATGGTGACTGATGGTCCTGCTGGCGGCTGGCTTGTCCGAGCCCCTCGAACATGGGTCCTGGGAACCCGAGGAGCAAAAGCTTATTCTGGCCACCACAGTGGAGTGGGGGGGCCCTCAATCCAAGTCCCCAGTCCTCCCTTGTCTGCCTTGCTTGGTGGGCAGTGAGGGCACAGTGGGACAAGGCTGAAGCTGTTCTGGGAGACACCCCCTCCTTTCCTCCTGAATGTGATTTTGGCTGGAATGGAAGCCTGTAGCCTGGGAGGTTGTGTGAGAGAGACAGAGACAGAGACAGAAAGCCAGAGAGAGAGCCGGAGAGTGCTGTAAGCCCTCCCCTCCTGAGAGATAAGAGATGGGTTTGCAGACCTGCCATTCAAGTTCCATTCAAGACAACGCCCTGAGCAAGGAGGGTAACTCTGCCATACGCAGAGCCGCTCTGCAAGTGGGGAGTGAGGATGGGGGCATTTTGGGTGTCTCCCCAGCTCCACCTGGGTGGGGCCACAGACCCAGGCTCTAGACAAAGTCACAGTGAGTCAACCTACCACAGATGTTCTGTGCTGATTGACGGAGAAGCCTGGAAGTGGTGGGCAACTGCTCTTCCAGTCCCCACTCAGGAGGATCTGTGAGGCCAGGAGGCAAAGGGGAGAGGCTGGGCAGAGCAGAGGGGCCAGAGGAGGCCAGCTTCTGTCTCAGTGTGGGGCCGGGGGGAGCCAGTCGCCTTTGCGAGCCTCAGTTTCCCTATGTGTAAAACGAGGGGATAGAACCAGTCCAGCGTTCTCAGAGAGATGCTAATAACCCAGCCCTCACAGAAGCACGCCCTTAGCTGGGTCCCTGAACAGTGCCGTCCACCCTGGCACGGGAGGGCCATTCATGGTGACAGCCGTCACCGTGGCAACGGACTCTATAGCAACGCAACATCGATTCCCATGCAGTGTTCCAGGAAAGAAACCATAAACCGTAGTTCCATATTCTCACGGCAGTTAGTCAGCAAAGTGGTGGATTTGGGGGAGTTGCGAAAGTGACCCCTGCTCTGGGGACGTCAGTGTCAGGAGAGGCACAGCAGACACACCTGGCTGTTGGAGGACGGAGCCTGCAGGAAGGTGGGCCCAAACCTGCAGAGAGCGGGATTGTGTTTCCCCAAATGTGACCACTGGCTTACAACACAGATTCCCAGGCCCTGCCCTGGGCCCCCTGCCTCAGAGCCTCTGAGGGGAGGCCCAGGGAATCTGTGTTTTGTAGCAGGTGTCCAAGTGGTTTTCACTCACAGTAGCGTGTCGAAAATACTGACAAGCCAGCTGGCAGAATTTGAGATTTAAAAGGGAGCCCTTGAATCCTTCTAAAGGATTTTTGTATTTTATTTTATTTTATTTTATTTATTTTATTTATTTTATTTTATTTTAGTGATCAG
>NC_048218.1:4154447-4293195 GCF_002007445.2 Ailuropoda melanoleuca
CCCCCCCGCCGCACAGGATCATCGTCCTCTCCTTAGGCATTTGGGTTTGCAACTTCTGTTCCAGGAATGGTTACTCGGGTCAGATTTCAAGTTTCAGGGCAGGGAGGGTGTCTCATTCGTCCCATGTCGGGCAAGAGGCTGTATGCCGTGGGTGCTCCATGTAAATAAATGCCTCTTGAATTAAAAAGAAGTGTTTGGACAAAGGTCACTGGGCTTCCACAGAAGCCCCAGGTAACCACCTTATCTTCCATCACCACCCAGTGCCTTCCCGAGAGCACGGTATCAGGTGACTCCGTAACCGCATGTACACTGGGGACTGGTGGGGCCTCCCCACTTCACTGTTAAGGAAGTAACCCCAGCAAACAATGACTTGATTTGTCCAAAGTCCCGCAAGTAACAGCATCACTGAGAAAAGAGTTTTGAACCCATCATGCTCCCAAGAGCTGACAGAGTTTCCAGATGTGAGATGCAGAATTGGCCCAGAGAAATAGAAGTCAGCAATTCTTTAAATTGGCCACAAATCCTCTAGATATTGCCAGTGTGTCCAAAAGACATTAATTTGGTGAGTGCATGAATTCTTCGTCTAAAATAACTGTGAAAATGAGCCATACTTGTATCTTTTAAAGGACTCGGCAATCCACGAAGTCTAGGTTTCCAGAACAGTCCAGCCCCTGAGTCTGCCTCTTTGCTTGTTGGCAGAGAACCCCTAGCTCAGTGGGTCTCCATCTTGGCTGCCCCTGCGGGGATCTGAGAGCCCCTCATTGTGGCCTCACAGCGTATGTACTAAAGCAGAACGTCAGGACATAAACCCCAAGCATTAAAACATCCCCAGGCGTTTCCGGTATGCTGCAAGACGGCCTCAGCTGCCTTCCTTCGTGGACTCACGCCACTGAACAGACCTTTCTCCTCCAGGCAAAGGTCAATAATGTAACAATCGAGTGAGAAAAATTCACCTGGCATAGAATGAAGCCAGAGAAATTAGATTGTCCAATAACTAGCTCGCCCAAACCAACAAAGTTATTGTGGAGGGTTCCCCCCCACCCAACGAGAGTCCATTGTATTAACTGACCTACTTTACTGATTCCCATGCTCTTGGAAGCCTCTCCTGGATCCATTTTCCTTCTTCCTCAAGTTTTTAGGTAGCATAGTGATTTCAATGCTGGCTGAACGTTGGACCCACCTCGGGAGACATGAATGAGCTGATGCATAGCTCTGGGTGTTGTCTGAGCCCTGAAATGTTTAAATTTCCCCCAGGGTGGTTTAATGGGCATCCAAGGTTGAGAGGAAAGCCACTGATTTTGTCTTTCTTTCATCAAAAGTCTGTGCTAAACTCTTCACTCTTTCTAAGTCTGAAGTCTTTCTTCTGTATTCGATCTTAATAGTAATTTGGTCCCTTGTGGAGGTTTGGATTGGAAGTCATTTTTCTCTGCCTTTTGAAAGTGTTAATTCACCACCTTCCACTATCAGTGTGCAATGTCGGGTGTTAGTGTAAGCATCATTCCCTTGTGTGGGTTGTCTGTCTTTTTTTCCTTCCTGGCACCCCTTAGATGTTCTCTCTGTCCCTGACGTTCTGCATTCTTACTGCAATACATCTGGCTGCATATCCTGCTTGCTCCTCGGTGCTATTTTTTTATTTGGAAAATCATGCCTTTCTTCAATTTTGAGAAATCGGCAGCTATTATAATTTGGATTCTTCCTCCACCCCTTCCTGTCATCTGTCACCCTGGAACTTCTAATAGATGCATGTTTCAGCATCTCATTTCATCCTTCGTATTATTCCATTCTCTTTCACAGTTTTCCTTTATTCGCCTGTCTCATGAGCATGAATTCCCTGGTACAATCTTCTATTTCACTAATTCTCTCTTTAACGGTGTCTATTGTAGAGTTAGTTGTGTTTCACTAAATCTTTTATCTCAATATTCCCAGTTTTTTTTTAAATTTCTAGGCTCTCCAATCAGTCATTTTTCACCCCACTTCTTGATCCCTAGCTGAGCGAGCTGTTTGTTTCTACCGTTACCCTTGCCTCTGTGTCTTTGAAGAGTGCTACAGTGAATTAAAGCCTTTTGATGATGGCTCCAGTGTTTGAATTTCCTCCGAGGCATTGTCTCATTTGTTGTACTTATTGGAAACGCTTTCAAGGCATTTATTTCTCTCCTGTGCTCTGGGACATTATTTTGCAAGCTCCTATTGTTCTGCCATGCAGTGCCTCTACTCTCTCCTATTACTGCTGGTAGGCTTACGATTAACTCCACCTGTGTCTCCACCCCTCCTCAAAGCCAGGAAAACTGTCTTTATCAAGAGCGATCAGTTGTTTGTTCACAAGAGGAAAGCCATAGCCCTGCTCTTTGTCTCCCAGAGTGAGCTGATTGCAGGCTCTTGCCACATGTGGGACACCACTGGTGCCCTTTTCTGCTTAGAAGTTGACATCCCGGTGACACTGCCTGTGTCTAGGCCTGGACACCAGTAGGCAGGTTGCTTTGGGCCCTTCTATGAGTTTGCTCATTCAATGTATAGCCAATATATATTTGTATATTTAGAATAACTGTATACATACAGTATTTTGTATAGGATGCTTTGGGGTGCCAGAAGGAGAAAAGCTAATTCAATGTGACTTTAAAGTAAGGAACTTTGCCATGTCATGCAGGTGCAAGCCTGGTACTACTTGGTCCAGTTGCCCCTCGATGTGTGAGAAAGCTTCCATTCACCCTTCCAGACTGCCTCCCAGCCCTCTCTGGGCTGTCTACCCCAGAAGCCTGCCTGGATGGACTTCCAGTTGAATTTTGCTAAGGACAAGCATCAACAGAAGATCCAAGTGGGAAGTGGTTGTGAGGTTGGGCATTTCATCTCCCAGCTGTCTCCTTGCAGGGACCCCTCAAGCTGGCTGCAGCCCCCACAGATGGACCCAACTCCTCAGAAGGCCGTCTTCACACAGCCTCTCTGCCTCCAAGTTCTGGGAAGGATCGTCTCTCCTTTCAGGACTTCAGGTGCAGAGGGCAGGACGGAACAGCTTCCCTCACTGCTACTAACTCCAAGTGGGCACTGTGCTTACCTCTTGTACACCTTTTAAAATGGATACATTATTAGACTCTCCCACATTATCCCGATTCCAACGTGCCATCTGCTGGGATTTTGCCTGGTTAATAAACAGTCACCGAAGATCAAGGTATTTTTGAGTCTCCAATGAGTCATCTACAGCGTGACCTTCCTCCTAACAGTGATTGGTTGTCAGATGACACCAGCAATAACTGTACATACACGTTAACATTCAGTGAGAAAGAAGAGACCATCCCTTCAAAGACCAAGGAGTCTTTTCCAGGGGCTGCCGACCAACCTCCCTTGATGTTTCATTGGCCAGAACCACTCAGGTGTCCATGCAGGAGCCAATTCTTGGCCACCAGAGAAAAGCCATGTATTGATTGACTTCCACTGTATGTTCAGACCCATTGCTATCAAGGAAGCTGCTATGATTGGCTTAGGTTTTCTAGCCCTGAGATCCATCCTCCAATCACAGGGCTGTTGCTACATAATGGGGCAGGGATGCAATGGGTGACAAGGAGTCATTCACCACATCTCCTAAGTTTGGAGAGAACAGAGGTCGACATGGTGAATCTGAGGGTGTATTTCCATGACAACGGCTTTTGCTTGGCAGTCCATAGAATTTTGAATTTTGTGGTTCTTTTTCTCTTTTTTTTTAAGATTTTATTTATTTGAGTGGGGGGAAGGGTGGAGAGAGAGAAAGAGAGAGAGAGAGAGGGACAGGCAGACTCCCTGCTGAGTGTGGAGCTGAACTTGGGGCTCGATCCCAGGACCCCGAGATCATGACCTGAGCCAAAGGCAGATGCTTAACCAACTGAGCCACCCAGGCACCCAGAATTTTGTGGTTCTTCTGAAGACACTTGTTATTTGAAAGTAATGGCTCCTAAAACATATGTCCTCAAATCCAGGACTACTACCAAGATGCAAAATTCTTTTGGTTTCCTTACCTAAAAGAGAATGACTATCACAGAGCATTGCCTTGAATGAGATCTTGTGTCCCATAAGGACATCCATATCAGGTGGGGAGGCAGCCAGCCAGGTTCAGGTATAGCTCTGGGACTGGCTCTTATCCTGCTCTGTCTGTGATGCAGTCTGACTGTGGCAGCATTCCAGAGGACCATTGTCAAAGGCTCGGGGGGTTGCTCATGATGGGTCCAATGCCAAGTGTCAGGTACCATACCCTCTCTCCCTTTCTGTGAAACCAGACCCGGAGACAGTTTTTATTTCAAGATCCGTCATTTACATAAGTTTCTTCATGAGGAGAGAAATGAGAATTTCCATGAACTACATCTGATCACTACATAAACCTATAAAAGGTGATTATATATATATGTCCAATGAATGAAACTTGTAATGATTCTTCACCCCCCTTCCTTCTTCCTTCCTACCCTTCTCCTGTCGGCAGTAAAATTTGAAGCCAATCCACTCTCTCCGGGTGAATCTTTTTTTTTTTTAAGATTTTATTTATTTATTTTTTTGACAGCGAGAGAGACAGCTAGCGAGAGAGGGAACACAAGCAGGGGGAGTGGGAGAGGAAGAAGCAGGCTCCCAGCGGAGGAGCCTGATGTGGGGCTCAATCCCAGGACTCCGGGATCACGGCCTGAGCCGAAGGCAGACGCTTAACGACTGAGCCACCCAGGCGCCCCTCTCTGGGTGAATCTTGACCTAGAGAATAAAATTGTTTTTTGTGTAAAAAGAAAACAAAAGATGACAGGAGCATGTACGTGTGTGTGCAAGCACACGCGTCTGTGTGCATGTGTGTGTTGTCATGTTTGTGCATATACACATGTGTGAGGCTGTGTGCACGCATATGCATGTGAGTGAGCATGCGTGAGATGGTCATGGGGCACATGCATGCACATGTGAAAGCATATATGTGTGTGTGCACACAAATTGTGCTCTCCACTGTGCGTAGATCTCCTGGGCTCCTAGAAATAAAAGATAATAATAAGATTTAAAGATTAGCTAACTCACAACTTTTTTTTATCTCAATGCACTTAATCAGAGCAGAAGACCCAGAGGTCTGCCATCATCTATCCGTTCACTCTGCAGCAGAGAAGGACTTGTGACCACAAGAGAGGTGAACAGAAGTAGATACTCAACTTGCCCTAGAAATGGATATGAATCCTTTAGTTATGCCTCCATTAGCAAAGAATATCAACCTATATATACTACTTGATATTAGAAACAACGCTCTATAAAACTTCAAATGATCCAATAATTCAGTATGCTTTCCTTGAGAGAATTTTGCAAACACTCTAATCTGTAGATTTGCAGGCAGCACGTTGTCCCCAGCGAGCTCCCCGAGCTTGAGTCTCCATCCATGCCTGCCTGGAAGGGGGTGGGTGACACACATGAACGCCAGTGGTACAGGGCTTAGTTATTAGAAAGTTCTAGACCAAAAATCCAACTGAGGCATTACTGTAACCAACAATCCAAAACCAGTTAAATTAAATTAACAATAAAATTAACCTCACAGCAATTGATAAGCAAAAAGCATAATAGTGACAACTAAAAGCCACTGATGATACCATGACATCAAAATCTTCAGCGATCGCAGTCACTGCTTATATCTCTCAGGGAAGTGGATCCCTCCCAAAAAGTATCATCCCCCAGAAAAGATTAGGTTACCTTCAGTTAAAGTCCGTATAAACTTTCTCATATTATAAGGCACTCTTACGTGCTTTTCAGACAATGTCTGTATTGTGAGGTATAACATCAGCTGCTTTTTTACAAAAGGCAAACTTCTTTTTCCTGGAAGCACAATGGCCTGAAATCACCCCAGTCCATGCTCAGCTGGGATGCTTTGAGTAGCCACCCGGTTGAATCACTGACAGGAGATAAAGAAGAAAAGATATTCAATGCGGATTGAATGATTGCAGAAGGTATGACCTCACACTCAGAGGACCCGGGTGTTAAAAGTAAGCTTTGCTTCAAGGCCACATTAAAAGCCATAGGGTGTCCATGTTACGCCAGCTCACCTGCAGAAGGAATGACAAAGAAAGTTGTTATGTAAGTACAGTTTGGGATAAAGTTTCTAGTGACAACACCTGCTCCCGTCAGCTGGCTGTAGCTCAAAGGAATCAGACAGAACTGAAGACCATAGGATGGAGAGCGGCTCAACCCGCGACTCGCACGCGCATGCGTAGAGCTCAACAGCACGGCTTTGTTCAGCGGGGCGTGGAAAATCAGCCCTACGGTAATTTGGAATTTCTTTGTATGATATCTGATTTTTTAATGAAATTAATAAATGCTATATTTTAAGTAAAGATTCAACTATTTAATCTGTCATTAAATCCTTTATGGATTTGAAAAGTCATATGAAGATGACTTCGGTGGCCCGTGTCCCTTGTCTTCAGGGACATGAGGCAACTTCGTGAATTTAACCAAAGTGGGAGGCACTCCGGGCGTCAGCACTGGTTACTGCTTTTGTATTTTCAGCAAATGAGCAATATGTTAATTGTTTCTAGTGCCTACAAGATATCAGTAATCCTTATTAATTCATTTCATAGGCCACAAGTAAATAGCCCACTGCTTTGCACAAAAATAAAAGTCAACATAATTATGCCTCTTTTTCAGATAAGAACCAAAAAAAAAAAAAAAAGTCTACTTCTTTCCACCCAACTTGGCTCCCCAAGGAGGGCCCCTCCTGTCCTCTGGCTCCTCTCCTTGAGGGACTGACCCCACTGGGGGCAGCTGTCTTCAAATTTTCCCTTGTATAACTTCTAAAGTATGTTTGCAAGATCATGTGTCCATTGTCCTTTCCAAACTGATAGCTAAACACAAGCATACATTTAATCAGTGAAGTATGGAATTCAGCCCATTGTGAATATTGACATTTTTCAGAAAACTTTCATCATCTTTGAAGTGTATCCAGTTGAGGGCACCTGGGTGGCTCGGTTGGTTAAGCGTCTGCCTTCCGCTCAGGCTCAGGTCATGATTTCAGGGTCCTGGGATCGAACCTCTTGTAGGGCTCCCTGCTCAACGGGCAGTCTGCTTCTCCTCCTCCCTCTGCTCTTGCCCCCCACCCCTGCTCTCTGTCTCACTGTCTCTCAAATAAATTAATTAAATCTTTTAAAAAAATATAGTGTATCCAATTGAATCTAAATAACCCAGCGATTTGACACCAAGAACCAGCTCTTCTCGGATCATCAAGAATTTTACGTGGATCCTTTTCTCTCTGAACTTGCATCTCCCCCCTCCCACCCCTAATGATGCCATCCCAGTATAGTATATTAAATACTGACAATGTTGAATTTTGCCTGAAGGTTAAGAAATCCCCTTCCCCTTTTGTGTCCCAATAAACGGTTGACTCCAAGGAATGACCTTCCTCACGTGACTTGGTAGGATCTATAGGGGGCCCCTGGTTTACCTGGGACAAGTTCAGGAACAGACCCCCAAATTCCCATTCTTTGCCTCATAAATAATTAGTTCAACTGCTCGTCCCCACTGATCCACTGAAACAAAATGCTTGTGAACAGAGTTAAGGTCCTTCCCTTCCAGGCCGGCGAACTTTGGGCTGAGTCGGCAGCAACCATCCCGAGAGTAGCAGGTGGGATCTTGCTGTCTCTCCACCACCTGGCTTCCCCATACCCTGTTCCTTCGAGTTTTGTCTACTCCTCTCTAGGAACAACCCCCCCCTTTGCCTGGCCCTTGAGATTCTGCCAAATCTTCAGTCAGCCTGATCTGACGATGGTCATGGTCCCCTCCCCTTGGCCAGGGTCCTTTTCCCTCCCTTGAGACTTTGTTCAAAGTCTCTCCTTACTAAAGTCCGGGTTGGTTTTTGATTTGACAATATATATTTACGGCTTTTTGAGTTAACCTGACATGCTCTCCTAGTAGAAAGTGTAATTTTTAAATTATCTGGGACATAGGGCACTGAGTATGGGATAATGGCCCTTGAATCGTAGTTGTCACCCTGATTAATGCACAGCTGGGGACAGTTATGTAGGTATGTAGTACAAGCTTTGACAGGATTGTAACTTCTAGCTTCCAGCCCGTGCTTCAAGCCCCAGAGTCTGATCCCAGTTCCTCACCTCTCCAAATGGCCCTGGGTGTCCGTGCCCCCCAGGAGCCTGCCCCAGGCCCTGCTGGCCAGGCTGTGGTTGCTGAGTGCTTGGTTTTCAGCCTACGTCTGTCTTCTCTTTACATGCTTCTTCTTTTAAACTTTCATTTATTTATGTATTGAGAAAGAGAGAAAGAGCAGGGGAGGGGCAGAGCAAGAGAAGAGAGGGAGAATCTTGAGCAGACTCCACGCCGAGCACAGAGCCTGACATGGGGCTCGATCTCACGACCCTGAGATCATGACCTGAGCCAAAATCAAGAGTCGGACACTCCACTGACCGAGTCACCCCGGAGCCCCTGTTTACGTACTTCTTGTTATTACCGTGTGCTCGAGACAAGGAAAACGTTTCAAGGTACCGGATACCGTAGCAGCTTCTCATTCCTTCTTATGTATGTATTTTTGCAACATTTGAACTATTTCAAATATTTATCTGCCCCTTTATTATCAGACAAAAATTCAAAATGCAAACTGGGAAGGTCATGGTCAGTCCTCACCTAACTTGACCCCCAACAGCCTCGTGACTGATCACTCCCCCGATGGAGCACGATTTCTCTTGGGTTTCTACGCCCCTCACCCCGGAGGAGTCCTGCTGGGGCTGTCGGCACAGCCCTACAGCCCGGGAGGGTCAAATAACAGGAATCTCTTCTGTTACAATCTGGAGGCTGGAAGCCTGAGACCCAGGTGTGAACAGGACTGGTGTCTCCTGTGGTCTCTCTCCGTGGCAGGCAGACAGCCGCCTCCTCCTGTGTCCTCACATGGTAGTCCTCTGTACATGCACCCCTGTGTGTCTGCATTTCCTCTTCCTCTGACACCAGTCGGCTTGGGCTGGGGCCGCCCTAACGCTCTCACTGTGACTGATCACTTCCTTCAAGGCCCGGTTTCCAAACAGTCACCTGCTCAGGTTCAGGGGCCAGGGTTCCAATGTATGACCTTGGGGGGTGGCTCACATTGCAGCTCAGGACCTCACCCTCGCCCGGTCTCCCCCTGCCCCATTCCGTACCCTCTGCCAACCCTCTGCCGCTACTGGCTTGAGGCTCAGGGACCCCACCCAATCTCAGGCTTTGCATTTGCTGTCTCCACCTCCGAACACAAATGATGCCCACATTTCCAGCTCCCCCCAGCCCTCTCCCCGGGGCTCCAGACTCAAGGCTTCAGTTCCCTCCCTCTCTGCCATCACCCCATGGGCCTCGAGTCCACACTGCAGATAAAACTTGTCCAAGCCTGAACACGTCACCTGCCCGCAGACGCTCTCCTTCTCCTCTAGGTTGATCACGACGCCCTCCCTCCAACAGGTCTGGCCCAAACCCTGCAGTCCAAACACCTGAGCTCCTTGCTCCTTCCTGCTCGCTCATCATTAGGGAAAAGCAATGAGCTACGGGTGCTTTCTTCTCGATTAACCAAATGAGGCTGCACAGAAATCAAGGCAGAGAGGCTTGTTATCGCAGACGGTGCCCAGAGGATGGGGTCTGGGCTCAGTCCTGTCTCCTGTCACCTGCAGAAGCAGACACCAGAAGGGCTTGGGGGGGCCAGGTGGAGGCCCTCCCAACGGGTCCGCACTGGCTCAGCAGCTGTCCTCTGGCAACAAGTTCAGCAGCTCACAGCCCTGCAGAGAGGCCGGCCTTTGCCCCAGAGCCTCGCAGCGGAGCTCAGAGTGGGGTCTTCCCGGGAGCCCTGACAGGGCGCTCACGTGGTCACAGCATTTTGCAAACATGGCAAAAGTGAAATATTTCGAGTGCGATCACGAGGACCGCAGTCTCTTTCTGCTCCCACTTTCCCTTTCTTCCAATTCTCTTGGTGATGCTACAGCCACCTCGGGCGTCTCTGGACGGGTGCTGAGGCGAGACCGGTGGGGGTACATTTCAGCTGGGATGAGTAATTTCTATGTTGTCTGCCGTCATGTGTAGGTCGTTTGTTGGTAACTGGAAGGGGTGGGGATGGCTTCCGGGGATGCTCCTACCACCCACAGCGCTGGTCAGTGATCCGATGGTGCCCGCACCCTACGTTCGTGGGCTCCAGAGGGACGGATCCAGAAGCTACCAGGCTGAGGAACGGCAGAAGGGTCCGTCCATTCCCCCCACAGAAACGCTGGGTTAAAACTGTGGTCATAAGAAGTAAGCAAAGCGTATGCACCCCAAAATGTCGTTAAAATGTTATTACAGAATTAACAAAACTCTTCGGTCGTTTTTCTAGGTTTATGAAGCTGTGTGATTTATGAGGGGTCGCTTTTTAGCATTCATCATTTAAGGTGGTTTCTTGTCTCATTTGAAAGAGATACCTGCTTCTGATCTGCTCTTGTATTTAGAATTTTGTGTCTTTTTTAAATTTTTTTTATTTTTAATGTGTAGAGCAATATTATTTTATTTTTTTAATAATAATTTTTTTAAAGATTTTATTTATTTATTCGACAGAGATAGAGACAGCCAGTGAGAGAGGGAACACAAGCAGGGGGAGTGGGAGAGGAAGAAGCAGGCTTATAGCGGAAGAGCCTGACGTGGGGCTCGATCCCATAACGCCGGGATCACGCCCTGAGCCAAAGGCAGACGCTTAACCACTGTGCCACCCAGGCGCCCCCAATAATAATTTTTTATTATATTCTGTTAGTCACCATACAGTACATCCCTAGTTTTTGATGTAAAGTTCGATGCTTCATTAGTTGCGTATAACACCCAGTGCACCATGCAATACGTGCCCTCCTTACTACCCATCACCAGCCTATCCCATTCCCCACCCCCCTCCCCTCTGAAGACCTCAGTTTGTTTCCCAGAATTTTGTGTCTTACTTCTTGAAGCCGGTCCTCCAGCTTGGATATGCTTTGGTGCCCGCACAATAGGGGCCGGCCCTAGAGGGCCTCTTGCAAACATGCACCGCCCTCTCCAGCGGCAGGAGATGCTCAGGCTTTGCGTAAAACAGGCTGTTTGTTTCTCCGTAGGCCAGTTTAGGCAAGAGCTTGAATACAGCAATATCAAAGAAAACAGCCCCAACTGGCCCCCGGTGGCCATGTCCTGCTGGTTGGGGTTGGGATTTTATGTTTGGGTCTGTGCTTTGGGTCAGCGCTTTCTTCTCTGTTTAAATTGCCTTCAGATCCATCACGACCTGGGACCACTGGGACAGTGAGGTAGGACTGGCAGGTCACAAGTCCCTGCATGACAGAGGGGGACACTGGCCAAGGTGGAGGCTCCCTCATTGGCAATGGGGGCTCAATCCTGGGGGCCTAGAACCCAAACCTGGATACCCCAGTCCTCGCCTGCATGCGTACCCAGTGAACATGGACATAGCCAGGGAGGGTCAGGGTCTGAAATTTCCAGCGACAGCCAAGATGCGTGCAAGGACATAGTCTCTCCTCCAGGCCCAGAGGAGGGTGCTCTCGAGCCCCAGGGGTTAAAGTCCCTCAGCAGGCGATTCTGGTCCAACTGGAAAAACCAGGCCAGGCCCCCGGGATGATTGCAGGCTGCCCAGTGGGAAGAAGAGATGTTTCCCCAAGCCAGTAGTGAGAAAAGGAGGTAAGAAAAGAAGCTGAATCGCTGGGCAAGTAAACACACACTACCCAGATTTCACTAGCAGAACCGGTCCCGGCGGGGGGGGGGGGGGGGGCCTGGGGCCCCCCCCCCGGGCACCCTCCCTGGCTGCCTGCCCTGGCTGAGGAAGGGTCAGGGCTCCCTCAGTCTCTTCTCCCTGCTCCCCTAACTCTTCTTCCTGTCTCCCAGCCGCCCACCCAACTCCCGGAGAGGACCGGTGACCCTGCGCCTCTGCTGTCTCTGGGCCTAGAAGTAAACTAGGGAATGTGAGAAACCCAAGCTCCTGAGTGAGGCTATCTGGGAGTTGGGGAAGGGGGTGACGCAGTCTCCAGGGCTCAGGCCTGGCCATGACTCTGCTGTCACCTGCTCCGGGGGCAGGCTGCTGGCCCAGCCTCGTGCCCACCCCCACATCTCACCCACCTTGATGGTGGTACTGAGGTGGGAAACACAGGCAGAAGGAAAATTATTGAATTTCCTTACTACCTACAGCCCATTGACAAGTCCTCGAAACAGGCAGGTGACCTTCCTCTAGGGACCTAACTGCTTCGATGTTAATACTTCGCTAAGGGCAAAAGGCAGTCTTAGCCCAACACCCCTCCCCCGCCCCCCCAGGATCCTGTAAGCCTACTTTAACGGACAAAAGTTCCTTTAGAAATTTCCTTTATCTCTAAACCCTCCAAGTGTACGGCCCAGGCCCACCGATATACATCTGAAGGGTCTCACGACTCAGGTTCTAAGATGGTAATAAATGACCTTTTCCCAACAACAGCTAGCCCCCTCAAGGTCCTGGAAACCTTGCTTCCAAAATTCCTTCGAGACTTACGCTCTCCCTAACCCCTTCCTGACTTGCAAATATACAGTGGGCCACTCCTCATGACCCGGGTGCAGCTCGTTCTGCCCATGGGTCCCGACCCCGTGCTTTAATAAAACCACCTTTTTGCACCAAAGATGTCTCAAGAATTCTTTCTTGGCCTTTGGCTTCGAACCCTAACGTCTTTCCTACATCAGGACTGCACAGTGCCCAGCCTGCCCATCAGCCCGTGCGGGAGACTTGGACTTCACTCTGCCCCCTCCCCTGCATCCTGGCCCAGCACCTGACCGCCGACGCACTCACGCTTGGCCTCATCTGTAATGACTCCTAGTATCTGCCCAGGATCTAAGGAGGTCACATTCAGGAAGCACCATCGAAGTCCTGAGTACAAGGTAAACCCTCTTACAACTTAAAAAAAAAAAAGATGAAACTTCGTGCCTTTGTCCGTTCAGGCAACTATGACATAGACTGGGCGCTCCAACAACAAACACTTCTCACAGTTCTGGAGGCTGGACAGACTGAGATCAAGGTGCCTGCACGTTCTGTGAGGTCCCTCTTCCCGATTCATAGATGGTCGTCTTCTCCCTGTAACATGGGGCCAGAGGCTGCAGAGCACAGCGGGGGCCTTGGCCATGAGGGCGTTGACCCCATTCATGGGGCTTCATCCTCATGACCTCCTGGCCTCCCAGAGCCCCTGCCTCCTGATACACTGGGGGGTGAGGATTTCTCACCTTGCAAATTTTGAGGGGGGACAGAAATATTTAGTCCATAGCATCTATGTGATTACATTCCCATTACAAATAACAAAATTTTTAATTTGTATATTTATTGTATTTATTTAATATCATTGGCATCACAGATTATATATTCCAAAAATATCGACCGTAAACTCTCCCTTCTCAAGTACTCCTCCTGTTGCTTTGTGCCTTTTGTTTGCTGCCAGTGAACGAGAATCAACATGGCACCCGGAAATTCCTTTATCTTCCCAAACTCCTCCCTGACAAAACGGTGCCTTCCCACTGGAAATTACATTAGTCTAGGGTTTGTAAAAATAAGAATGCACGTGGTTTTCCTTTTACCAGCTCTTCATTAAATTTTGGGAGGAGGGAAGACATTTCACACCTTGACATCAAGCTATCTTTGGCTAGGAGTCAAGCTTCATGTCTCCATCACCAGCGCCACGGTGAGATTATGAGTTTAAAGTTCATAAACAACCAGACGAGAATGCCCAGGTCCTCAGAATTGGACCACAGGCTTCTTTCCAAAGACCAGGACCTGAGTGTTGAGTACTCAGGCAGGCCATCCCGTTTGCTCCCAGCTGTAGTTCTGTGTCAAGCTATTATCACTATTATCCTGTAAAGATAGACTCTTCCCTTTCCTCTTTATCTTCTTGGTGGCCGGGGCCTGGAGAACACCTGTGAAGGAATTCCGACAGTTGCCAGATGCCATCCAAGTGTGGTGACGACAGGCTGGGTACCGTAGAGCCTGGTAAGTGCATGTTCTTGCTTTCTACTCCTGTGTCCCTTGATTGTCCCCATAACCCACTGTGTCAGCCTTGGAGGATTTCAGCCAATTTTCATGATTACATTTCATGAATGATGGTGCCAGGGCTTAAAACCAGTTGTCTGGGGTGCCTGGGTGGCTCAGTCAGTGAAGCGTCTGCCTTCGGCTCAGGTCATGATCTGGTCTGGTCCTGGGATTGAGCCCCACATCGGGCTCCCTGCTCAACAAAGAGCCTGCTTTTCTCTCTCCCTCTGCTGCTCCCCTTGCGTGTACGCTCTCTCTTTCTGTGTCAAATAAATAAATAAAATCCCCTAAAAAAATTAAAACCAGTTGTCTGACTTTAACCAGCTTGACCTGAACGCACCGGTCAGCCAGCCCCTCTCCAGGGAGCACCTAAGCTTCCCAAGCAAGAGTTAATTACCGGGATCAGAAGGCGACTGAGGGGCCACGGTGTGTGGCTTTTAGCTCCAGCGAAAGTGTCTCTCAGGTAAGGAACTGCTCTTTCAAAGACTAGAAATCATCCTGGTCATTCACTTTTCTCAGTTTGTGTCTCTCCCTGCTTCCCTTTCTATCTTCCACTGTTCCAGCCAGCCCAACCCCCACCCCCACGTCCACTGGGAGGCACCACAGGGGATTCTGCTCCCAACCCCTCCCCAAGCCTCCTCCAAATGCTCTCCCCTGCCCAGCACCCCCCCCCCGCCGCACCCCGCAGCCCCCTTAAGTCTGCAACAACGCCCCCAAGTGTCATCCAGGCACCTCGCACAGGTGAGGCTTCTCGAGTACGATCCCCACTCAGTGGTTTCCAATGCTCACATGTGTCATTTAAAAGGAGAGCCCGGGGGCGGGGGGGGGGGGGCGCCTGGGTAGCGCAGTCGTTGGGCGCCTGCCTTCGGTTCAGGGCGTGATCCCGGCGTTCCGGATCGAGTCCCACATCGGGCTCCTCGGCTGGGGGCCTGCTTGTTCCTCTCCCTCTCCCCTGCTGTGTTCCCTCTCTCGCTGGCTGTCTCTCTGTCACATAAATAAATAAAATCTTTAAAAAAAAAAAAAAAGGAGAGCCCGGCTGGCTGTCAGTATGACTTGCAAAATACAAGACTGATTATCAGTGGTGGATGTGGTCCCTTTGGCTACTTACTCATGGGACAGAATCTAAATCCTGTCCTCTCTGCATCTCTGTGCCAGGGGCGTCTCAGAGACAGCAGGCTGGGGACGAGGTGGGGAGATTTGTCAAAATATTGCTTCATGACTTGAAATGTAAACTTCACTGTCACAGTGTCAGTATGAAAGCCAAGTTGCAAACGTGTTGCGTTAAATATGCTATTTTCTTTTCTGATGATTTTAAAGTTTAAATTAAAGAAAAGAAAGCCAGCAAGACAGCAGCCTCAGGGGGCATATTGGTCTAGGTGGTCACCAGGGAGAACAGGAGGCTAGCTCCCGGGGAAGTCATAGTGCAGAGCTGACCCTCACCCTTCCAGACGAAACCCCACTCATCAGACAAGACGTAAAACCCTGCTCGGGGCAGCCTCCCATCTCCCGAGCCCCAGGGCAGCTGGGAGGGGGTGTACAGACTGCGTCTGGACCACCAGCATCAGCCTCACCCCCAAACCACCGGAGAAGGCTCTCAGAGGCAGGGCTCATGCATTTGCATTTTTTTATCGAGCTTTTTAGGTGATTCTCACATAGCATGAGATTGGAGGATGACTGGAGACCTCACACACTCATATGTCCGTGCAGAGGACCTCCACGACAGCACTTTTCCCAGTCTCCATGGGTGAGCAGCCCACTTCTGCTTTGTTTGTTTGTTTCAGCTGTATTCACACGTTTGATCGAATTCAGGTACAGTCTTGCCGGTGCCCAGCTATTTTATCTCCAACATGTGGCACTGGTCCCCTATGCCCTCATCCACTGTGAACTGACTTGCACAGTTTTACTGTCAGAAAGCAGCTGATCGGGGACCCCGAGTGGCTCAGTCGGTGAAGTGTCTGCCTTTGGCTCAGGTCATGATCCTGGGGTCCTGGAGTCGAGCCCTGCATCAGGCTCCCTGCTCAGCGGGGAGTCTGCTTCTCCTGCTGCCCCTTCCCACCACTCCTGCTCTGTTTCTCAAATAAATAAATAAATAAATAAATAAATAAATAAAACCTTAAAGAAAAAAGAAAGAAAGTAAGCAACTGAGCCAGAGGTGGCAGACTAAGGGAAGTAACCACAAGTTCTTATAGTCCAAAAGCCTAAATCCTTAGGAGAATGTTCTAGAAGCACCCTTCTGGAAGGCTGTAAAATGAAGGAGGAAGGGAATTTGCTTCAAGGGGGAGGAAGTTCCCTTTGCCAGAGCAGGCCTTCCTCCCAGCACTGCAGGGCCCATGGGGACAGCGCTGTGCATGCCGTGCTGGTGACGGTTTCACGTCATTCTCAGCAAAACCTGGAGGCTAGACGTGCTACCTAACGGCAGCAACCCCTTATCTCCAGCTATGCTCTGGGTTTGTGCCTTTCTTTCTAAACCATTGCAAGGTATTGAATTATAAGTTTTTGCATTGAAATGAGGAGATTCATTTGGTTTGAAAATTCGAGAATTAACTATCGTCGTCATTGTTGTTGTGATGACAAAACATTACCTTAAAAATAAATCCAGAGTTGGGAATCTTTGGGAGGATATAGAGCAATTCAGACTGAGGAAGGTGTCCATCCCCGGAAGTGCTGGAAGGACCGTTCTGGGAGTGTGTTTGCTGGACTGGTTTATATGCCGCTTGTCTCCATAGTTGGAAGCAAGTGTACAACCGAGAGAAAGAAGACCTAAACAACAAGGTGACTGAAATAAACAAACAGAAGCATGAAGAGGAAGCAAAACAAAGCAACGGACTAGAGAGGCAGACACAGTAAATTTGCTTCTGAGCTTCCTGGACGCCAAGGGCAAGGCAGGAGGAATGCTCTGAGTCCTATGGAGGGAGAAGCAGAGCAGCTCACCGTGGCAGGTGACGGTCCTTTCTGGAAGGACCCGATTCTGCACTGCCCCCCCCCCCGCCACCGGCATAGATAGGGCTGTGTGGGCTCTGGGAGAGCCGGCAGGAATGCCCATTCTCTACGCCGGGTGTTCCTTCTAGAAATAGTGTCTCAGGAAATCCTCTATGGTTGGAGGGGCCTTCAGACTGTGCCTCAGAAGGGCATGAAGTGTCACCTCCTTCTCTCGATCTCTCCAGACTCCAGCAACAGGCTTTTGTCACCAAGGGTCCCCTACAATTGCCTCCACCATGCGCCCCAGATCGAGTCTGGTCCTCCCGCATGCCACGGCCAGCTGCTTTCTTCTCCTTGGACCCTTTTGTCACTCAGCCTCCCAGGCGCTCCCTTCCCTGGGTCGGCCCCCATCCCACCTGATGACGGGCTACCCCTTCTCATTCTCCTTCCGTGGGTCCCCCTCACCCTCACACAGGGACCCCTGGGGCTCTGCCTGGCCTCTGGCTTTCAGTAGCATCTCTTTGCTGACCCCCCAAGTCTGTGTCCACTCTGTCCACTCCAACAGCGTACTGACCATCGACACTTAGAGGGCTAATGGCCATCTGTGTTAATTTCCCAGGGCCGCTATAACTTAATACCGCAGCCCGGGCAGCTCAAACAATTTTCTTTCTCACAGTCTGGAGGCCAAAAGTCCAAGATCAAGGTGTCGGCAGGGTTGGTTTCTCCTGAGGCCTCTCTGTTTGGCTTTTGGGTGGTCTTCTCTCCATGTCCTGAAATGGTCATCCCTCTGTATATCCAAATTCCTCTACTTATAAGGATGTGAGTCAGACAGGATTAGAACTGCCCTAAGGACCTCATTTTAACTGAATCACCCCTTTAAAGGCCCTATCTCCAAGCTCAGTCACTCTGGGGCCCTGGGGTTAGGGCTTCCCTATATGAATGGGGGAGGGACGTAGTGAGACAATTCAGCCCAGAGCAACATCTCAAAACTCAATACCCACGGCCGTGTTCTTGGTTTTATCCCCCAAATCTTCTTTCTGCATCCCAGTCAATGGCACCCCCGTGGCTCTTCAGACCAAAGTTGCTGGGGACCTCTCTGGCTTCTCACTGCAAGGCCCACGTTCATTTGGCTAATCCTGTCAGCTCTATCACCCGTCCCCAGACACCATGATACTCTGGGCACTGCTGGACGCACCGTCTCCAAGGACCCTCCTCACCTGCTCGGCTCCCCAACAATTCGCTCTTATCGCAGCTCTTAGTGCTCGTCCAAACACACGCCCGGTCGCGTGATTTCTCTGCCACCACCCAACTCAGAAACAACCCAAAACTCCTTGTCTTGCCCCAAGGTCCTGCATCGTCCGCCCCACTCCCAGTCTCTTATATTATATGGTTCTTGTCTCGGGCTGCTCCTCCTGGCCCCATGCCTACTCCTGCAGGGGCCTCTGCCTGGAAAGCTTTTCCTCTGGTAGATGCACCTGTTACCTCTCCTGTCCTACTGGGGGACTCCCCTGCCTCCGGTATGAGCAGTAGCCCAGTCCTATCATTACTCTGCCCCCTTGCCCTGGTTTATTTCTCTTTTTAGCCCTTAGCACCACCTGATTCTACGTATTTACTGTTTATGAGTTTCTGTCTTCTCTGATGCATTGAAAGCTGCATGATGACTCACAGTGGGCTCCTTCTGTGCCCCCAGCACAGGGCCTGGCATGCTACAGGTGCCCAGTAAATGTGTGCGGCCACCCCGCAGAGGAGAAGCAGGCATGTGGGAGTGGGCCCCCCCTTTAAGAGGTGAGGAGGGAACACAGAGAAGGCAAAGATGTCTCCTACTTGGCAATAGCTTCTGACCTCAACCTTCCAGGGAGACAGGGACTCTGGGACAGGCCACGAGGCATCAGGGGTTGCCCGGACCCAGCACCTTCTGAAATAGGTCATGATGGTTCCAAGCCTGTCCCATGAGGGCCAGCCCCTCAGAGGCCATCCCTTTTCCCTATGACCGGAGCAAGCTGTCAGGCAGGTCTTCCAAGTTTGAAAGAGAAGCTGGATTTTAATGTGAAGTTTCTCAATTTTAAACTGTTAGTTCAAATGGTTTTAGCATTCTGTTTCCAGTAAGAGACATCATACAGGGTTTAGCCCACTACAACCAACTGCTTTGTTGTAAATCAATCTGAAGTGGCTTGACCCATTTTTATTTATTTATTTATTTATTTATTTATTTATTATTTTATTATTTTTTAATGATTTTTTATTATATTATGTTAGTCACCATACAGTACATCCCCATATTCTGATGTAAAGTTCGATGATTCATTAGTTGCGTATAACACCCAGTGCGCCATGCAATACGTGCCCTCCTTACTACCCATCACCGTTGACCCATTTTTAAAGTGATTAATGCCTATACTTCTGGCCTCTAATCATATATTTAAGTCAAAGAACAATTAAGGTACAAAATCATGATTCAACTTTGCAGACCACATGGAGGAGAGTACTGCTATAGCGTTAGTTTCTCCTGTCTTACAAGACAGTGCGTGGACAGGCAGCCTCACGAGGGGCTCGCACAGCACTTTCATACGAACTGGAATAAATCACATTTTCCACAAGACATTTCCTGGTATCTGCCAGAAACCTGCCATGTTAAAACTGCCATACACATGACTACAAATGTAGAAGGCACTCCCCGGATTTGTGCAGTACGCAACCTGCACAGCCACACAGGACATCCCCAGGTATGGATGTCTTTGTCCAGCCCATCCTAGACCTAAACTGGTTTGAGAGTTGTCTGAATGCTCCCTTTCTTGGAAAAGATGACAACTTTTACTTGCCTAGCTCTCCATGGTTTGCAAAGTCTCTCTTCATTCATTGGCTAATTGAATCCTAAGCAATACAGAAATGTGTTATTATGCCTATTTTATGGATAAAGGAATTAATCTTCAGAGAATTTAAGCAATTTGCCTGTGAGATTCTGCAAGTACTTAGAGGCAAAGTGGAGTGCAAACCCCCATGCTCTTAACTAAGGCGTCCCTGAGGTCTGGGCTGCCTCACCTAGTGAGGTGGGGACGGCTTCGCCCTTTTCCTTTTGGCTGGTGGGCACTCTCACGCCCACTCGGCCCTTTAGCTCACTGAGCGGTGATCTCCAGTCCCTCCCAGGGCACACAGCCAGGGAGATAAGCGGGAGGGGGGGGAGGGGGGGGACGGAAGGTGAACAGTCCTTTTTGAAGTCAGTAAAGAAGGAAGTAGATTTTTGTTTTCTTCCTTCTTTATAGTGGAATAATTTACTGTTTTACAACCCACATTTTGTACCCAGAACTGAAAGACTTTTACAACTGGGAACATGACCACTGTTTTTTTCTTTATTACTTTGCTGAGTAATTTATCACTGTCCATCTACATAAAATTGTCCATTATTGTCAGTAGGCTTTCAGATAACTACCAACACACCAAGACAAAGACCAATTTATCAGTCCTGGTGATAAGGCAGAGCCTGGGAGTGATGTCTGGGAGAGGGGAGGCCAGGCAGGACCTACTGAGGCCTGGAAGTTTAGCTTAAGGCGGGGCCTTCAGGATGGGGTGGGGGATGGTTTGAGCCAAATTGGGTGTGAATCCCGCTACAACATTCAGACGGGTGGAAACAGCTGGGTGAGGAGTTTGAGGCAGGGATTCGAAGAATCTCAAGGTATAAACCGTTGCTACTTACCATTGAAGACTTGGTGGGCCTTCCCAGAGGCTTCAGTAATGAACCATCAAGACATTGGCCTGAGCCAGGGTCTCCTGGAATAGGGAAGTCATGCTACTGAAGACAGCAGAACGGTTAGATCTCATTAATGGAGACAGTGAGCTGTTTAGGGTGTGGGCCTGGGTGGTTTCCATGGTCATTTTTGAAAGGACAGATTCACTAAAGCAGTTACGGTTTCTGAAAACCAGAGAGAAAAAAGAGTATGTATATATATAGGGAGAGAGAGAGCGAGCTTGCACACACACACACGTGTCTATACACATACATACATATGAGCCCGTGTGCGTGCCTATTTAAATTGCGCTTAGCCTGTCCTAGATCCCCGAATGAATAGAAGGAGAAGCATTGAAGTCAAGATAAACTATGCTGTTTGTTGATCGGCTATGGTTCATTTTCTAAGTGGACATCGGTGTGACAACCAAGTTGCAATGTCCTCGCGCCTGAAGAACGGGACGGAGTAGCAGGGCCCGCTGCCAGCTGCTGGCTGCCCCAGACGTTGCTGCTCTGTTTTGGAGCACGTTGACCCATCCCAACACAGCTGTCACCCACTCCACATGTTACAGTGGCTCTCGTGGCTGGACGCTATTTCTCTGGGGAGAGAGATGTAAAGTTTTATGAAACTTTGGGCCAGCCATTACCAGGAAAGAGACAGAGAACAGGTACAGCTCCCTAAGTTGACTTCCTAACTCAGATTAGTGGGTTGGGGGGAGGGTGGGGCAGGAGAGGAGTGGGATGATGGTGGTAAATTCAGCAGCCGTACCACGGCCTTGCTCTGGAGGCTTTGGGAGTCCCAAATGTCCACTCAAAGAAATACCTTTAAAAAAAGAACTCTGAATTTTAGATCTGTAAGAACTTACTGTGGGGACACTTGATGGGCTCAGTTAAGTGATGGACTCTTGGTTTTGCTTCAGGTCATGATCTCAGGGTAGTGAGATGGAGCCCCACGTCAGGCTCTGTGCTCAGCTGGGAGTCTGCTGGAGATTCTCTCTCTTCCTCTGTCTGCCCCTCCCCCTGCTCCCTCACGCCCTCTCTCTCTCTCTCTCTCTCAAAAAAAGAACTTACTATGAAATATTTCTAATTCTTCTTTCTTTCAAAGAAAAAATTTATCCAGATCAACACCCCTTTAAAGACTTCTCTTTGTGAGGTGGGGGTGGCAGGAGGGCAAAGCTTCAGGGATCACATGAGGGGTTTGGTGAGACCCATTTCATCAGAGCAAACTTTCTGGAAATAGAATTGCATTTAGTAGTTAATACGTTTTAATTTCTGTTGATAGACCCTAGGTAATGTGCTGTTGGGGAAGAAAAATTTTCCATGAGCCTTCTGAAGTTCTTGTGGCTGGTGTAAGAATTAAACTGACATGAGACAGATTAACAGGAACAAATAAAATTTAATTTCATAACTATGGAAACCCCCCATATGAGAGATTCCAAGACAGAAAGGTAAGATGAGGTTATCTAGTGCCTCCTGAGCTGAGGAATGGGATAGGGGTCTGGGTTTCTAAGGGGAGGAGGGCACTTCACAGGGAGATGAGATGATGAGCAGATGTTTGGTAATCAGATGTCCGCCCTGCCCACAGACGGCTCACCCAGACAAATTTATCTCTATTTCTCTACTAATAACTCCAATTCTGGGAAAGACCCTCAACTTGTATTCTTCTATGTAGTTACAGGAGGGGCGAAAGTTTCTCTTGAGCCCACAGGGTCTCCGTTGCCCTCAGCTCAAAATAGTCTACATGCCAAAGGAGTGCATTTTGGGGAGACTTACTCTGACCCCCTTCAGTGCATTCTGAGATGAATAATAAAGCCTGCACTATTCATTTAAAAACAAATTTAATGAAATGATTAAAAGAAAATAAGAAGGATGGGAGAATATTTGCTATCCAAATGAAGCTGAACACTATTCCTGGCTTCTAACTGCTCCCCCCAACCCTACAAACTCCGCCCCTCCCTGCCCTGTACCTGAGTGGGGGAAGGGAAGGAGGCAGAAGCCAGAGGTGCAAATTCATCTCACCTTCCCTCTTAAACTTTTAAGGACGCCCCCCGGCCCTGAGGTCAAACCAGGGTCTTGGAGCTCTGATCCAGCCCACTTTCAAATGTTGTCAAATGTTTGTTCTTCCAGTGAAATCTGGTGCACCCAAGCAGAGGACAAAGGAGGGGACTCGGACCTGCCAGTGCCTGTCCTGTCTTGGTGCCCACCGCAGGCATCTCCATGCCCATACAGGAGCAGCCCTGCCCCACGTAGCTTGTCCAAGCACATGCAAAGTGAGGGCACCGTTCTCCCCATCGGGGGAGGGAGGGGAAGCAGCTCCTTTACATTCCCCGTCCCACACTGGAGCCACTCAATGCCTCTCTCTTGCCTCACCTTGAAAAGGCTGCCAGCCTGGCTTTGTACGTGTTTTCTGGTGCAGAGAACTTCCAGCCCCTCCCTGAAGAATCTGGACAAGAAGGGCAGCAGATCTGCTGGGCCTTGGTCTTCTGGAAAGCAGGACGTGTGAAAGAAAAGGTGTTGTGACAGTCATCCCCCCCTTGCCAGGTAGCCCCCGTATGCCTCTCCAGCCCCGACTTCTATCACCTGTCATTCAAAGCTCAAGAGGTGGGCTTGAAATAGAATTCTGAGGCTGACCTTTAACGAAGTTTGTTTAACCATAAATTGTTATTGTTAGAGCCAGTGCTGCATTTAAGACGACACTCTAAAGGGCACTGCAGGTACCCCGCTGGCATCTGCATTTCCTGGGCGCCTACAATGATGCTGTCAGTCACATCCAAAGTGTTGGCATTCAGTAATGTAATGTCAATATTAGTCTTGACACGATGAAAGCAAGTTTTTCATTCACTAACACCAACTGACCATATTCCACTGGGCCCCTGGGAGAGAGTAGATGGAGTGTAGACTGCATGGGCGAGGGCGGCCTTGGACGCTCCAGAGCAGGCATGCGGCTTGACAAGAAGCAGAACTTAGGACTCCCCAGTGGAGGTTGATAGTTCCTCCATCCAGAAGCTAATTCCAGAGTGGATGAATTAGAAATGGATTAATTCACATAGGTAGGAAATGAGTACCTTTATTTTATGGTTTTTAGAGCCACAGGTGCCATCTCGACAGTCTAGACTATGTCCCCATCGAGATGAGGGTGGGTGTTTTGCTAGGCGTGTTTTAGGAGAGGCGGTGAGTTCTGCGCGCTTTTCTAGCGGTGGTAGTGGAAGTGGGCGGGGGGAGGAACTGGGCAGGTGGCAGGTGCGGCGTGCTCTTCGAAACCGTTAACACGCTGTAACTCGCTTAACCAGAGCTGCATCTCTAGGAGACTTTACAGAGGAGACTGGGGCATCAAGAGGTCAAAAGGTTTCTGTCCTGTTCCGGGGTCTCTGGGAAGCAGGAGGTTTCTCAGGGAGTGTTACTGGGGTCGACGCTTCGGGGAGCGAAGATGGCAGAGTCAGGGAGAGCGAAGCATCGAGCTGTCGTGCCGTCACCCCTAAGGCGTCCTCCACCGTCTTGGGCAGCTTTGGCTCCCAGGGCGGCATCCAGGCTCCAGCAGACCAGCCGTTGGAGGCAGGCGGCCTCAGAAAGGGGCTGTGCTCTCAGGCCAGGCAGCTGTCTGCGGGGCAGCTGCGGATTTTGGGGGGGTGGGCAGGTGGGGGGATTAGGAATCAGGGACTGGGCCTCAGTGCAGGGGCCAGGATGAGCGGGCAGGCACGCATAGCCAGGAGCTGACCAGCATTATGTGAGGACCCACCCTCTTGGAGGCACTAGGCCGTGTCCCTGTCCGTTCATCCCTGTGAGGGGGTAAGGGGAGCCGTCCACGAGTACCCCGGCAGCTCAGGAATTCCTAACCTGTGGACGAGAGAAGACACCAAGCAAGAGAAAGGTCACAAAGTCATGCAAAAGGCCGGAGCGTGGCCTCCCCTCTCTGGCCTGGCTGGCCGGGGGGCGGGGGGTCTCCCAGGGAGTTAGTGGGATCCCTTTCCACCACCTCTGCTCTCTGTGACAGGACACTGGCCATCAAGGCCAGAAGACCAGGCTTGAGTCTAGCATGGAGGAGCGTGTCTGACCAGGACTCTGGTGAATGGATACCATACCCCGGCAAGCCTGGTACAGACCTGAGGCCAGAGATGCCCTGGTCTAGCCCAGAGAAGCCTGTCATCCCTCCCCCCAGCACTTCCAGGTGCCTCCCCCAGGTAACAGAGGGGGGCTCGGGCAGCTTGGCAGCAAGGAGAGCCCCCCCTCAACCCACTGGATCAAGGAAGTCCTCTGAGGGCAGAGTTGGGGGCCACCAGGACCTCTCAGGACTGCAGGGCAGGAAGCCTGGTCCTTCCTGCGGGACAGGCTCCAAGGGAAGCCATGGGACCACCAAATGCTGCTTCTTCCCTCCTTCTCAAGTGAAAATTTTTATCATGATTACCCTATGTTCCCTCCATCATTATGACTCAGGTGTGTTGGGGACAGTTAAAGTTATAACTTAACCTCCAGAGCCAGGCTCAAGGAAACTCACTGATCTCAGCGGGTGCACACCAGCCAGCACCCCATCCCACGTCCAGCCACATGGGGTGTCTCCCCCTGGAGGTGAGAACAGCTGGGAAGGAGGACCAAGTTCAGCTGCGTGGGACTCAGGGCATCCGAGGAGGCTGACAAAGGGACGTAGGAGATGAGAGGGGTTCCTCCCTCACTAACAGCTTTTGTGGGCTCCCCGTACTGCCCGGCACACCCCCTTTCTCCGGAACTGCCTGCCTCTGGGTACTGGAGCCAAGGGCCTTTAGGATTTGGGGGCTCTGGTAGCAGAACAGCCTCCCTGGCTGGAGGCCTACTTAGCTGCCCAAGAGACTCCCAGGACCAGAGACCCAGCTGTGGTCTCAGCACACTTGTGTGACCTAGGGAGCTCTGTGTCCTCCCGGAGACCGTGTGTCCTCAGCTGTAAAATGGGGATACCTAGGTGCCCATCTCCTAACGAGGTCACTGGTGATGTTGAATACCAGGTCATTATGATTTTCACTGAGCCGGAGACGCAGTGTGTGCTGAATCTTGGAGCCAAGCCTTGCAACTTCCTTCACTGGCGAGAAAGAACAAATAGTGAACATTTTTTCCTTGTTTGAACAACTGGGATGCGGATTCATCTGAAGAAGTGCTGAGACCAAGGTGTCTGCCTGACGTGGCCCATGGAGTGGGGGTGCTCCCCAGGAGTGGTGTGCAGGTGGGGTCTCACCCGACTCCGCAGGACGCACCCAACGTCCCGTGTGCAGGTTTTGGGTGACTGAGGTGCCTGTCACTCCTCCGACAGCACTTGGCTGCGAATAAATTCTGTGTCCACCTTTTCCCTCCATCTCACTGTGGGTACCAAGGGGTCTCTTGGACCTGGTTAACTCAACAACTAAAGGACAAAACTGGGGCGCCAGGGGGCTCAGTCAGTGAAGTGTCTGCCTTCGGCTCAGGTCATGATCCCAGGGTCCTGGGATGGAGCCCCGCATCGGGCTCCCTGCTCAGTGGGGAGCCTGCTTCTCCCCCTGCCTCCCACTCCCCCTGGTTGTGCTTTCTCTCTCTCTCACTCTCTCTCTGACAAATAAATAAATAAAATCTTTTAAAAAATAATAAAGTACAAAATTATCTTCTCCATCATAAATAGCGTGGGGGCAAGGGGCTTATTACAGGCAGACCACGAATCATTCCCATCCACAGACGTGCTTTCAGGGGAACACATTTAAAACCAGTCAATTTAATGGTTATGCGTACATTACTTTTAAAATTATGAAATATTCTATACATACAACAGAATACAAAACGAAGGTATAAAGAGAAAAGAAAGGGGACGCCTATGTCCTCATGGTCCCAGCTAACAGATTGTCACCAATACTAGACGGTCGGTCCACTCACCTCGTATCCTCTCCTGTTACACGCCCCCCATTCCCACTGGGGAAAACCACAATACCAGATCTGTGTTTGCCCATTTCTTTCTATGTTTCACGGTTTTAGTATGTGTATCGGTATATACTTCTGAGCAGTATACCTTCTAATGTTGAACGTTTAGATATTTATGTAAATGGAATCGTCTGCACGTGTCCTAGGACAACTTGCTTTTTTGCTCAACATTTTGTGGGATTTATTCCTGGTAATGGGTACAGCTGTGGTTTGCCCACTTCCGATCTTTTGAATACACCTGTACATAGGTATCCCCTTTCCTATTAGAAAGAACTGACCGGAGTTTCCTGTCAGTCTTTGGGTGGTTTCCAGGTTTCTGCAGTAGAAACAGTGCTTCTGTGAACATTCCCGTGGAAGTTTCTGGGCACACGTCAAGAGTGTCTTTAGGGTGCACGCGTTAAGTGGAATTTCTGGGTGAAAGGTTTAGCTATCTTCAACATGATACTGAAAAGGTTTTTAAAGTGGATGTAGCAATTTAAACCCTCCTCCTTTCTCGCCCCCTCCCTTCCAGCGGACTCTGTTTGGGCCATACATGGTATTGAGCGACTTTAATTTTTGCTAGTCTGGTGTGTGTGTGCGTGTGCGTGTGTGTGTGTATTTTCCAGGGGAGCGGGTAGACGACTTGAGACCATGCACTGAGGGAGCTGCCAACCAGCCCCTGCGTGCCCCTCATCTCTGCTTGCGATGGTGAAGCTTGAAGAGCCCAGGGCAAGGAAGGGTGTCGTCTTGCTCAGCTGGGGCCGCTCCAGCAATGTATCACAGGCAGGGCCGCTGAAACAACAGACGTTTATTTCTCAGAGTTCCGGAGGCTGAAAGTCCAAGGTGAGGATGCTGCCGGTTTGGTGTCTGGTGAGGACCTTCTTCCTGGCTTGCAAATGGCAGAGCTTCTTACTGTGTCATCATGTGGCCTTTCCTTGGGGCGTGAGCAGGAAGAGAGAGAGACAGAGCCAGTGAGACACACATACAGAGATCTCTCCCCCCTTCTTATACAGGCCATCATCCCTACCAAACACCAAGCCAGCGGTGACCTCATTTCACCTGAATTATCTGAAAGCCCTATCTCCACATACAGTCACATTGGGGATTAGGACTTCAACATATGAATTTGGGGGGGTCATAATTCAGTCAACAACAGATGTAAAGTGGGGGACAGCAAAGACAAGCTGGAACCCATATGCAGGGGCTGGAGCCCATGAGGCCAGATGGTTGCCCGTGACCTTGGTGAGGGTGTCCCTACAGAAGCTGGGGCAAGGGCTCGTTGTTGCAGAGCTAAACACACGCCCCTGGCCCAGGAGCTGGAGAAGCTGGGGACTCCGGGGGGAAAGGCCTGGTGACCGCCTCATGCACCGAGGTGTGTCAGCTGACCGGCAACACAAGACGGGTGCAAAAGCCAGTCCTGCTTCACTTCTGCCCTCCAGGTCCCCCAAGATCCCTCATGGTCCTACCCCAACCCCTTTGTGCACACAAAGTAGGGAGTTCTGATGAAGTCGTGTCATTGCAAAGCTACCACATCTCCTAAAAGTTCTAGCACTTTTATTTTCACATATGGTCTTTAATTCACCCGAGTTGACTTACACGTCCGATGTGACGTAGGATTCGAACTCCATCTTTTCTACATGAGCCTCAGTTTCCGTGAGACTTCTCCACACAGCTGTATGCCCCCTGTTAACACCTCACGTCTCCATACATACGTGCTTCTATGTCTTGGCTCCCTGTCCTTCCCCATTCGTGGTTTCTTCTTTTCCCCAGGCCAGGACCTTGTATAGCTTTTTATAATGAAGTCATCAGACTCAATCTCCTACAACTGGTCTTCTGAGACAGTTTATTTGGGAAGAATCCTGCCACGTCTATGCTTTCGACAGGTGTGCCTTGGCCCTTCGCCCTTTCGAGCTCTTGCATGTACATTTTCGACCAAGTTCATGGAGGAGCTCCAGCACAGTGTCAGAACTCTGGCTGCAATTACGTTAAATGTATGACCTCAGTTTGAGGGGATACCTTGTAATGCTTCAGCTTCTTTACATGAGTTGTATTTCTTTCTATTTGTTTAGTCTTTAATACCTTTCAGTAGAGGCTGATAATTTTCTCCCTAAGAGTTTTCACATATTTGGTAAGATTTATTCAAGATAACTTATTTTTTGTTGCCATTTAAGTGGTATACCTTTGTAGTTTTTTTTTTTCAACTTTTTGTGATGACACATTTCAAAGATGCAAAAAATCTGAAAGATTAGGACAATGAACCCATGTACACACCCCTCCTAGAGTCAACCACTATTAACATTTCCCCATAGGTGGCTTTTTTTTTTTTTGATGAGCCATTTGAAATTAAATTACAGACATCATGACACTTCATGCCTTAATATATCCACATGCCTCTTCTAAGAATGACGTTCTCCTACAAAATCACGCTACCGTTGTTACAGTAAATGATACATTTAAAAAGAACACTTCCAGTGGCTGGGTGGAATCATCTTCAAATAATGACTGACTGGTTTCTTCCCTTGTAATTCTCATCAGGTTAATCTCTCACCTTTGCTAAAATATTCCTTACAATGTTGAGTAGAACCCTAGCCACAATCCTTTCCATTTCACCATTAAGGGTGATAGTTTTGAGATTTTTCTAGATCTCCTTTATCAGGTAAGAAAGCTTCCTCCTATTTCATCTTTGCAAAGGACTTTTATGTTTTTGTTTAAATCACAGAGGCATGTTGAATTTTATTGAATGCTCTTTTCAAATATATTAAGATTGCTTTATGGTTTATGTGACTGTGTTAAATTCTACTAATAGATTTCTAATGTTAAAGCAATATTCTTTTACTGAGATCAATCCAGCTTGGTCATCATCTTTTTTGTAGAGTGCTGGGTTCACTTTGCTAATATTTTTAGGATTTTTACATTTACATTGACGAGTTGGATTGGCTTGTGATTTTCCTTGAACTATCTTTGCTATTTTAGGCATTGATACATAAGTGAATATTTTGTTTTTCGAATCCTTGGAAGAATTTTTGAAAGACTAGAATAATAAGTTTCTTAGCTGTTCCCAGGAATTAACCTAGAAAATCGTCTGGTCAATTATTTGGTGTAAGTGTCTATTTATGCCCATTAATAAAGTCTGCCCCTTGTGTTGATGAGGGAGCAGAAGGCTAGCTGAGGACAAAGCAGACCCCCCCCCACACACACCCCCAGATGGCATAGATGCGATATTCTTCCTGCACTCCTGGGGGTCCTAAAGCTAAGGAAAGGAAAAACAAATAGTTAACTTAGATCACAATCCTGTAAGACAGGAGTCCCCCTCATTTTACAAAAGTCTCAGCAATTTACAAGAACAAAGCATTTCTATCAATAACGTAGCTTTCAGAAGGGAATGTAGATACAATTAAATGTCCTTATAACCTGCAGCCCGTTGACAGATACTTGAATTGGGCAGGGTGTAATGCTCCTCCAGGAAACTCCCAACTATCTTCATGTTAATGTCTTGCTAGAGGCAAAAACAACCTTCACTTGACAATGGCAGGGCCTCGGGTATCCCGGCAGTCCTCTTTAGCATATGAAAATCCTTTTGAAACCTCCCTTTTTCTTACCTTCCCCAACTCCCAAGTATATAATCAGCCACGGCTCACAACCCCGGGGCAGCAGCCCTTTCTGCCCTGGGGTCCCTTCTCCGTGGCTTTCACAGACCACCATTTTGCACCAGACACGTCTCAGAATTCCTTCCTGGTGGTCGGCTCTGGGCCTCACCCCACCGAACCTCCCCTATATTCCAAAACCACATCAGTGTTGTTCACACCTTCTGTATTTTCACTGATTATTTTGTTTGTTCACTTGACCTTTGATGGCCAAGAGAGAAGGTGGTGGGTTTGTAAAGATCTTGGAATTCTATAAACGTCTGCTTTACACTTTTTTGGAAACTGCGTTGTTAGGGATAGGCAAGTCCACAACTACTATATTTATTTACTTTATCATTATAAGTGACTCTCCTTATTCTCAATAAAGCCTTTTCTTCTCGGGCCTATTTTGTCCATTATTAATACAGCCAAACCAGCTTCCCTTTACATATGTCCGTCCCACATATGTCTCATAAATAGCATAGCACACGCGTGTCTTAAAAAACTAGACAGTCTGATAATCTATGTATTTTTTTTCAAATCCATTCATATCAACTGGACAGTTTAGTCCGGTTCAGGGTACTTACAGGTGTCACGGTGGCTAATGTACTTTGCATACACTTCTCCATGTATATTTTGTGCTTTCTTTTTGTCCTGTTTTTTTCTGGGTTGAATCTTACTCCTCTTTCCCTTCAGCCTTTTTTGCTTCATTTTGTTTGTCCTCAGTGAGTTCTTTCCTTCTTATTCCATTTTTTCTTCTTTGGGGTTGGACATCATCAACAAATAACTCCATTTATTTTTAAGATTTTATTTACTTATTTGAGAGAAAGAACGTGTGAGAGAGAGTGTGAGAAGGAGAGAGACAGAGCATGTGCTGGGGTGGGGGAGAGGCAGAGGGAGAAGCAGACTCCCCGCCCGATGTGGGACTCGATCCCAGGACCCTGAGATCATGAGCTGAGCTGAAGGCAGACACTTAACGGACTGTGCCAGCCAGGTGCCTTTCTGCTAAGTATCTTTAAAAATCCTTGCTTCTAGGGGCGCCTGGGTGGCTCAGTCAGTTAAGCGTCCAGCTCCTGGTTTTGGCTCAGGTCATGATCTCAGGTCCTGATCTCAGGGGTCACGAGATCCAGCTCCGTATCAGGCTCTGGGCGGGCCGCTGTGATTCCTTCTTCACTTCCCCAGATACATACTCCCACTTGACTTTTGTGTCTGAGGATTTCCCAGGTTTTCCTGCAAATTCTGCTGTAATTTTAAAGAACGTTAACAATACATAGTCTAGCCAGCCTTTTTGGTTTTGTAGTGGATTTCAGGATATCTACTCTGCCATATGAACAGAACTCTGTTGCCTCTTTGTAACATATAATACTAGTATTTTGTTTTCATTACATCACAGCTACTCCCCTTGGTAAGCAATTCTGATTTTTCACTTGTATTCATGAAAGAAGTGGTAATGTGGGGTTAACTTCAGAGCCAATTTGATTCAGTGGTTCAACGATGCCAGGAAGAACTGGGTTTCTAGTCTTCTCTATGCTGTCATTGTTGATGGAGGAGGCTTCCTTATCTGGAGCTAGCTTCCTGGTGATGGAAAGACAGCGGTCAACAATTCCTAAGACTACTTGCTTCTTCCTTCGAGCACAAGGAAGTGGGTCTCTGCGAGTTCCCTTAGAAGAGGGAGAAAACCCCCCAAACCTCCTTCCCTAAGCCCCACATCTCACTGGCCATAAGCGGGTGGTATGTTTATTCCTGAAGCAGACATTCTGGCGGGAAATGAGATGAAGTTGCTGAGCCAGAGCCTGGCTCCATGCCCTCCTCTAGCGCTGAGGTCACGGGGGCTCCCCAGGGGGCTGGCCAGCTGCCGGGAGGTGTGTGTACTCCAGCAAAAATTCCGTGAAGCTGTCAAGAGAAGGAGAAATGCATGCTAAGCGCATAACCTGCAGAAGAGGGCTGAATATAGAGACACACGTGCCACTGGTGTGAAGGTGGACATCAGGGGGTTGCTGGAAAAACGGTGTCATTCCTAGACAGCTCCAAACACACCACCAGAACAGAAGTAAGAGACGTGCCGGGAGGACACAATCTGACCTCTCAGCTGTACGTGGTCTTCTACTAGGGACGGCCTGGACACCTGTGAAATAGGAGAGATGGGTGGGTCCCGGGCATACTGGGGATGGTCCCCTTTGCGGATCTAAGGGTGGGAGCCAAAAGACAGGGTGGGACAGAAGAAATTACTAGGAAAGCCCAGCTCCCAGGTCAAGGAGGCATGTGATTCGGAATGAATTAGGTTTTCTTCCTCTCCCATTTTATTGCAGAGCAATGCATGTTGCTTTGTGTGTTGCCAACAGCACTGGAAAGAGCTTCTGAAGGGCAGGGAAAAGCCAAGCCTTCTGGGCTAAGGGTTATCTCACCCCTTTCTTTTCCGGCGTCCCTTGCCCGCGGTGCGTGGGAAGACCTCAACCCCCTCCTGGGGGCGTCGGGAGGGTGGGAGGAACTTGGGAGCTGAAGGCAAAGAAAGGCTGGCCCAGGCAGGCTGGAGGGTCCTCGGCGGTGGAGCCGGGCCAGCAGTCCTCGGAGTCTGGGTCTGTGGTCCGGGAGTTCACGGAGCAGCGGGGCTCGCGGGGGACTCAGTCAGGGCTCTCCAGAATTCCCTTCCTTAATCCAAACTCGAAGCGCTCACAACAGGAGCGGTCCAGGGGACGAGGGGAGGGACACACGCTCCTCCCAGCCCTACACTGCCGCCGGGGGGTGGGTGGGGAACGAAGCCCGGGGCGTCACCGGGTCCCCCGAGCCGGCCNCCGCCGCCGCCCCCGCCCCAGCCCGGGGCCGCCCCGCCCGGGGCCGCCGCACCGGCCCGTCCCCTCCCCCTGCCGGAGGTGACCCGGGACTGCGTTTAGGGGTGTCGCCCTGGGCACTTGGATACCGCCTCCCGGGATTAAAGAGAGAGCCAGGGAGCGTCGGGGACTTCGGCGCCGGACAGAGGAAGACGAGCTCGGCGGGAGGAGGAGGAGGCGGAGGAAGAGGAGGAAGGGCAAGGGGCGGAGAGCGCCGGGCTCCGGAGAGCCGCAGGTAAGCGGCGCGCGCGGCCGGTTCTCCGTGCGGAGTCTGGGGTGCGGGTCCCAGGCGCGAAAGGAAGGATCTGGGCGCTGGGGGACACCCCAAGCGGCCCCCGCGCTGGGTGGCGGCGGCTGGACGTGAGGCCAGGTGTGAGCGGCGCGAGCGGAGCAGGTGCGTCCCCCGCCGGCGGAGGCCCTCGGTGGGGCTGGAGGGTGCGCCGCTCCGAACGCCCCTCTCTCCGGCCACCGCGCTGCTCCGGGTCCCTGGCTCTTTGATCCGAGTAGAAGTTGCCTCCGGGTCCCTCGGGGTCGGCCCCCTTGGCCAGAGTCGGCTCTTGGAGCTGCGGCCCGGAGCTGGGGACCAGGGGTGCGCCTCTTCTGGAGGACAAGGACAGAGAGTTGTCTATCCGTTTCTTTGTTTCGGGAAAATCTCTGCAGCGCCGGAGTGTTACCTGGACTCCTTCTGCTTCTTGGTTCCCTCCCGAGGTGGGGAGAAACTGGAAACTCGCTGAGATTCCGGGAGCGATACGGCCGGCGATACGGCCGGCGCGGCGGGGACGGCGGAGAAAGGCTCCCGGAGGGGCCCCGGGCGAGGCGCGAACGGCTCTGCGGTCGCGGGGAGGGACTGTCGGCAGCCCGGACCCCGGCGGTGGCGATCAGAGCCAAGCTTCCTGGGCACCGGGGTTCCGCAGGAGCCCGACCGGGAGGAGCGGCCCTGGCCCCGGGCGCGCGCCCCCAGCCAGGACAAGGCTGGACCCCAGGGCGCTTCCGTCCAACGCACGCCGTCCAGCGGGACTCGGGACGGTGGCTACGCGGCGGAGTGCACCAGCCTGGCAGTGTACGTCCTGCCCACGGCCCCACGGGCCCTGTGGAATAGCCTTACGGCCCCAGAGTTTGTGCGTTCCCGCCCCAGAGGGCGGCACTTGGGTGCCCGGAGCCCTGAGGGCACATCGCGGTGGCCCAGAATTGCGAAGCCCGAATCCCTTTCCAACGCACAGGCGGCGGGCCTGGTCAAGATGAATCCTAGTGGCTCGCAGCCCAAGGTCTACCGGGTGGGCAGGCGCCAGCCAGGGGCTCAGCCCTGAGACTGCGCACTCCTCCATTCCAACTGGCGCGGTGGTCCTGGGACTAAGATGGGGGCACGCAGGGGCTCGCTGTTCGTTGCGTCAGGGAACTGGCAGCTGTTAGAGGGTCACCCGAATCATGGAAAATTACAAAGGCTGCCAAGCGGAGTTTCAAGGTGTTTAGGAAACCCAAAGTGAGAGGAAGCTTGTTGACTTAGCCTGTGAGGTCAGGGAAGGTTCTTCAGGAAGTGAGGCGGGCGCCAGCCTACCCTCAAGGCAGGTGGCCTCTGGGAATGTGGGCAGAGATTACCCAGGCCCAGGAACCTGGGGATGCAGGCACCCAGGCTGCCCCTGCTGAGAGAGGGAAGCCTGGTCAGCCCCCCCTACCCAAGTCACTGGGGAGTTGCTTCTGTTTTCCCAGCTTTTCCAGAGGAGAGGCCTGCCTCCCTGCCCCCAGCGCAGCAGACCTTGTAGGAGGCTGGGGTTATCTGGAAAAGCAAGGGCACCGCCAGGCAAGCACACTTAAGCTCCCCAGTTGGGGGAGCCCCCTCCACCGTTGACTTGTGCGGGGACATCTGTCATTCAACACTTTCCCCTTTGTTTTTGTTTTGTGTTTTGCTTTTAAATATCAATGGGTGGGCCGGGTGGGCCGCATGGGCCTTTGTTCTTGGCCTCAAGCAACTTTCCTCTTTAGCATTTCCAAGGTCAGCCCTCTCCTAGCAAGGTTGTGCTGTTGCCAGAGGCCTGGAGACGGCTTGGAGCTCGGGTCTCACACCCTTGGCTGCTCAGCCTTGGGCTCAGTCACTGGTGTTGTAGGAGAAAATGTGGCCACGGTGGTATTGGAATAACAGCAAACGTGGATGAGACACTTTCTTCCAGCCAGGTGTCATTCCAAACTCTTTATAACATCCTTCACTTCACTGTGAGTCAACTGGGGCAGAGAGGCAAGATGCTTGCCCAGGGTCCTGTAATCCGTGGGAATCCACGGGGGCGAAGCTTGGCCATCTGGCTCCGTGGCCCGTCCTGTGACTGCCTTTTCCTCCAGGAGATTGGAATGTCACAGGTACCACTGTGGAGGGCCAGGGGAGCTGAGAACGGGGCCCAAGGAATCCTCATGCGGCAGGGGCTTGCTGGCGAGCCCGGCTGGTTCCCCCTGCCCACAGGCCCACCTGGGCTCTGTGCTGAATCTTCCAGAGTGACCTGGGCTGGACTGTCTGGGACTCCTTGATGTGGCACTGCAGAGGGCTGAGGTCCCTGGCTAATGGGGCGATGAGGGACGAGACTCGGGTCAAAACGTCCCTGTAGACAGTGCAGCCCAGACACATGCGGGCCTCCCAGGAAGTGAACACCAGGAATCCAGGCTGGTAGCACTCACTCTTTCCCATCCAAACCTGTGGCTGGAGTCCTGGGAGAGTTTTGTGATCATATGGGGTCATTGCCCCGGTTCCAGTCACTGCATCAGACTGACAGTGGAGCTCACTTCTCTGTTTTTCTAAGTCCTCCAGAAAATCTCGGGTTTGGGGGGCTGGGAGCCAAGTCCAAGCCTTGCTAATGGGGGCAGGAAATGGAAAGGAAATTGACTGGGTCGATTTAGTGGCCGGTCAGTTTTGGTTACTTAAGGATTGGAAGCTGGTCTGCTGGTGAGGTGGGTAAAGGGGGATCTGGAGAGGACTTGGGGTCTTCGTGCTTTCCCACCTCTGCTCTGGATGTCCTGGGGTCATCCCACTCCCCACAACTGCTGAGCCGTTGCTGCTCTTCCTTGCCCCCCCTTTCCAGGGCATCTGCAGGGACCCTCTGACATTGGGTCTGCCCCAGGACAAGTTGGTGGCCTCTGGGGATGGAGTGCAAGGGCATCACGTGACTCCCATCCTGGCTTGGTTCTGGGGACCCTAAAGGCCATCTCAGGGAGCCCTGGCTTGCAAGCGTCCAGCAGTAGTGGGCCTGGCTATGGAGGAGGGGGACTCGTATGCTCTGTGCCGTTGACCGTCCTGGTCCCAACTACATGCGGAATCCTGGGGAGTCGCAAAGGGCTTGGCTGATCAAACAGGCCATTTTAGGGGACAACCTAGAGGCAAGGCTTGCGGTCAGGAAGGAGAAGAGCCAGCCTGGGACTTGGTCTGTCCTGGCCACTGGACAGTGGTCGGGAGCAGAGGAACCAGGATGTGTGGAAATGTCACGGTCAGCCTTAGAGGCATCGAGGGAGAAAGACACTGATTTTCTGGTGGGGATGTGGGCAGTTACTTGGATTGTGAACAGTGTGGACTTTGAAGAGGGAAGGTGGCTCAAAGACATGCTTGTAGGGGTGCCCGGGTGGCCCAGTCGGTGAAGCATCTGCCTTTGGCTCAGATCATGATCCCGGAGTCAAGTCCTGGGAGTTCCACGTCCCCTGCTGAGCAGGGAGCCTGCTTCTCCCTCCCCCCACCCCCACCGCTCTCTCTGTTGGCACGCGAGCGCGCTCTCTCTCAAATAAATGAATAAGATCTTAAAAAAGAAAATAAAAGACAAGACATGCTTGTAGAGGTGAGTCCAGGAGGAAGACGATAGAGCTTGCTCTGGGTGAAAACTCTAGGCATTTCGTCGGTGTGGACAGCGCTCGGCGGTGAGGCATCACTGGGGTGTGTGTGCAGGGGCCGAGTGTGCAGAGATAGCACAAGAAAGCACAGAATGTTTGAAGGGCACAAAGTGTTGGCAGGCGCCACGGCTGAAGTCTGGAAGTTCATGGAAGTTCACGCAGGCGCAGAACTGACGAAAGGTTTGGGAGCCCATGTGGAACTTGAAAGAGGCCTCGACAGAGAAATATCTTCAAGTGAGAGCTGAACTGGGAGAAGAGACAGCCCGGGTTTCACGAGACCCAGAGCAGCGTCCCTCACGGCCGCTGCTCCCCAAGGAGCCTTCCTGGCAGGACACCACACCTGACCTCATTTCAACCCTTGTTCAGAACTCGGGGCGCGGAGCCTATGTTTTCTAGGGATGTCGGGTTTGGAGTTCGTTCTGCGAGTGTCTGACCACAGACAATAAATAAAAGATCATCCTGCCTGGCCCCCCAGCCAAAGCCCAGTTCTGTTCTAGAACATGCTTGGATAGCCCACCTTCCAGTATTGGATCAAATGTTTCTCACTTGGAAGAACTCTGTTCTCTCCAAGGTAACTCATCGATATTTAAACTTGCATTGTTGGAAATTTGGTTTTCCCGGGTTGAGTTAAAGCTGCCTTCCTGATCTTGCTGGCCCTATGGATCCTGCTTTCTTTCATCCTTTGGACTTGCACAAAAAAAGCTGAATCTCTTTTGCACGTAACCATCCCTTCGATACCGGCAGGTAAACCTTCGTTGCCATCGTAATGTCATTACTGTGTGCCCATAATGTGTTGGCAGTTGTGCGGGAAACAGACACTCTCGGTCCTCCAAACGACTCTGTTTACTGATTATTCCACAGATGGGCTGGGGTGAAGTCTTTAACCCTTAGCCATGGCCTTTGCACGGTCTCGGGACTCCTCCCTCCCGGAGGGACCTGGACGCCTCTCTAGTGGGCCTGTCACATGAGGTATGCAGTCAGTGTCGCACCTGCTGCTGTCACCCACATCCTTCCTGGGAAGCTGGTTTTGTCCAGGTGCGCGCTTCCCAGCCTGCCCTCTCTCTCAAATTCCATCTTACTCATTTGGCCTCTTGAACTCAAAAAATAGTGGAACACTTTCTTGTATGCTGCAGAGCTTAGCTTGAAAGAAAGCAAGAAAAAAGGACCCGACCCCATTCCTGCCCTAAACAGTTTGCAATCGCACTGGGACAATGAGGCATTCATAGCAAAAGAAACGTGGAAGATGCAGACAGCGCCTCTCCTGAGGTCTCCGTCTCTGTCTCTGTCTGTCTCTGTCTCTGTCTGTCTCTCATTCCGGTGTGAAGCACTGCAGAGGCCTTTCGTCCGATTGTCTTAGACTTGCTTATGTGGAACCGTTACTTAAACCCACCACTGCCCCGTACGGGCGTCTAACCGTGCTTAGTATCTGCAGCAGGATACGAAGGCATCTTTCCGTCTGATGTCATTTTATGCCGTGGTTGAGGCCTAAGGGGCCTCAGTGACCGCTTGTTTATTGGATGGGGAGTTTCTTTCTTTTTTTTTTTTTTTTAAAGATTTTATTTATTTGACAGAGATAGAGACAGCCAGCGAGAGAGGGAACACAAGCAGGGGGAGAGGGAGAGGAAGAAGCAGGCTCATAGCGGAGGAGCCCGATGTGGGGCTCGATCCCATAACGCCGGGATCACGCCCTGAGCCGAAGGCAGATGCTTAACCGCTGTGCCACCCAGGCGCCCCTGGATGGGGAGTTTCTATTGGCGTTGCTTGCTTTGGAGTTTGAAGCAGGGGTGACAGGGGTCAAGGATGGTGGGGCCTCGTCACCCTTTCACATCTCCATCACGCACACACACACACACCCTGCGTCTTGAAGGCGCCCAGTGGGGCTCCGTGCAGCCCTTGCTGGTGGTGTGCGGCGAGCGCAGCAGGGGCTGCGTTTTAAGGACGCAGGGGCTGCGTTATAAGGAAGACCCGGGGCCCCAATCTGTGAGATTGGCCTCATTTGCATCGGTTTGCTGGTTTTCAAAGGACATCTCCAGGACGTGCTTGCTGAGATCCCCACAGAAAAGGCTCTTGTGGTTGGAAAGAGCTTCGTCATGTCATGGGGCGCAGGCAGGTCTCCACTGCTCGGGACTGCTGAGCCGGGCCGGGCAGGTGCCGGGATGACTCAGCTCTGAAAAGAGGCTGGAGTGACTGAAACCGCCGTGTTGTGTTGTGTGACTCAAGTGGGCCGTTCCGTCCGTGTTGGCGCGGGAGCTGGCCAAGCACAAGGAGGGACGAGGAACTTGGTCACACATTTGCTCTTCTGTCATCTGAAGGAAAACGGCTTTGTTATGGCTGGCTTTCCGGAATCAGGGACAGTCATCCGTGTCCTCTAAGTGACAGGAAAGAGCATTTGAGAACCAGTGTCATCTCACTATCCCGGCGGTCTTGCTTTGTTCAAAACCCGGCTGCAGGGACGTACCTCACTGTGGAGATGCCTGTGGTTTTGTGTCTGTGTGATTTGTTTTGTTTTGTGTGTTTTTTTGGACGCACAACCTTATTTATGTAAATGTGTGTGGTTTTTTTTTTTTTAAGATTATTTATTTATTTATTTGGCAGAGAGAGAGAGAGCCAGCGAGAGAGGGAACACAAGCAGGGGGCGTGGGAGAGGAAGAAGCAGGCTCCCGGCAGAGGAGCCTGATGTGGGGCTCGAACCCAGAACGCCGGGATCACTCCCTGAGACGAAGGCAGACGCTTAACGACTGAGCCACCCAGGCGCCCCCAATGTAAATGCGTGTTTTGAACATGAGCCAGACCCAGTGTGGCCCCTGGTCGTGTTGGATGGTGGTCGTCCCTGCAATCCAGTCCCAGAGGAGGCACTTCCCCTTCCCTGCTTTCCGGCCAGAGAAATTACAGGCGGCCCGGCTCCCGTCTCCTGTTCCAAAGTCTGCAGAGGCCCATCTGGGCGCTCTGGGTGTTTCTGGCTCTAAGGTTTTGTGGGCCGTGGGATCTCTGGACGAGATAGGATTATCCCATGATTACTTCTGGGTCCTGTGGCTTTTACTGGACCGTTCATGGCCTCACCTGCCGGAGCGCCTTCCTTCCCTGGCTCCCTGGTCTCCTGCTGTCAGGGACCACGAATGAATAGGAAGCGTGGATTTCGAGCACTGCCCCATCCTTCCTTTCAGAGGGCTCTTAAACTGGGAACGCCGCCAGGGGGATCAAATTCTCATTTCCTGAAACTGCACCCAGACCTCAAACTGGTAGGACAGCTCAGAGGCGCGGGGAGTTGGAGACCAGAGGGCTGAGAATGTTTGCTCGGGCAGGATGCTTCGGAGAGTAACCTCAGGGGCGTGCTGCGATTTTCTGCCCCGCGTGGACTGGAGCGGAGTGGGGGACTGTCCTGACGTCTTTAAGGAGCAGACACAGGACAGGTGTATTAATAGGTGGGGACCACACTATTTAAAGGCTTACATGGTGACCCTCCCACCTGTATTTTGGACAGTTTTCTTTCCTCATACCCAGAAAGGTGTTGACTTTTTATTTAAACTTAAAAAAAAATCTCAAAGCTAGCAATATGAACTCATTCTTGTATTTTTTTTTAATTAAGTAGTCTCCATGCCCAGTCTAGAGCCCGACATGGGGCTTGAACTCACGACCCTGAGACCAAGACCTGAGCTGAGACTGAGAGTCGAATGCTTAACCGACTGAGCCGCCCAGTCCACCCCTTCATGCTTGTATTTTAGCTTTACGTGAAAAGTAAATAAGTGAGCTGGTGCATTTTTATTGTGACCTATTCATTGGAGGTTTCCCAAGATTAAAAAGCCAAACTCACATTTTTTATTTATAGCAAGTTAATGTTTTTTGTGGGTTTTTGTTTTTGGTTTAGCGAGTCCCATCATCATTGTGCTCTGGGGATAGAATGCAGCAAGTGGGCTTAGCTGGTTCTCTCGCGTTTAGCTCCACCGGCTTCTGAGAACTGGTGGACTTGGGACTTTGGGAGAAATACAAGATGCAAATCTGCAAGCCTGCAAATGCATATCAGTCACCCCCACCCCGCCCCCTGGAGGCAACATCTGTCGGCTTTATACTCACTTTTATTTAACAAAAAACATCGGCAGCACTCACCACATCAGGTCATTTCACACCCTGGCAACCCTGTAGTGGCGGCTCCTCTTAGCTCCTTTTGCAGATGAAACCGCTGAGGACCAGGAACACTGATGTGTCCCAGGTCCCAGGTCCCAGAGGTCATGGGCTTCACCACCGCACTGTGCTGCCTGCTGCCGTTTGAGCCCCGACTGGGTGCCCGGCACCTTACAGGTGGTGTGAAGCCCAGCGCTTTCTCATCGGGAATGTGGTCTTGTGGATGCAGGACCCGGAAGGCTGTTTCTTGAACTATTCTTTGATCATTCCAAGACAGCAGGGAGGGGCGGAGAGAAGCTCTTGTGCTCTCAGGAGGGAGAGTGATGCCAGAATGGAGGCATTCCGTGCTGATGGTTTTTCTAGAAATTACTGTTAACTGTTCACAAACATCTGCAAACAGATTTTACCGCAAACCTTAGAAACTGTCAAAATGGTTAGTTCTGGGGGCGCCTGGGTGGCACAGCGGTTAAGCGTCTGCCTTCGGCTCAGGGCGTGATCCCGGCGTTATGGGATCGAGCCCCGCATCAGGCTCCTCTGCTTGGAGCCTGCTTCTTCCTCTCCCACTCCCCCTGCTTGTGTTCCCTCTCTCGCTGGCTGTCTCTCTCTCTGTCAAATAAATAAATAAAATCTTTAAAAAAAAATGGTTAGTTCTGAAATGTTTTCTCTTCTGGGTTTGGGGTAGTACGTGAAGAAATGGGGGCATGTGGGTATTTTATGGAATTTTTCCCCCACGCGTTTGTTAAGAAGTGGGAGATTCCATGTGGCTTATTCAGAAAGTCAGGTGTGGTTTCCATCTGGTGCACAGTTCTGGACCACCTGCTCCACGCTGGGTGCCCACCCCTCCTCCCCGTGGACCGTCTGTAGGAGCGAGCAAGGGGCGTCTCATGGCCTGCTGTGGCTTCCCTGGGCCCCCTCCTTAAATCCTCACCCGAATGGGACCGTGCCCAACGCCACATCCATTTTTGTCCCAGCCTCCAACAGCTGCAGGCGCCGGCCTGATGATGCCACTGGGGCGTGACAGTGCCTTGAGTTAACCCCGGGTCTTTGCCCCCTTTAACTTCCCCCTAACATGAGGGTTGGTGACTAGTCACCTTGTGCCCATTTCTAGTCCCTTCCCTGTGTCCTCCGTTGCCAGAGGCAGCCTGGCAGACGTCTCGGCCGTGGCGAGAGCTCTGTTACCAACAGCCAGCCCTGGACCCCAAGGCAGGCGAGCCCCAAGCTCATTGCGCCTGCGTTGTGTGGGGAAGAGGCGGGCGAAGGTGAATTCCAAGGTGAATGGGGGAAAACTGCTATTTGCTCTGGAGAGAGCTGACTCTCGTCTAGAACGTCTTCTAGTTCTTTCTCCGTGTGTCTCCTAAGAACTAACTGGTATCGAAATCACACAGTCTTATCGTTCTTTCTTCTAGGTCATCTTGGACGTCCCACAGCTTTGCCATTACCTGATGCTGCTGATAAAATCAGGATGGCTTTAAACTCAGTAAGTGGTTAATTATTACCTTCCCAGTCTTTCCTTTGTTCTCTTATTCCCCGCTGTTATTTTCTGAAATGTGTTGGGCAGCATTTTAAGAGCTGGCTGCGGGGAACGCGTGTGCTCTGTGGGTGCTGGTCAGGGCGCTCTTTCTGTTAGAGTGGGTGGGAGCGGGTCAGGGTGCAGACACACAGCGGCTGCGCCCCCAGAGAGTGCCCCAGAACTGTTGGGTGGATATGGGCTATGCCCTGCTTACCTGGGCCTCTTCTCTTCCTGCCCCGTGGGTGAATTTTGGGGTGAGCTGTGGGGACAGCCAGGGGTGCAGGGGTGCTGGGAGGAAGTAAGTCCCAGGGAGGAACAGGAGTGTGGGGGCATCACTGGCTAGCACACCCCTGGGCAGCCCAACTTCCTCTTAAACCGGGGGAGGCCGTGATTGAATGTAGCATTGGGCTGACTGTCCCTCTCCCTGGATGCCCCCCGCCCCCAAAACAACTCTGGAGACAAATGCAGTTATCTTTGTTCCCATTATATCTCACTGGTTCATCTTATCCCTGGGAATGTGTGCATGCAATACAGGGTTGTGGTTAATAACCAACATTTTCCGTATCTTGTATCTGGAAAATAGCCCTTTTGCTTTTCCCTCTTTAGCCGTTGCTGGTTTTTATTTTCACTGGATCCATTTTAAACGTCATATCCCCTGCATAGGACTTTGCCGGGACAGACCGCTATGCCTGCCACCACCTTTTTGGGGTGGGACAGCATGTTCTTAGATGCTTCTGATAGAGACCAAACCCATGTGCTACTTTTCTTTGGCCTTTGGTGCCCTGTTTAGATTAGAGATTACACTGTTTCCCTTTCTGTCCACTGCTGTGGTTCAGAGTTACCATCTTTGGACTTGCGAAGGAGAGCTCCAGAGAGCTCCGGTGAGTTATTAAGCAGAGGTGAACTCTGGCAGCCAGCACTTGGCTCGTTCCTGTATAATCTCGCTTCCCTGGAGGCCTCATTTCAAATGCTAAGCATTGCGTTGCCTGGGCTCAGAATACCAGTCCTGTCTGAGACCACGGTCAACAAGAAGCAGGAGGAGAAATGAATGAGCGGGAAGTTTGAGGGGCACTCAGATAGGAGGGCAAATGTGGCCTCCCCGTGTGGCCTCGCCAGTGGGTGATTGAGGATGGCGGGAGCAGGGGACACGCAGGCTGGCCGGCGGGGTCCAGGGTGGCCAGCTGGGGCCTTGCAGGGGCAGCCAGAGAAAGCAGTGTTTAAGTGGGCAGAGGGCGAGAAGGGCATTCCAAGGAGATGGATGGGCCGGGATAAAAGCTGCCGCTGGGGCCATACCTCCACGGGGTGTGCGCAGAGACCCAGCGGCTACGGTGCCCTGGGAGCACCTCGTCGCAGCTGGACAGCCGTGGCTAACTCTTTAATGTCCCTTAGCAAAGGGTGATGCATGTCCTAAGGGAGGTAGAAAAGGAACTTTTAGAATAACACGTATAGTATGAACCTATCACTCACATTCCTCTCTGCAAAATGGGTCCATGTGTCACACCTGTGCCATCATAGGGGGACTGCTGTCATTATAATCTCCATCTCAGGGTTTGGATGTTGACTCCTGCCCAGACTGCTACACAAGTTTTCTTTAAATTTTTTTCTACTAAATCTCAGTGTTGACCATTTACTCTCTCTTCATTTCAAAAAATGGTCAGTAAACAAACAAATATAAAAACTGTTGACAATTAGTTGAAAGTTCTGGGTAGTTCTTAGTCCAGGTAAGTTCAGTGTTCAGCCCGACAAGAATCTGCAGCAGCGTTTTGGCCCCTTGTCTAAGTGTGACGGACGCACGCCTAACCTCTAGGGTACCTGGGGTTTTACATTGTTCACCTTCTCTTTCATTGTTCAGGGGTCACCGCCAGGAGATGGACCTTACTATGAAAACCACGGATACCAGCCTGAAAGCCTCTATCCCGCGCGGCCCGCCACGGTCCCGAGCGCCTACCCGGTGTATCCGGCCCCGTACTACCCGCCCACGGTGCCCCAGTACACCCCGAGGGTGCCGACGCACACTTCGACACCTGCCGTCCGCGTGCAGCCCAAGTCCCCGTTGGGGACTGCATGCACTGCAAGTAGGACACTTTTGCGTTTCTTTCCTACAGCAGAACTGGCGTGGGGGTCCGTGTTCTCCAGGGGGCTCTGTCGCTCACTGTCCTCCATCTGCTGGGGCTGGCCCCATGCCCTTCCCCTCTCCCTCGATGTCACACCTGTCACTGCCCCTCTCCCTCCTGCCTGGGGCCCTTGGAGAGCTGTCAGGCTGCAAAGCTCCTTCCTTCACTTTCCTTAACTCTCCTGTCCCAGCTTGACCTGTACCACCACCCGGGGTGGTCTTCCCGGCTGGGCCTCTCTACCCTGTGCTTGCCTGTGCAGCTTGTCGATGCATCACCCTGAGTGAATGGTAAGCTCCGATGCGGGAGTCACTTACCCACCCTTTGTTTGTGGCGCTGTTCCCTGGATACAGCAAGTCACATGTAAGATGCTGGACGAGAGCTTCACGCTCAGCGAATGAAGTGTGGTGTGGTTGGCACTTGGAAGTATGTCTGGGCTTTAAGGGTCTCGTGGACAGAGCAGAGAGGGCGTAGAGCAGGGTGAGGGCTCCAAGGACTGATCCCTTCAATGCCATGCACTTCTTTCTAACTCTGTTCAGCTCCTTTCTTCTTGAAGCTCTGCGAGTTTTTGTTTTTTCTTTTAAAGATTTTATTTATTTGAGAGAGAGAGCTTGCGCGCATGGGCAGGGGTCGGGGAGGGGCAGAGGGAGAAGCCGGCTTCATGCTGAGCAAGGTGCCCAAGGTGGGGCTGGATCCCGGGATGCTGGGATCATGACCTGAGCCAAAGGCAGACCTTCGACCGGCTGAGCTGCACAGGTGCCCCTCCCCTCCCAGCTTTGAGTGTAGCACTGGAAGTGTTGAGAACTGCTGGGTAAACTGGTCCGGCAGAGTACTAGTACAGTTAGTACTAGCACAGCTAGTATGAGTACTAGGGGCTAGACAATTAACGTTTTTGCTGACTGTGTTTTCTTCATTTTGGGAGCATGCATGTACACGGAGCGTGGACAGGTAAAGAGTAATATAATAAAGCGAATTTCCATGTGCTCCCAGCACATCAAAAAGCATAGAAGGGAGTTCTTAACATCTGTGCTGCTGGAAGCCCAGCGTGCCCTCCCCAGACCCCGGCAGCCCTTAATCAGCGATGTCACCGTTCTTCACTGATGTGGGCCACTGCGTCCCTCACTCTTCCAGAATGGCTCTCGGTCCTTCCTTCTCCCAGTCAACCTCTACTCTTGTTTATTCCCCCATCTCCTACCCCCCAGTCTCCCTCCTCCTCAGTCATCCCTTCCCCTTTCCTACATGGTTCCCTGTCTCCCTCCTCCACCCGTTCCTCTCTGATCAAGGCAGTCCTCGTCTCTGCGCTTGTGTCTGTCTGGTGGCGGTTGGGGAGGCTGAGACCGGTGGTTCTCAATTGGGGGTGATTTTGACCCCCAGGGAACTTGGCAGCGTCTGGAGACAGTTTGGGTTTGTTAAACCGGGGAGAGGCTGCGACTGGCCGCTCCTGGGTGCCGGGGATGCTGGTAACACCTGCAGGCACAGGACAGCGTCCCACAACCAAAACCACCCGGCTGAGCTGTCAGCAGCGCCGAGCCCCAGGAGCCCTGGTCTGAGGTCGTCATGGTAGTTGGAAGGAAGCCAGGGTGAAGAGGGTTCAGGAACCCGGACAGTGGTACCTGCCTCCCCAAAAAAAGAGAGCAGTGGTCAGAAACCAAGGGTCCCCTCTTGAGGCCAGCACATCCAAACGGCTGAGTTTCATACCCAGGCGGACAAGACGAGCCCACTTGCCTGACACCGACGTCTCCACTTTTCCAGGGGAAAAACCTGGTGATGGCAAGCAATCTATCAATCCCTTATCAGTGACTTCATGTGCCTACATGTATGGTTCTGCGTTCTAAAACTGCCCTTTCTACTCAAAAATTGCTTAGTGAACTTATCTTGCTGTTTTATTTTATTTTATTTTATTTTATTTTATTTTATTTTATTTTATTTTATTTTATTTTATTTTATTTGACAGAGAGAGTGCAAGCAGGGGGAGCAGCAGGCAGAGGGAGAGAGAGAAGCAGGGTCCCTGCTGAGCAGGGAGCCCGTTGTGGGGCTCAATCCCAGGGTCCAGGGGTCATGACCTGAGCTAAAGGCAGACACTTAACCAACTGAGCCACCCAGGTGCCCCCTACCTTGCTACTTTAAAAACCATTTTATTGACTTGTATAGAAATGTGAACATTTTATAAGTTTAATGTTTGGCCTTGGAAGCATTTTTTTAATTAATAAACTGTTTTTTAGAGTAGTTTTTGGCTTACAGAAAAATTGAGTACCACGTTCCCACATACTCCTTTCGCCCCCAAGTGTTTTCCATCATCTTGCGTTAATGTGCTGCACTTGTTACAACCGATGGCCAGTGTGGATACATTTTTATTACCTAAAGTCCATGGTTTTACATTAGGGTCACGCCCTTTTTGTTGTATATTCTGTAGCTTTTGACAGTTGTATAATGACATGTCCGTTGTTACGGTAGAATACAGAATGGTTTCAGTGCCCTCACGATCTCCCGTGCCCCGCCCACTCATCCCCACCTTGTTCCCCCGACACTTGGCAACCGCTGATCTTCTGTCTCCATCGTTCCGCTGTTTCCAGAACGTCGTGCAGCTGGAATCATGTAGTACATAGCCTTGTCGGAGCCCTGATAGTGTTCTGCAAGTTACTTAAAGAGCACGAATCCAGAAGAATCCATCAGGCGTACAAGGGCCACGTGGGCACTCCCTGTATCTATTTGTATAGAAACAGTCCTGAATGTTTCACACGGAGCCCCATGCGTTCACCTTTTCATGTCTGGGGTTTGGAGAACTGAAGGTCAGCGTCTGTGATGCCGATGGCTGGCCAGGGACACGGGGTAGGGCTGAATCAACCACAGATGACATTGGTCATGATGAAGGGACATGATCATACGTTGTAATGAAACGCAACACTGGCGCAGTTGCCAGTCAGCCCCTAAGTCAAGTCTGGACCGACCAGACCCTGACTGCAAGATGCCTGTGCACCAAAGGTAGGATCGGGGGTTCCCACTGCTTACGGGCTCCTTGTGAGAGCTGCTCGGGTTGCCATACGCTCAGTGAGAGGTTCAGAACACTTCATTTAATAGCTTTTAGCTCACCGGGTGCATTATGTTATCACAGACAAAATAACAGGAAAGCCCCCAAAGGAAGAAATTCTTTCATTGTTTAGGGGTCACCGACAGGAGAAATTCTCCTTGGCTCACGAGTCAGATTGGCCGTTTGGAATTTCCCCTGTGACTTTCCTGTGCCACTCGGCCCTGCCCAGCCCTGAGACCTATCCCTGGAGGCCCAGTTCTGATAACGTGGCTTGGTGGCACGTGGCTCTCCTCAGACCAGTGGCCTCCGCCTCCCCTGTGACCCTGTTGGGACTGCAAATTCACGCCTTCCCTCCCTCAGCAGACTGAGTTCCTGGTGATGAGGGCCAGAGACTGGGCAGCAGGCTCCCAGGCGAGTCCTGAGCCTGCCACAGTTTGAGAACATGGTAAAAAGATGAGAGCCGTGGCTTTGAGCCCGGATGGATAGGTCAGCCCCCGTCCACCTGACTCCAAGAAGCACAGAAGTGTACAGGGGGTGCCTGGGCTCCCCCACACTCCGGGACACCTACCTGGGTGTCCTCCTGTAAACTGGGGGGTGGGAGGGTCTGTGAATGCCTTCTCCCCTCCCTCCCCTCTGCCTCTCCCCGTTGAGGAAGGCCGCTCGCACCTGCCGTAGGGACTGCTGGGTGTGGTGTGCCTGGCGCTGGATACGGCTTTTGGCTTACACTCTGACCAGAAGTGACCTGTGGGTTTGTTGTGACTGGAGAACGTTGGTGACTGACTCCGAATGACTTAATTCTTACCTGAGAGTGAGCTCGGACAAGGGCAGATGTCAGCACTGCCCAGTGGCAAGTTCCACAGGGACGGGAATACCCCTGCCTCTCCAGTAGGGCAGCCCCTGGCCACACGGGGCTGCTGAGCATTTGAATTTACATAACTATGAATAAGTATTTAATAAATTTGGTGATAAGGAACTGAAGTGCAGACAGCCACACGTGGCTAGTGGCTGACGATGGGACGCTGTGGGTCCGCGGCGTCCGCTCCCTAAGCTGTCTTGGGTAAGACAATTTATTCTTTGAGCACCACTGCCAGGGAGGTGGTAGTCGGGGACATGATTACTGTTCTCCCCTGCTTGTAATCACCAAAACAAGGTATTTTCCCTCTTTTAGGCAACTTTTTACATGAATCATTTAACTATTCTAAGACCATACCTTTTTTTTTTTTTAAAGATTTATTTATTAATTAGAGAGAGAGCGTGGTGAGGAGGCCAAGGCAGGACTTGATCTCACGACCATGAGATCATGACCTGAGCAAAACCCAAGAGTCAGATAGATGCTTACTGACCGCACCAGCCAGGCACCCCAAGACCATAGCTTTTTAAACTTAACAGAAGTATAAGTTACTGCGTTTCATGGCTTCTGCTTTTGTGCTCCAAACTCAGTGCTCTGGGAGAGGTAAGACCTCCCCAGATACGTTCTTAAAATTTGAAGTCTCATTTTTAAGTGTATAAGAAGTTATGGCTTGACATGCTGTACTCTTAAAAGTAGCACGTAAAATTTGAGAGTGTAATTGCTAAGAAACTTTGTGACTCCATTGTGCGCCCCCCCTTTCCCCAGAGGCCAAGAGAGCCCTGTGCATCACCGTCGCCCTGGGGGCCGTGCTGGCGGGAGCCGCCGTGGCTGCTGTCCTGCTCTGGAGGTTCAGTAAGTGTCGGAGGGGGGCCAAGTCTTCGCAGGTGCCTGCTCTCCGTGGGTGGACCTCCAGCCCTTCCGGCTGTCTTCTCTCTCCTCTTTGGTGATGGGGACACACGAATAACCATTCTCATCTGATCGCGTTCTCCGGGTCATGAGTCACTTTCGTGCTTCATCCTAATCTGCGGGTTGTCAGCCTCGCACGCCGTGAGCGGAGGACTGACACACTCCGGCTATATCCAGTGCTCTGGGGCGCTGGGCGCCGCCCGGCACTGGGGAGCACAGACTCCCCACCTTGGGGCCACACCTGTCCCTGAATCTTGGTGTCGCATCACCTGCTACGTGCTGGGGCGTGCCTTTCCTGTGCCACCTCGTGAGCCACAGCCCGGCCTTTTCCGTCAGCCTGGGGCAGTGCAGACTCATGGTGCGTGACGGAGCACAGAAGTCCCCTGTGTGGCGGAGAGGACGTGGGGATGCTGTCCGAGTCCAAGGCTACAGGCCCCTCCCGTTCCCCCCAGAGATGATGCACCAGGGGCTCCCCTGCTGCTGGCTGCCAGCCCTGTTTCCTGTGCTATCGATGGTGGCAGGGACACACCTGCTCCTTATTAGGATAAAGGGAAAGCTGCTTCTCTCCTGTTGCTGGGGTCCCGAGAGTGGACGCCAGAACTCATGGTGGATGTGTCAGGTTTTCGTGGCCTCCCAGGCTGACTGGGTCTCCCTCCTGTCTCTCTGCCAGTGGAGAGCAAATGCTCAGTGTCCGGGATAGAGTGCAGCTCCTCGGGAACCTGCATCAGCCCCTCTCAGTGGTGCGACGGGGTCCTGCACTGCCCCAGCGGTGAGGACGAGAACCGATGCGGTAAGTCGAGGCCCTGTGTGCACGTACAGAGGCAGCCGCTCTGCCCAGGTGCCCAGACTACGGCCTGGATCAGGCATGATGGCCAGCCCTGTGTCTGGCACGGCCACCCAGTAGGTCACTGAACCGCGACCTGGAGGCTGCACCTTTGGTCTAAGCCCAGATGGGGAGCCAGGCTCAGAGAGGGTACGCTCCTGGCCCAGCATCACACAGCGGTGGGAGGGAGACGGCGGGGCTCGGGCCACTCTGACGGTGTGCTCCACTCGGAGAGTGAGGAGTGAGCCAACTCTCCTTTAAGATGACGTGTATCTCTTGTCACAGAGCAGGCCACTGGCTTTGGCTTTTTCTTTCTTTCCGTTAATTCTTAGGAGTGATTTCAAGTGGTGAAGTGGCTGTCCTGGAAAATGGTGCCTGTGCAGGCGTGGTGCCCGTATCCACCCACAGCCACCCCGGCGGGACCCTGACCCTATCTGGCACCGGCCGGGGGACAGCACGTGGCTGTTTCCCAGCCGCCTCCATGCGGGTGGGTGGAGGTGGGGAAGCCGAGCACCGTCAGCCTCACGTAACTGATCTCTGCCCCGGCATGGAGCTGGCTCATTTCTCCTGACGAGCTTTTAGTCTGTCCTCCCGCAGAATGTGTTAGCCAGCCAGCCCGATGACATGTGGGGCCGTGGCCCTGCGCCCCCGTGTCCTGCTTCCTCTGAGCGCTCTGACACGCTTCCCTGAGAACCTCTTGTTTTCAGACAGACAGTTCAAAATTGTAGCATTGGAGGGACCCCCAGGAATATCACGAGCAGCTTTCCTCTGTTCCCCTCAAGTTTCTCCTAACTCCTCAGGGTTTCATTTACACACAGGAAAGGCTGTGGCAGGTGGAGGGTTCAGGTCCCCTTTTTTGTCCTGCGCCATCCTGCGTGCTGCCCTGCACGTCCTCCCCCCGCCACCCCCAGTCCCGGCACCTGTGTGGGGCACGCTGCTGGCTGTGTCCGGTGGGACTCTCCAGGGAGGAAGGCTGGCCCTGGCCCTGGCTCTGCGCAGCCCCTGGGGTCGCCTGTGTCCGCAGTGGATGCCTTTCTGTCCCACGAGCTGTGCCCGTGTCCCGGGGAGTATCTGCCCTTGGCACTGACCCGCTCCTGCCTTAAACTTCCAACACAGCGCCTTGCCTGTGTGTCGGTGATGATGTATTTGTCACCGTTTTCTTAAGTAGGGGCACTGAGGCTCATAGAGCTCGGTTAAGCTATCATGTGTGATGGCTTTTGGTGTTTTTGTATGTGTGCACGCACGTGTGCAAGGAGAAACTCCAGCAAGACAAACTTGTTATGTTGCCTGCAGACTCTGCCTCCCTCTTTTGTTAATGTTTAGGTTGTATTTATTTAAATACTTTGAATTAATATTCTCAGGTAGAGGAAAATCAGGCAGTACCAAAGGATATACAGGGACAACTCAGTCTCCCCCACTGTGCTCACACACGCACCCATTCACTCACACGCATGCACGCATGCATGCACGTGTGCCCCTTCACCGGCCAATCACGATTCTTTCTCAGGGGCAACAAATAACGCGTTTCTTGCTTCTCCTTCTGGAGAGTTTTTAAGTGAAAAAGCAAATACGTGTGTGCATATTTCCTGCTGTCCTCGTTGCTCAATGGTCACTGCCCAGCTGACTTCGCCAGCCTTGGTGACACATCCTGGGGACCATTTCTGGTTTCCCACGGTGGCACTCCATGCTCCGGTGTGTGGCTGCAGACAGGAAGTCCTCTCTTCCCGGTGGACGTAACACACGTGTCCCAACCGTAGGAACACATCAGTTGGAAACACCCGCAGAAGTAAAAGTGCGGGGGCGGAGTGTTCGCACATTTGTAGTTTGATAGACCCGCCTGAATTGGGGATTGTAGTCTTTCCACATCGATTATTCACCTAAAACAAGAGAGATGAACACGGCATTGTGCGTGTGCTCTGTGTCACATCAGAGCACACGTTTGTGCTTTTAATTTGTCCACCTGTAGAGTGGAAATCCTCCTCGGGGAAGTGCATGTCTTCTGACACTAACGAGCGTCACCCGTCCTGTGGGGAACGTTCACGTGCAGGCGTGGAGAGCTCTCCTTTCCTGAGAGTGTGTCGTGTATATATACACATATGCATGTGTATATAGCGAATTATGCATATCGTTAGCATTAATTCACATTCTACATTTGTTGCTCTGGTTTCTGTGACCATTCAGTGTCATGAGAGGAACTGAAGAACGGCTCGGGGGATGTAGTGAGCACACTGTTTTGTACGTGTGAGATCGGTCGAGAGGGAAGACCTCAGGTGTCCTCACCACAGAGCAAAGTGCTAGCTGTGGGACGATTGGGGCGCCCACTCACAGTGCACGCACGCCTCCAAATGCCAGGTCGTACCCCTCGAGTATGTACCCTTGTTCTTTATCAATTATACCTCAGTGAAGCCGAAAACATTCCTAAGACTTAAAGAAGAAAAGACCTTGAGATCGTCTCCAGCTCTCTCGCGCATTAACTGTCATGTGTTCCCAGTTAGCATTTTTTAAAAGTTTTTTTTAAACTCTGGTTAGTGAACATACAGTGGATTACTAGTTTCAGGGGTACGACACAGCGATGCCACCCTTCGTACGACCCCAGTGCTCATCACAGCGTGCGCCCTCCTGATTCCGTCACCTGTCCTAGTTAGCGTTGGATTGCAGACAGACAGAAGAGAAAAAAAATGTCTTTAAAATGACCACAAATCAAGGCGGCCATGTCTCCTTTACTTTCTGCTGTGCCACGGCATCCGTTTTATTTTAAATTTTGGAATTATGTGTCATTCCAGTGACTTTTTAAAAAATTTAATGGGCTTTATGTTTTAGCAGTGTTGAGTATACAGAAGATTAAGCAGACAGTACGGACTGCCCGTGCCCCCCCCCCACCTGCTGCATGTTTAACACCTTGCATTGGTAGGGGGCTTTCATTTTAATTAATGAGCCAATGATTAATACATTCTTCTTAACGGAAGTTCTTAGTTCACACTAGGGTTCATTCCTGGCATGTGGACAAATGTTTAATGTATTTGCATTCGGACAGTGCATTTGAACAAAGGCGTCATGACCCATATCAACCGTTCAGAGCATTTTCACAGCTCTGAAAACCCTCTGTGCTCTGCCTATTCACCCCTTCCTCCCCCAGCCCGTGGCAACCACCGGTGTTTTTACTCTCTGCATAGTTGTGCCCTTTCCAGAATGTCATGTGTTGGAATCGTGTACTTTGTAGCCTTTTCAGATTGGCAGCTGTCCCTTCGTGATGGGCACTTAAGTTTCCTCCCTGGCTTTTCCTGGCTTGATGGCTCATTTCTTTTTGGCACCGAATAATATTCCTTTTTCTGGATGGCACACAGTGTGTCTGTCCACTCTTGTAGCACATGGCTAGCTCGCACACGGTGCGTGGCATTACTGGTCCCGGAAACATCGGGAAATAATCAGACCACGCCTGCTCACTTCCCAGGGAGTGAGCCCGGGGGTCCAGTGAGCTGTGGCCACAGATGGGGGTCGAGAATGAGGTCTGCGATAACTAGGTCCTCATTTTATATTTTACATCCCGTGTATTCCCCCCAAATCTCAGAGCACGGCTTCACACGCTTTTTGACTTTGCGTAAGTGACATGGTGTGGAACACAACATGTAGCAGCGTGCCCTTTTTCATGGCATGCTGTTCTCGAGGTCGTTGATGTGAGTGCATGACACGGGTCAATCCTCCAGCCACATGGGATCCCGCTCTGTGGCTATGCCCCTCTCTATGCAGCCGCCCACACAAGGAAAATTCTCAGGATTCCGGATTGTGGGAGAAGGTACTGGAATAGATAGAGGCTGAAACTGTGGCTATAATGTTTCATTTCTCTAAACAAAAGAGCTGACGTCGTTTGGGCAAAGCGTGGCTGCATTTAGAGATAGGGCCGTGCACCAGGGGACCTGAACATCTCGGGGTGCTCTGCTAGGATCCGGGGGGTTGGCCAAGAGGAATCAATGTGTTGTTCAAAATGATTGCTTAAAGATCATTTTTAAAAAACCCTTTACCTTATTCATTTATTTAAAAAAAAAATTAGCTTTATCAAGGTATAATTCACATACCATAAAATTCATCCTTTAGATTATACGATTTGGTGGTTTTTACACATCCACGTAAGTGCGGCCATCCCCACGTCAGTTCTGGAATACTTTCATCATCACCTGCTAAGGGAACCCTGAGTGGTCCCCCGCTTGTCCCTCCTTCTGCCCCCAGCCCGACCCCGGGCCCCAAGCAACCACTCGTCTACCCTGTTGCTGTGGGGTCCCTACTCGGGGCAGCTCATAGACACGGGCTGGTGGCGTGCAGGCCTGCGTCCGGCTGCCTGACTTAGCAGAATGTCTTCGTGGCTCACGTGGGCTGTAGTGTGGGCCGGCGCTTGGCTCCTTTCAAGGCTGGACGATAGCCCGCGGTAGAGATGGACCACTCTTTGTCCGTTCATCCACTGCCGGCCGTTTAGGTTCTCCCACCTTTGGGCTGTTGGGCATAATGCTGCTTGCTGAATATCCGCGTGTGTGTCCTTGGCTGACCACCTGCTGTCCGTTCTGGGGGGTAAAGAGCACTTGAGGGCCGGGAAGGGATAGACCGGGGACAACACCCCGGGGGTGGTCAGTGCCTGGGGAACAGGGGACCCAGTGCGGCCACCTCGGAGCCTTTGTGTGGAGGGCTGGGAGAGCTCGGGTGTGCGAGGACAGCCTCCCGGAACTCACAGACCTCTCCCCTGCTGCAGTTCGCCTCTACGGCCCGGACTTCATCCTCCAGGTGTACTCGGCCCAGAGGAAGTCCTGGCACCCCGTGTGTCAGGATGACTGGAATGACAGCTACGGGAGGGCCGCGTGCCAGGACATGGGCTACCGGTGAGTGTGGCCCCTGCCGCAGAAACCCAGGAAGGGTCCTGTTCGCCCCTCCCTGGACGTGCCAGCACACCAATGCTGGGGACAGTTGTCTCCTGGCCAGAGCTGGTTGGGGAAACCAGCAGGTGCCCACCGCATCCCCCCACCTCCCCTGCATCTGGTGATCAACTCATTGCCACCAGTCCTGCCGACTCCAGGGCCTCCATCCATTCCTGGTTACCCGGGGATGTCCTGTGCCATGGTCACCAAGGTCCAAGGTGCTAGCTGAGGGCCTTGGCGGCTCTTTTCTCCAGGAGTGTCTAGGCAGAGGTGAAGCCTCACCTCCCCAGCCTCTCTGGGTGGGGCTGGGTTGTTGCTAGGGGAGGTCAGAGGGAACAGACCGTCCTTGACCTTCACCGTGTGCGTGCTTGGGGAAGGCACTGAAGCCTTTGAATGGGAGAGAAGTGACATCAGATGTATGTGGAAGAGAATTCAGTCCTGCATGGGGCACAGGGAGGGTGGGTGTGGCAGGAGGGCCCCTCCCAGGGGTTCCCAGCCAGGGGCTCCCCGGAGCATCCCTTGGAGTGCATGGCAGCCATCTGGCCCCACGGGGATAGGCTGTGTGATCTTACTGTCCCCACCTCTTCCTTGGGGTATCCCCGTAAGTCTTCTGTGCAATACTAGAGGGGCTGCCATATGTCAGTTTTCAAAATTAATTACTACTTGATAAGAAATTTGGCATCTTAGCTAGTGAAATATTTCAAAATACCGTCCCCGAGTTGCAATTGAATGACATAGTGAGGCCCCCATCACGGTCTGATGGGATTTTAGAGCTGGGGCTGTTTGAACATCTGTACATTTTAAGTTACATGTACTCATACATCCCTAGTCTCATGGTGTCTTTATCTTGACCCAAACCAGACTAGGAAAAAAACAACAGAAAGCTTTTACCTGACACATCTGGGTTATTGGAGGGAAAGATGGGTGAACACAGCGTCACTTGGTTAGAACTCAATGCTTTTGTTTTGCAAATGCTAAGGTGTTCCTCTTAATCCGAGCACCATACAAGAGTCGTATGATGATATGACACGGAGTTTGCCGTTGCTTATGATGAAGCCCTTGTCTTAATTAACACTTTGTGCCTCTTTTAGGAATAGCTTTTATTCTAGCCACGGAGTTATGGATGACAGCGGGGCCACCAGCTTTATGAAGCTGAATATAACTGCTAGCAATATGGACCTCTATAAGAAATTATTCCACAGGTATGTGATTTCCTTTCTGCTTTAGGAAAACCTGTAACAGGAGCGAGTAGGAGACAGCACGGAGGACCAGAGCGCCAAGGCTGATTGCTCTGGGCCGTAATTCCGGGTACATGGCCGAATTTCTCATTGGGAGGAGATGGGACTCTAAGCTGGGCTGCTTGCTCTGGGTTCATTCTCGGGAAACAGTTAAGAGTTATTTGCTATTTTGTTTGTGCCCTTGATGGCACTGGATAACATTGTAAAATGGAGAGTCCTCCTTACTGCTTTTCTTTTCTTTTCTTTTTTAAGATTTTGTTTATTTGAATGAGCGAGAGAGAGCGAGCATAAGCGGAGGTCAGTGGGGGGGCAGAGGCAGAGGGAGAAACAGAGTCCCTGTTGATTTGGAGCCCGATGCAGGGGTCAGTCCCAGGACCCAGGGATCATGACCTGAGCCAAAGGCAGACACTTAACCGACCGAGCCACCTAGGGGCCCTCTTACTGCTTTTCTTTACTCCCTGGCCATTAGAGATGTCCATGCTACGTATCAGGGTGTGTCTCCAGAAATCCCAGAGAAAGCCTCAGGGTCCCAGCCAGGTGACAAACTAATCCTGCTTTGCCCTGGGCTTCGCTAGTTTCAGCCCGGAGGTCCTGCTTCCCAGGGATCCCCTCAGTCCCAAGCAGTAGGGACAGCTGGTGCCCCTGCCCTAAGCCGCCTTGTCAGATGAGTGCCGTGCCAGGGGTCAGCCACATTCTGGGGGCCTGGGAGAGGGTGACTAGTTCAGTTTAGCAGATGTGAAGCCAACTGGTGGCCCTGGGCAGTTCATAGTGTGTCCAGTGGGTGAAAATGAACCTGAGCGACAGATCACATGATTGATGGCTTACCCGGGTAGGAGGGTGGAGCAAAGGGGGGGCTTAAGCTACTTGTTCTGTTTTGCATATGTATAAAGCGTTTGCAGTTTTCCTAGGATCATCGTTATTACCTGCGTATTCTCTAATATAAAAGTCACACAGTGTCTTTTGTGCATGAGCCTTGGTCAGCTCCCAGGTTCCTATCACTCATCCCCAGGTGGCTAGCCAAGCCATCTCTTCCCTGTCGGCCAGGTGCCAGGGGCTGCCCTGGACAGCGGGGTGAAGTAAGCATGCTGCCCCTCCTTACCTTTGAGTGGGAGGCGGGCTGCAGCTTGCATTCCTGGTGGTTGCTGACCTCCGAGGCTAGGGGGCTGACTTCCGCCCAAGCTGCCCAGCCTGGCTGTCCCCAGGAATGTGACAGGGTGAGCCCAGGAGGAGGGCCGTGCTCACCAGGTGCACACAGCAGAACAGCGGGGCTGTGTCCTGCCTGCCCAGGAAGCCAAACACAGCTGCTGCCTGGGCTCTTTGTAAGTGCTGGGTGTTTCTGGTCTTCCTGCTAACAGGCAGCCGCAGGGCTGAGCAGGGACAGAAGGCTGTCTCCTCTCCGCGAGAGCCCTGGGGACTCACAAGGTGGCTGCTGGGTTTGGAAGGAAAACGAGGAGGTCATTGCCCGGCATGGGGTGTCCCGTACATGTAGGTGGGCTGTGGAAGGCTCCTTTCTTTTTGCTCTGGTACCCGAGTTGCAGGCTCCTAGTGGGGCTCCCCTGAGCAGTCTCCGCGTGTCCATGCGCTGGTGGCTGTGCACTGCACCTCCACACACAGGACAGTCAGCTTTGTGATTCCTAGAAAACATCTTCTTTTAATGGGAACGTGTCTTTTCTTGTGCCCCGCAGCCGAAGACCACCCGGACACGCATGTCCGTGGAACCATGGGGCCGCTCAGTGTGAGGGTACACAGGACTTGGGCTTATGTTGGATCATTTTCGGGAGGTTCAAGGAAGCAGGGCTTTGCTCTGGATTGGATGCTGTTAGGAAGCGAGGTGATTTTGTGATTGGTATCTTAACGCTGTTTTTCTGGAAGGGGACTGCCATGAAGCCAGGCTACGGCGGGATTGGCAAATAGGCGCCGTCACTCCTGGTGGCCAGCAGAGGGGGCTGGTGGTCACCGTGCGGCTTGGACACGGCGGTCTGGCTGGTTGCAGACCCTGAAATCGGCTGGCGTTCAGGGGAACACACGGCCAGCCGCGATGCCTGCGTGTTAGGGCTGCTTCTCTCCATCCGGTGTATTAGGGGAAGATTCCCTCTGAGACAGAATGCACTGGTTATTTGCCTTTTAACTGTAACCTTAAACACTTACCTCCCAAACCAGTAACTTTTCTTCGGCTCCCGAGCACATTGTTGTCTCGCTTTCTGTGCAGTACGTTGTAAAGCAGTCATAGGAACCTGGAAATTTCCAGATGGCTTCCGGACAAATCAGAGGGTGATTTCGAGTTCTGGGAATACAAATAGTAGCTCATGTTATTAGGTGTCTACCGTGACAACCCCTCTGACGTGGTACCCTTAGTGTCCCATTCTACAGGTGGGAGACACTGGGGCGCGGGGAGGTGAACTAGCCCAAGGGCACGTGGCCGCGACTTGAAATCCGGGCTTTGACTCGGTGCCTGCTCTTGGCCAGTGTCCGCCGTGTAGATCCACTATCCTTATCTGAGTCTTCAATCGTGGGCCCTTCCACGCCTGGGGAGGCAGGGGAGTGAGAATATTGGAAGAAAATGTTAATTCTAAGTATTTTGAGAGTCAAGCATCTCTTGCTTATCATAGTGACCAGAACGTCCCCTGTTCTTTTGCAGCGACGTCTGTTCTTCGAAAATGGTGGTTTCTTTACGCTGTATCGGTAAGTGATTCTTGCTTACCCCCCCCCCCCAAATCAGGAACCCACTATACCCTCAGAAATGCCTTCCCTGTGTCTGGGGAGGTAGGGTGATGGGTTGGGAAGTGCCCAGAGGCCTTGCGCCCTGTCTGCACCCCAGATCCCCGCAAGGAACAGCTTTCTTGAATTGCGGTGTGCTGGAGGTGCTTCAGCCTTGGTCGGGGAACAGCCGTCCCGTGGGGACAAACTCGGGAAACTGACCGGGCCACTCTCCTGCCATCCCCACGTGGATCTGCAGGCCGTGGCTATTCCCATCTCCATGTTGGGATTACTTACAGCTTCTAAACTTTTATCAGTGTGGAAGGCACCGTCCCCGTGCTCCCCTCTCTGGGGTGGCCCAGTCCTGTTTTCCAACAGGACACTGGTCCCAAAGCTCAGCTTTTCAGTGTGAAGAGGTGAGTCTAACAGCTGCTCCCGGGTGGGCTGCGTGACCCAGCGGTCTCGGCCACCACTTCCCAGCCAGGCTCAGCTCAAGCTTCTTTAGGCCCCAAGAGAGCGTGGTACCCGCCCCACTCGCCAGCCCTTGCCGTCCACCTCGTGCGGCCTGAGACCCACACACCTGAGCAGTTTGCAGGTCCATTGGATGAACACTCATGGAACTCCAGCTCCTTTATGCTGGCGGGGATAGGGACAGGATAGGGGACTGGAGGGGCTCGGAGATCTATCCAGGGAAGCCCCTGAGACTTCAGCACCCCCTTCCAGCCTCCCTTTCATGTTTGGTTCTGGTCCACCCTGAACTTCTCTCCGTGCCTCTGAGGCCCCCTGCACCACCTGCCTCCTGCCACTAGGTGCGTCTGTCCTGTAACTAGGCTCTTTCCCCACCAGCGCTCCTGAGTTCCACAAAGGGAGCCTCATCTCCCTTTCTGACAAAGAACCTGGCACAAGTGGCACCAGGCCAGGCTGGGTTGCGGGTTCACACTCCCTCTCCCTCCTCCCCCTCCTTCCTCTCTCCCCCTCCTTCCTCTTCCTTCTTCCTCTTCTCTCCTCCTTCCCTCTCCCAACTTCCTTCTCCCTCTTCCTCCTCTCTCCTCCTTCCCCCTCTCTTCCCTCCTTCACTCCCTCCTCCTCCTTCCTCCTTCCTTCTCCCTCTCCCTTCCTCCCTCCTTCCTATTCCTCTCCCTCTTCCCTCTCCCTCCTTTCCTTTCTCCCTTTTCCCTCCTTCACTTCCGCCCTCTCCCCCTCCTTCCCCCTCCTTCCTCTTCCTCTCCCACCTTCCTCTTCTTTCCTTTACTCCCTCCTCCCTTCCTCTCCTTCCTCCTTCTCCCTCTTCCCTCTTTCCTCAGTCTTCTCTCCTCCTCCTCCCTCCCTCTCCTTCTTCCTCCCCTTTCCTCCTCCTTCTCCCTCCTCCCTCCTTCCCGCCCTCCTTTGCTTTGTTCAGGAGTCTTGGGGTCTCCCCATGACTCAGGCAGGCCTGGGCCCTTTGTTATCCAGGACCCCCCACCTGGGTACGCAGGAGACAGTGGTGGGGCAGAAGTGTGCTTCCCCGGGGCCCGGGGCGGGGGGGCTGGAGGAACATCCTCTCGTCTCCTTAACCAGAAAGAGACCAGGACACATTCTCTCCAATTCAGACCCTAAATGAATGGGAATGAGACATAGCTCCAGGGGCCCACAAGCCCGGCAGGAGACTTTAGGCGGTGCCGGCCCAGCGCACGCCGCGGGGGACATCGGGATGCCCCTGCTCACGCTCATGGGCACTGTGCTTGTCACTTTCAGAGTGCGGGGTCACGGCGAAGATGAGGCGCCAGAGCCGGATCGTGGGCGGGAGCAGCGCCTCCGAAGGGGACTGGCCCTGGCAGGTCAGCCTGCACGTCCAGGGCACCCACGTCTGCGGAGGCTCTGTTATCACCCCCGAATGGATCGTGACAGCCGCCCACTGTGTGGAGGAGTAAGTCCATGGGGAGGGGGTCTCGGGCCGTGGGGCCCAGCACCCACTTCGTGGTGCTGCTGGAGGGTCAGGTGAGCTCAGCGCCGCGGAAGCCGAGCCCATCCCCCACCCCGTCAGCAGGTGCACGCGGGCATTCCCTGCGTGCAAGGCTCTGGGCGGGCTGCAGTGTGCGAGCGGGTGCTGCTGTGAGCAGGACCCCGGCCAGCCTGCATCCTAGCTGAGTTCTCGGGAGCCCTGCCCTTGTGGGAGGCCTGGTCTCCCCTGGTTGCTCGTCCTGAAGACGGCACACCTGGGGACCTCACGTTGCTCAGCCTGGAGCTTCCCTGGGACCCACAGTTAGGCAGCCTTGGCCACGGTGTTACCCACGTAGGCGGGTAGGGAGCGGGGAGGGTAGCCGTCATTTATAGTGTTGGCTTTTGTGGAAGATACTGTCCCCCTGCCTTTTTCCTTAAACACAGTGTTTTTTTGGGTCACATCCCTATTTTGGGGGAAACTTGACCCAGCAGAGCTGTCTTTCTGATGTAGAGTGAGCTTGTGCCTGGCTTGGGTCCTGGCCTCGCTGTGTGGCCTCGGGCCGTTCATGCCAGGTGTCTGCCCACAGTGTCCCCTCTGCACACCTGTAGGACAGGCGGTCCTGCTCTTCCGAGGGGCTGTGGAGAGGGTGGAAGGAGCGATGCTTTTTCCTTACCTCCTTCCACCTCCTTCCTCCTTCTGATGGCTCCCTGGGATCTGGGATTCTCCGAAAAGGGAAACACCTAGATAAAGCTAATGGCTGGATGGCTGTTAGACCTAGAGTCTAGGCATCTGTACACATTTATTAAGCACCTAATGTGTGCCAGAAGGTGCCCCACCACATAAAGTAGGTAAGACCCAGTCCTGCCAGAAATGGAGTTTGAAACCTCAGGGAGGCATCAGGCCCAAGAGAAAGTGTTCTTCGAACCTGGAGGGTTTGCAGGCTGGTGCCGGAGCACAGGAGGGAGGGGCCGCATGGGGAGGTGGGGGGGAGCAGGGGATGGGGCCCGAGGTGTGGTGCAGAGGGAGGAGAGCCTGAGACCTTGCCAGCCTCGCCCTGTAGCTTCTGGAGGGTACTGTCACCTCTGGGACGCTGGGCTCCGGCTTGAGACTTTTGGATGTCACCAAATGAGTGTTTGACATTGGCGCTTCTGAGACAGACGCTGAGTGGTGTTTGGTTCTGTCTTCCAGACCCCTAAACAGCCCCCGGTATTGGACGGCCTTCGCAGGAATCCTGAGACAATCTTTCATGTTCTACGGACATGGATACCGAGTGGGAAAAGTGATTTCACATCCCAATTACGATTCCAAGACCAAGAACAATGACATCGCTCTTATGAAGTTGCAAACACCTCTGACTTTCAACGGTGCGTACCCATGTCCGTGGGGCTCAGTGCGCGGACGACTTGGACCACATCTTAAGGACAGAGGTGGATTGGATCGAACCCTGGGCTGTGTTAACTAGAGGGAGGGGTTTGCGCAGAGCGAGGGTGGGGTGCGGAGGGCTGGCTCACAGGGTGCCCTGCTCAGCCGAGAACGCGTCTGTGGCTCCTGGGGGAAGCCGTCAGCAGCTCGCTCGTCCTGCACGGTGCAGAGGGATGATTTCATCAACACTCGAAAGTCCAGGAGGGGTTTCCAGCCACAGCTCTCCTGACATTTGGGGTCGGCTGCTCTTGGTGTGGGGCCCTCCTGCGCATGGTAGGACATGGACCAGGAGCCCTGGTGTCCGTCCACCCCCAGATGCCAGCCGTGGCGCCTTTTGGTTGTGACAACAGTGTGTCCCGTTGCTGCGAAACTTCCCCCGGGGGCGACATCGCCTCTAGTTGATAATTGGTCTCAACGTTTGTCAGTACTTTATTTTTTCACACGGATCCTGAAGATAAGATACTTAACAATTTACAACAATAAAAAACACACGTGGCTTGCCTTAGCTTCGCAGTCCGCCCCACGTTCTAGTCCATCCAAGGGTCCCTCTGGAATGTTCCAGCCCACATGGGTACAGACCAAGCAGAGCTTGTCCCTCCCCTCGAGGCGTTTGGATTCCAGTTGGGACACAGTTGAGACCCAGAAGGAGCCGGTCAGTGGGGGTGGTGTCCAGCTGGGCCCTTCGAGGTGCAGGCTGGGAACGCCTGTAATTGTGGGTATTTACAAGCAGAGCTGGCTCATAATCCCACTTCCAAGCAGCATAACTTGCAGAGAAGGGAGCACCCTGCCTGTAAGAGGAAGGGGCCCGCAGGGACGGAAAGTGGGAGCGCCAGCACACGTCAGAATCTGGAATTTTCCTTGAGCGATGGCAGTGGTACCAGGCCCAGCCGCGTACGGATGGGGAAGGTCCGGGTGAAGACTGTCGCGGAAAGCCCTCTGTTAGACCAGACCCGCTCACTGTGCTTTCTCTTCCTGGAACAGACAAAGTGAAACCAGTGTGTCTGCCCAACCCAGGCCTGATGCTAGAGCCGGATCAGTCCTGCTGGATTTCCGGGTGGGGGGCCACCCACGAGAAAGGTGAGGCTCCCGGGCGTGCAGCTCTGCGGGTTCCCCGGGACTCAGCATGGGGTTTGGACCTGGGCGGTCCGGGGTTTAATCCTGGTTCTACTACCACATGGCTAGATGACTTTGGGCAATTCACCCCGTCTCCCTGCCTCAGTTTCTCCACCTGCTAAATGGGAACAGATCGTACCTGCCCTACTTAGCACAGTATTCTGAGTAAGTCCATGGAACAGAGTGTGGAAGCTGCTTTACTGAACGATAAAGGCCATGTAACTATGAGAGGTCTGCAAGACCAGCGTTTGCACCCCCGTGTTGCTAACGGGTTGCCCTGAAGCCTGCCGTGCCCTTGGATGGCTGAGTGGCAGCGGGCTCAGCGAGGATGGGCCTGCGTGCCCCGTGACGGCCAGCGGCAGGCTGCCAGAGCCGTGTGCCTGTGCCCCGACTGCCCAGAGGGGCAGGAGGACATACACTGTCCAGGCGCAGGCCTGCTTCGCTGGCTGCCCTAGAATTTGCTTGCATCTCTGAGAGCACGCTTCGGATCAAGGAGTCCTCGCTGTTTCATGTTTATGAAGTGTTGGAGGTGCCCTGCGGTACACAGAAACATCTTGTGTGTGGTTGTCAGCCTTCTGAAAGGTGTTCAGGGCACACGTACACGCATCCTTCAAAGCGAGGTGGGAAATAGCAGGCGGGGCGATGTGCGGGCGCGTGGGGGAGGCGGCGGCCGGGCTGTGCCTCCAGGCGTCCAGCTGTCCCCAGGCAGCTGAGCCTCTGGGCGTGTGCACGGCTTCACAGCGGCCGAGACACATGCGAAAATGAACCCGGATTTGTGGGGCACCTCCTGTGGGCTGGGAATGCAGCACCGAACAAAATAAGGCAATCTCCACATTTTAAGACAAATAATCTTCACGTTTTCTCGTGGATGTTGGGGGACAGAATGTGGTCAGACAAACAGGAAATAAATAATGGAACTAGGTGCTTTTGAACAGCAGGAGGTTGTGACAGCAGGGGCCTGGCTGCTTTGAAAAGGTGATTGGGGAAGGCTTCTTGGAAGAGGCAACATTTGAGTTGAGATCTGAATGACCAGGCTATTTAAGGAACAGAAGGGGCAGTGTGGCTGGGGCACAGTGAGCCAGGGGTGAGTGTGTAGGCCGTGCGGGGCCTCATCGGCTCTGGGGAGGACGCCGGGCTTTTCTGTGTGAGATAGGGAGCCATCAGGAGGTTGTAAGGAGAATGACAGGGGCAGCTGGGTGGCTCAGTCGGTGAAGCGTCTCAGTTGTGATTTCTTTCTTTTTTTTTTTTTTTAATAAAGGTAAGAGATCTTTTTTTTTTTTAGATGATTTATTTATTTGACAGAGAGAGAGACAGCAAGGGAGGGAACACAAGCAGAAGTGGGAGAGGGAGAAGCAAGCTTCCCGTAGAGCAGGGAGCCCAATGAGGGGCTCGATCCCAGGAGCCCCGGATCATGACCTGAGCCAAGGCAGACACTTCACGACTGAGCCACCCAGGCGCCCTGAGTCCTGATTTCAACTTAGGTCATGATACCAGGGTCGTGAGATCGAGCCCGGCTTTGGGCTCCACGGTCAGAGAGGAGTCTGCTTGAGGACTCTCTCCCTCTGCCCCTCTTCCTGCTCTCTCTCTCTCTCAAAGAAATAAATCTTATTTTTTAAAAAAGGAGAATGACATGATCTGGTGGCCCTTTGGGGAGTCACAGAAAGGATGCCGGCAGGAGGGGGCTGACCCTAAGTGTGGGGAGTATCGCTCGGACCCTCCCTGACAAGTTGGCGGCTCAGCTGGGGGTGGTGGCGTGCAGGTGGGGACACCAGGCGTGTTTGGGGCGGAGCCACCTTGCAGACGGAGTGAATGACAGCGGCGGGGAGAGGGAGGGATCCAGGGAGGACAGCTTCTTGCTTCGTGATCTGAGCCCAGGGTGGGTGGTGGTGCGACTTCCCGAGCGCGGGAGTACAGGGTGGTGAGGATTTGGGGTGGAGGAGAGCAGTGAGAGGCTCCATTCTGGTCCCTGAAGCCCGTGGTGCCTGGAGGACACCCATGTGGAGGCGGCAAGATGGGAGGGAAGCGGTAGAGACGACAAGGGTCCACACTGGTTGAGAGAAGTTTTAATGTGCAGGGGAGCCGAGAGCTGGGGGCGTATGTGGAGGGCCAAACCAAGTCACTGGGTGGTGGGAGAGGAGATTCTAGAACCTGGACGGCGGGAGCAGGGAGGCCTCCCTGAACTCAGTAGCACTGAGCACACAGCACCCATCGTAAGGATGACCCAGCATCTGAGACAAGGCTTGGGAGGAGCAGGGGGCGGGGAGGGGCTGTCCCTCCTGTCACAGGGGCACGCCCCTGGGAGCGGAGGGACGCCCCGCGGCAGCTCCCTGTGGTCCTCTGTCGCAGGGAAGACCTCGGACAAGCTGAATGCGGCCATGGTACCCCTCATCGAGCCCCAGCGCTGCAACAGCAAGTACGTCTACAACAACCTGGTCACGCCAGCCATGGTCTGCGCAGGCTACCTGCAGGGGAGCGTCGACTCCTGCCAGGTGACTGCAAGGGGTGGCCGTGGCCGTGGCCGTGGGGGCACGGTGCTTACTCGGGGGAAGCGCGAGCTGCTTTGGCCCCAGGGGTTTCATTTTGTCAGCTTGTCAATGGGACAGAAGTAAGTTTCTGAACTATTTAAAATACGGTCAGCAATTGGTTGAGTAACTCCTACCTAGTACAGATGAAAACTCGCCACCGGCATAGCCCCTGTGCCTCGCCAGGGAGACACGAAGCCCGCACGCCCACTCGTGACTCCCACGGGGACGCCCACCCCGACCCCACGCTCTGTGCGTGGCCGGTGGTGTGTGCAGGCTGTGGTCTGAACTTCTGCTCTTACTGCGTCCCCCAGGGTGACAGCGGAGGGCCCCTGGTCACTTTGAAGAGCCGCATCTGGTGGCTGATTGGGGACACGAGCTGGGGATCCGGCTGTGCCAAAGCCAACAGACCAGGAGTGTACGGAAACATGACAGTGTTTACGGACTGGATTTACCGACAGATGAGGGTAACTTTCCTGTCCCCCTCCTCAACGAGCACTCCGAGCCTGGTGTCCACGCCCAGATGTCTGCGCGTTGTGGGCTCCCTGCAGGAGGCGGATGGCTGATCCCCCCAGCACCGCACAAACTCTGTCTCCCGGGCCCCGGTTTGCAGTCGGCATCGACCACCCCCCCACCCCGTCCTCCGCGTCCCCCCGCACTGCCGACCGGCCTCTGCGGCCTGCTCCCCAGGGAAGCTCGGGTACAGAAACCGGGGGCGGAGCCTTCCTGAGTCCAGAGCCGGCTGTCCACGGCTTCCCTGTGCTCTGCTGACCATGCTTAGGTCTGGGTCAGCCAGCTCTGCTCACCGCCCCCCCCAAACTCATCCAATCAAATTCCGGTGATGGGCAGAGAGCAGAGCGAGGTAGATCGGCCAGATCCCTGGGTCCCGGGGTGGGGCGAGCAGCTGGAGTTCTCTGGTGCAAGGAAAGGTGGTGAAGGCGGGAAGGGCTCGGGGGTTCCCTGCAATCCTGCGCTCTTGGATTACCCGCCTGACCCTCTCTACTTGGCGGAGTCCTTTCCTCAGGCACTGCCTGGATTCTGGGCTGGAAACACATCTCTCTCCACCCGGGGACTCAGGGTGTGGCACTTTCCCCAGATTTCACCCCATCACCAGGGTGACTGGTGGAAGAGAAGGTTCTGTTGTCTTCTCTTGGCTTCCAAAGGGGCCCGGGAGGAGGAGGAAGGGCAGATCCTGTCCATGCAAAATGAACAAGCCTTTTAGGATTTTTAAAAAAAAAAAGTTGGGGGGGAGTTTTATTTGAGCCCAAGGGAGGACGGCTGCCTGGGATAGAGGGAGTGCTCTGGGGAAGGAATGTGTCCTCCAGGGTTTTACATGGCTTGTGTTGCTTCAAGGATGACAAATCACCACGGTGACGGACATCCTGTAAAGCTACAGACTTTATCTTATGCTTCCAGTGTGTGCAGGGCTGCAGGCTTCGGAGGTATGGGGTGGGAGGAGGGAGATCTTCACTCTTACCTTGAGTCTGAGCTGTTTCTTTTCGGTTACTTGCCCTTAAAGCCGAAGTATAATATGGGTTTGGGGCAGAAATACAGCCCGTGCTTTGAAGTTTGCTTAAATCATCCTGACCGTGGTAAAAATTAGGGTATAGCTTCCCTGGGAACCCAGGAGCAGGGCCCACAAACATGGAAAGTTGAAAATTTCCTATATCAAACCAGAGGGGTGCCCGCCCAACTCCTTGACCTCCGTGCAGTAGCAGAGATATCCCTTGGTCCCACTCAGCTCGCTCATTTGGTTAGAAGTCAGTCTAGGAGAAGAAAACAACTTGCTACCTTTTTATGGCTAAAGAAAATAACATTTCTTTTTTCCTTTTTACAGGCAAACAGCTAACCCATGTGGCCTTTGTCCTTGGCACTGCTCTGCGAGAAAGTCAAGGGGCTCATTCTTCCTTCCCTGAGCATAATGTATTTTTAGAAATGATTCGAAGGTCCTTTCATTGTTATTAAATAGTGAATTTGTCTGTCTTTGGCACTCTCCACAGTTCTGTGCAGGCCGCAGGCCTTTGCTCCCTGACCCCTCGTCTGAAAGGGGTGACCACGCCCAGCTGGGTGCGGGCGCCCAGGGCCAACGCGGAGCAATGGGTTGGAGGCTGCCCGGTGGGGATCTTCCTCCCCAGCCGACTGCGGGGCCCACTTCTCGTGCTCCTGGGGCCGGGGACTTCTCCGCTGCTGGATGGCTGGAGATAGAAAGGGAGAAAGCTGGGTGGGACCGTCAGGGGCAAGCTGCTGGGGTGGCTGCCTGGGAGGGCTGTCCTGGTCAGTCTGCCCACAAGGGTCTTTGCTGATCATTTCTCAGTGCTGTCTTGCACTAGCAGCCCTGGGTGGTGGCTGGAAACAAAGGGACCAGCCCTTCATGGCAGAAGATAAGAACCTTTTCTCCTGTTTCCGAGAGCGAGAACGGAGCCCTCGGGACAAGGAAGCCATTGCAAACACGTCCCCCCTGCGCGCGGCTGGGCTGGCGGCCGCCGCATGTCAGGTGCAGTGCCCGAGGGAGACCCAGCCTCACTCCCCACCCTCTTCCTTGGAGATCGTGGGGTGCCGTGCTCACCCTCTTGGGGCCTGCGAATCACGTGGAAATTGAGGTCACCGCAGGGGAAATCAGGGATGTGTGGTTGAAAGCATGCTGTGTCCGTGTCCGGTTTCTACTTACTGCTACCTCCGTGCTCACCGCGTCTTGGCCCCTGTCTCCAAGTACTGGCTGCATCTGGCTCTTTGGAACTATTGTCCTTGCCAAGTGCAAACAGTGGCCGACCTGAACTGCTCTGCAAAGGTTTCCGTACGCCAGTGTGCTGACGGGCAGCCTGGGCTCTCAGCAAAGAAGACAAAGGGGTGATTTGGCCTCCCCGAGGCCCCTTCGGCCCTCCAGCCTTGCCCTGGAGGGAAGCGCCGTGGTCGAACTGCCACCTGTGGAGTATCCGTGCTCTTGCTGTGAGGACCGTTTTCCGGAGCCTCTGCCTCTATGCGCACCGGTTTCCCAGCGGGAAACGAACGATTCTTCGGCAGGGGGTGGGGTCCCCTTCCTGGGACTTGTGTGCCTTCTCGGGGGCAGCATCCCTGGGGGCCTTCCAAACCCCCGGCACGGCGGGTGCCTGCTCCCCAAGCCAGAGTTAAAAAGCATTGTCCTGGCGAGAACGTGTTCCATCCTTAGCTTCTTGCGCTGTGACCACTGTTTGTCTTCCTTTGTCTCTTCTTTTGTATCTTTTTTAAACTGTAAAATTCAATTGTGAAATATTGTACAAATAAATTATACATTTTTTTCCAAATGTTTATTGAGTCTTTGGAGATCTGCATCTCCTCGCGGGCCGGTGACGCTGGGTAGCTGCTGCATGACGGAGGCAGGGGCGGGCGAGGGGGCCGGGCCGAGGGGAGGCAGGGGGCGCAGGTAGATGGGGTCTCACAGTAGATCCCGTCGGCCCCCAGGGCTGGCCTGTGGGAGGTGACCCACGGTAACTCCTGCATGGGCATCACCCGTGGCTCCCGCGTCCCCCAGACTCAGACCCTGAGACCCAGCTCTCTACCAGACTTCTCTGCCCATTACCCCACATATCCACAGGCCCAGCCTGTCCAAAAATGCATTCGGCATCTTGTCCCCTGACGCAGTCTTCCCGAAGTCCCTGTCAGTTCTTAGGGATAGAGCTACTCCTCAGCTCTCACGGATGCCAGCCCCGAGGAGTCGGGGACCCAGAGCAGGAGAGAAAGACTGCGTGAATTTTTTCCCTGCCTGGGGACAAATCCATTCGGATCCTTTGCATTCTGCAAATCCCGTGGGTCCTACGTACATGACAGGTGATTGTCTTCATTATATCAAGATGTGTTAAAATTATGGGAAAAGTTGTAATAAAAAGGTCAACATGCCCTTTTGTCAGGCAGAACGCCTACATCCAGCTGAGTCTCATTCATGGTAACTACGTACCATAAAACCAGCCCGCACACTGAATTAGCGAATAGCGAATCATTGCTTCTAGGGGACAAACAGGGCCAGGGGTCGGGTGCCTATGAGCCCCCGGTCTTTGTCAGCCAATCAGTTCATGACCTTGTTTTGCGGGTGTTTGTGTGTAAGGACCCCTCAGTGGATATACGTTGTGGATGCGTTACCCCTCAACTCAGGCTGACGGCACCGTCACCCCTGTAGGAGCTTAGCCTCACATGTGCTTTCCCTGTGAAGCGCAGTACCGCCTCGAGCTTCGGACAGCACCCCCACGACACTTGGGGCCATTTTCAACAGCGAGATCACCGGCGAAAATACCAAAATGCTGGGAATGTGGCACTAACTAGACCACGAAGGGACCCGTTGATAGCGAGAGCTGAAACAGGAAGGCGGGTTTCGCCTTGTCTGTCCTCAGCTGGGAACATGCACATGGGGCAACTCACGTTTTTTGCCAGTATGCACACGTCCACCAAAGCACCGTGAGTGTTAGAGTTTGAAAATGCAGATAAATTTTAGCAAGTAGGTGGATTCGCAAATAAAGGATCCGCGAATAACGGATCACAGGTCCTAGAATGTCCACGTGGGCAAGGCAGCTGACAATCTTTTCGTATATTTTCCATGCTGGAGTCGCCTTGTGAGTGGTTTTACTTGTGGATGAGGCTGATTTCACTTAGAAGATCTAGCCAGAATGCTGAAGCTAGGGAGATAGTGATATTTTGTATCAAAATCTTTATAGAGGCACCTGAGTGGCTCAGTCGGTTGGGCATCTTCCTTTAGCTCAGGTCATGATCTCGGGGCCGGAATCTGCTGCTTCTCCCTCTGTTCCCTTCCCCCACTCGTGCTCTCTCTCTCTCTTGCTCTCTGTCTCAAATAAATAAAACCTTTATAAATGATGTAAGTTAGTTTACTTAATATAAATAAACCCAAAATACTAATTAGAGGAAAGTGAGAACACCAGTATTGATAAAAGTGACTAATTTGTGCTGGTCATTATGCTGCCTCTTGCACGTGGCTCTGCGGATAAGTTCCCAGCCTTGAAACCTGTAGCCGCCTCGTTGTGCCTTCCGCTGAGCTGTTAATGGGGGACAGTCCTGCCTTGAACCTGGGCTCCAGGCCAGTTCTCAGCCCTTGCTGTCTGTTCTCCTATGACTTACCTGATCCAGCTCTGATTTCAACCCAGGCCTCACCCTGAGCCTGGCTTTGTCAGGAGCTGCACACGCCCCTGGTTGGAGCCACACCCCACGGCCACCCCAGGGCCCCAGCCCTCTGCCGCTCTGGGCTCAGGGAGGGTGATGTATGATGCGACGCACGCCAGAACTCATTCTCCCAGTAAACCCTGTGTTTTAAGAAAAGTGCCAGAGTATAGTGACAACTAAAAATTCACTAATGTCCCAGCTGCCCCATTTTTCACGAACGAACCCCATAACTGGTGTTTGCTAGAAGCTCGCTGTGACGACAGAGGCTGAGTTTCTAACAAACCGAAATCCCGCAGAACCACTTAGAGCTTTCTTCCCTGGGAGGAAAAGAATAGCTCTGACAAAGGGAAAGCCGAGGTCTGTGTGCCTTTGCCACCTTTGCCGCTACCTGGTGGAGGATTTGCCGCCTGGAGTCCTTCCCTCTGAAACAAAACCTGGCATCTGGGGGACTTTTCTGGCTGCTGGTTGCTTTTTGTCTTTGCTTTTCCTCGAGAAAGACAGTAATAAAAAAAAGGGATCTGAAGCTTCTCAGAAGACAGTCATGGATCCAGAAAGTTCTCTGAACGAATGCCCAATGTGTCCTAGGCCCACTCCCTCTCACAACATTTATTAAGAGCCTACAGCATGTGTCCTGGAAAACCAAGACTTTCTATCTCAGTCAGCTCGGTTCCATCTGGCCCCTCTCCTTGCTCTGCTTCAAACTCAGCCCCATCCTGTGGGGTCAGCAGAGACCCAGACCAGACTTACCCAAAGTGAGGGTTCATGAGAGGACATTGTAGATATTCTAGCATATTCTTCACAGAGCGATGGACCTTCCTATTACTGCTCTAGAGTGGGCGGAAGAATCTGGAGAGGCAGGCTCTGATGCCCGCAGCATCCCTCATGGGTAGGGGGTAGGGATGGTGGATGGGAGAACAGGGAGGCCACTTCATCCCCCGTCTGAGCCCGGCCATCCTCTGAGCGAAGAAGTCACACCGAGTGGACTCCAGAGCTCTCCCTCCCTGGGAGCGGCGACAGTACATGGGAGAAGGGACAGTACACTTCTCCCTTGTTGATGGCTGGTCAGGGCAAGCCTGTTGTTGGGGCCAAAATGAAAGTGATTGCAAGCACCTCGTGAGTCCAAAGCAGGTGTGCTCCCTGGGGAAATTCCATTCCCCAGAGCACGTTCTCTCAGCTTTCTTCCTCTACCTTCTCTTTCAATCTCCAGGGAAATTTTAACCACAGCAAAAGAAGACCCCTGAGCAGCACCGACACCTCCCGGCTGCCTCTGGTCCCGGCAGAATCTTCCTGTGGGGGCAGGGTGCCTGGTGCTGGAGATGTTACTCAAGCTTGCCGGGCTGGGCCCCACCAAAAAGCTGGCCTGCATCTATGTGCTAGAGAGGCACATGCCTCGTACTGCTTGCCATAGGAGCTCCTGCCTTCACTCTTGCAAAAGTCTGTGTGCATTGGTAATAATAATGTTTCCTTTCAGCACCAGGGAAACCAGCCCCTGCGAGTGATCAGCCCTTAGGGGTGTAACTGGCATGAAAGGCATAAGGCGCCATCCCACGCTGGGAGCTGATTCAAACTTGTTGGATGCCCATCGTTCTCCCAGCATCCTCTTGTAAGCAAATTCTCAGATTGTGCCAAAGCGTGGGGGATCGTAGCATCCCCACTGTCAGAAGGGACCTGGGAAACGGGGCTGGTTGGGAGAGGCGGTCGTCTGGCTTGGCCTGAAGAATGCACAGGTCCTGGGGCAGCTACGCCCTTTCTGGACACCCGCTACAAAGTGCTCCCACCACCCACACTGGTTGTGTAGGATGTCTCCCCAGAGAACATTCGTTCCCAGCCCTCCTTCGGACGGCTCTCCTGTAGGCAGCTCGACCCCCTTTACAAGACATGGAGGCAGACCCCTTTGCGCCCCCACCCCCCCGGCCACAGCCCGTCATTCGGGGTTCCTGCGGCTGGGTGTCTGCACGTTCCCCAGCCCTGGCCAGACCAAGGGGAACAGTCGGGACTCTGCCAGGCTCCCCCAGGGCAATTCAAGGTCAATACCCCGCCTTCTCCGCCTCCCAGATCTGCCTGCAAAACCCCGCTGGGCACCCGCATGATGGACTTGTACGTTTCAGCGCTGAGCCGGCCACTGGCTACCGGAAAGCTGGACGCCCGGCCAGGGCACGTGATAAACCACTGATGCTGTTTGCTTGTTTCTTTTTCTCTGAAATAATCGTCACAACGTCTAGCCAATCAACACCCACCACCTCACATACTTACAGCTCTTCTTGTGATCAGAACTTTTAAGAGCTACTGTCTTAGCGACTCTCAAATGCACAATACAGTTTTGTCAACGTGTTTATCTTCTAACTGGAAGCCTGGGCCTTGGACCCCTTTCACCCACTCCTCCTGTTCCATTTGTATCCCATATCTTTACCTTTAGTGCTCGTCTCCCCCCATCCCCCTCCGGCATCTTGTGCACAGCCACGTCCTTTGCTCAGCCGTGGAGGGCAGTGTGAATGTCCCACCGCTTGCCCCACTGGGGTCCCACCCGCTGTCATTTTCAGGCTTCTCCCCCAGAACATACGGCATCAGAGTCCTAGCTGGTAGAAACGAGTTTATTACAAATCAATGAAACACAGCTTCTAAGAGTGCCCACACACGTGGCACTAATGGCTCCCCAAACATCAGCGGCACAAAAGCACGTTACACAAAGCAGGAACGAAGCCGTCTGCGATGCTGCGCATGCACTGGTACCCGGTAGGAGACAGAGGGGGCTCGGGAGGAATACTCCTGAGGGTGGAAAATCATTTTTCCTAACTGGGAAGGCGGCAGTGGCGGCCCTCCAGTCCAAATCCTGTTGTTCATCCTGACCTCCGTTCTCTCACTAGCTCCCTGACCGCTCGGGGACAAGCACGGATAATGACTGGAAACACTGGCCGCTAACTTCTGGAGGATCTGCGACATGGGTTCGGGGGGGGGGTGGAGGAGGGGAGAGCGTGGGTCCCGCTCCTGCAGATATGCCCTGGAGACGGGGGCCCGCAGGGAGCCAGCCTTAACCGGGGAATTTGGCCAGGCGGCGCCGGGCCTGGGTCAGCCGCGCCAGCCGCTCCTTCAGGAACTTCCTCTTGTCGCTGGTGTCGCTGCGTTCCTTGAGGAGCCAGTTGTAGGTGTCCTTGTCCTGGAGCAGCTGCAGCATGCCCTTCTGCAGCTTCTGGCCGAACACTTGCAGGATGAAGTACTGGATGATTAGGGGGATGTGGCTGGAGATGCGGTTGGTGGCCTCCTGGCAGGGAAGAAAAGGTCACGGAGGATTGAGGGGCTGACTGCAGCCTGCGAGCGTCAGGAGGGGCCAGGCAGGTGCACGCCCCACCTGGATCTCCAACCCAGCAGCGTCCTGTGGGCTGGAAGCAGCGAGGAACCCCGGTGCAGGGAGCGCCCCAGCCCTGACTCCACCACCCAGCCGGGGACCCCTGACCACTCGCGTTCCTTCTGATCAGAGAGGGTAAAATGGGCTTGAGAAGGATAAATGGACAGACTGCGTACAAAAACTCCATCTTCAACTGATTAGCAACTCTGCTGAAAAGATTCTGACTTTTTTTATCCACACTACGATTGTTTGGCACTAAAGAGGCTGGGCTATCAAAGCCACAGAAGGGCGCCCTCTGCCGTCTCTGCGTGTCCAACGTCAGTTTCAACCCTCCTTCTCCCTCCCCAGGCCCCAGCTGTTACTGGAAGTGTCTTTCCTGAGACAGGCTGATCTCTCAGGAGGCTCATTCAACCCAGTAAGCTCTGCCACGTCTCTGTGCCTCCGTGCCGTCCCCCAGAAAATAGGGAGACTATGAGCACCTGGCCTCATGAGATGGTTAAAAAGATTAAACAAGCTGCAAGAGAGAAGCTGAAAAAGAGGCCAGGTGTGGGATAAGCGCTTGGTGAGGGCCGCCCGAGAGGCAGTGTGGCAGAGCTGGGACACTGTTCCACACTCCAGGATGACAGCTAGCGAGGGACATGGCCTGCCACCACAGGAGATGGAGGGAAGGGGACGAGAAACCAGCAGGGGATCCCACTATGGGCCGTGTTTGCCGGAAACGATCTCTTTGGTAACAAAGAAGAAATTTCTGAGTGCTGACAGCCAGCTGCCCTGGCCCTCTGCCCTGACCCTCCCCGGGGCCCACAGGGCCATCGTGCCACTTGCTGACCTAGGGACACCTGCCCAGTTTCACAATGAGCGTGCCAGGGAGAGGGACGGCCGCAGGGACGTCCACATCCTGACCACGGAACAGCACATGCCCTCACGCTGCAAAGGGGAGTTGGGGATGCAGGAGGAATTAAGATCGTCAGCTGATGTTAAACTAGGGAGGGTATCCTGCATTATCTGGAGGACCCAGTGCAAAGGAGGGAGGCAGCCGGCGGATTCGGAGGGGGTGTGGTCCCGAAGGAGGTCCCCGATGCAGCATCCCTGGCTTTGAAGACGGAGGAGGGGCCGAGCACCGAGGACCACGGGCGGCCTCCAGGAGCTCCAAGAGGCAAGGAGACAGATTCTCACCTGGAACCTCAAGAACGATCATGGTCCCACTGAAACCTTGAGTTTAGCCAGGGAGGATCATACTTAATGGAGAAAAGTAGCATTCTCGTTAAAGTCAGACAAGACGAGGCTGCCTGTTGGCTCCCCTGTTGTTTCCAGTTGCACTGAAAGGACCAGAGGAGGAAGGTTCGGGGGTAAAACTGGAAAGGGAAGGGGCATGTCAAGCCATGGCTATTTGCAGCACGGTGAGTGTTCACTGGGAAAATGCACAAGAATGGGCTGCAGAAACCAGACCTAACAACAAACAAGACAAAACGGGAGAAAAGACTGCTAGCAAGACGTAGGGACAAACTTCCGAAGTGTGCACAGTCTATGCAGAGAGAACACCGAAACACTTCTGAGGCTCCCCCAGAAGGAGATCTTCAAATGGAGAGACCCTTACGCTCCTGGACAGAAAAATCCCACGTCATAAAGACACAACTCTCCCTGGCAGACGGATAAGTGAATATAATCGCATTAAGGATGCCAACAGCTCCCTTTTCTCATCAGGAACGGGATAAGCTGGGGCGCCTGGGTGGCACAGCAGTTAAGCATCTGCCTTCGGCTCAGGGCGTGATCCCGGCGTTATGGGATCTAACCCCACATCAGGCTCCTCCACTAGGAGCCTACTTCTTCCTCTCCCACTCCCCCTGCTTGTGTTCCCTCTCTCGCTGGCTGTCTCTATCTCTGTCAAATAAATAAATAAAATCTTTAAAAAAAAAAAAAAGGAACGGGATAAGCTAATTCTACAATTCACGCTGAAACTGGAACAAACAAGAATGGGCAGAAAATTTCTGCCCAAAGAGAGGTGGGAGCACAAATAGCGCCCTGCCCACATTCACAGCAGCATCACCCGGAGTAGCCCAAGGGACACACAAGTGAAAGGTACACGCACAGACGAGCGGGTAAACAAAATGCGGTCCATCCATACGACGGAACATCACTCTACAAGGAAGGGCGGTCTGGCACATGTGACAGCAAAGATGAACCTCGAAGGGCGCCTGGGTGGCTCAGTCGGTGAAGCGTCTGCCTTTGGCTCAGGTCATGATCCCAGGGTCCTGGGATCGAGTCCCGAGTCAGGCTCCCTGCTCAGTGGGGAATCTACTTCTCCCTCTCCCTCTGCCTGCTGCTCCTCCTGCTTGTGCTCTCTCTCTCTCTCTCTCTCTCTCTGTGCCAAATAAATTAATAAACTCTTAAAAAAAAAATGAACCTTGAGGACATCATGCTAAGTAAAATAAGCCAGACATGAAAAGGCAGAGATTGCACGAGTCTACTTACACAAGCTACCTAGAACACGAAAATCCACAGAATTAGAAGGTAGAGTGGGGGTCTGGGGGTGTCGGGAGGGGATGGGGACTCAGTGTTTCATGGGGACTGGGGCGGGACAGTCCTGGCGGTGGATGGTGGGGACGGCTGCATGACACTGGGAGAGTGCTTAATGCCGCTGACCTGGACACGTAGAGATGGTTAAGGTGGTAAACGTTATGTGACGTGTGTTTTACCGCACTATAGAAGCTAAGAGTGAAGAAATGGGCAGCATTTGGGAGGATACGAGCCGCACTAAACATTTAAGTCTTGTCTAAAAAGCTGCTAATGTAACCATGTCGATACTGACATATAAAAAGCAGAAGAGAATTCAGGATCTAGAAAAAGACCCCAGGACAGAGAGGAGGAGGGTGATGGATCATGGCCGAGTTACGCATCAGTAGGCCCGGGATGGGGACTTCTGTGACGGTTCTAGACAACCACCAGCCATCTAGAGCAAGCCTCGTTCTTCTTCTTCTTTTTTTTTTTTTAAAGATTTTATTTATTTATTTGACAGAGAGAGAGGCAGCGAGAGAGGGAACACAAGCAGGGGGAGTGGCAGAGGGAGAAGCTGACTCCCAGGGGAGCAGGGAGCCCGATGCGGGGCTCGATTCCAGGACCCCGGGATCACACCCTGAGCCAAAGGCAGACGCTTTAACGACTGAGCCCCCCAGGTGCCCCAAGAGCAAGCCTCATTCTTGACATCAAGTAATTCCAAATGGCTCACAGGTTTAAATATAAACATCAAAATAATACAATACTGATGAAAATATTGTAGTCTTTTGTTTATAAATCTCAGAGACAAAGTCCAATGGTGTTAGTGGAGACGTTGTAAGACAAAAAGCACAGAAGCCCCCACAAGAAAACAACTATTAAGTCCAATCCATAAATCCAGAAAGCTCCAGCATGGTCTAAAACCTCCATAAAGGAAGTCACAAGACACATGACAACCTCCGGAGTGTCTGCACCACGAATCACCAGGATCTGAGACCCCGCCCTACAGAGAATTTCCGCTGGAGGGACAGTTTCCCGAACAGGAAACAGAAATAACTCTTACGCTGTGAAACCATGTCCCACCTCATTGTAATAGAGAAAACACAACAAGAGGTCATGCTCCACCCGTCGTAACCTCAAAAAGCCAGCAATTCAGTGGAGACCAAACTGCCAAGTGTGGGAGGAAACAGGCCATCTGTGGGGACAATTTACCAATGTAATTGAGCATACCCTCTCCCAGGTGTGATACTTTCGTAGATCAGCGTGGCCCAGCTAAAGTGCTCAGTGATTCAATCAAACACTAACTTGGGTATTGCTGTGGAGGTATTTTGTAGATGTGGTTAACATCTCCAGTCAGCTGACTCTGAGTAAGGGAGATTATCTAAGATCATGAGGGTGGGCCTCATCCAATCAGTTGAAGGCTTTAAGTGCCAAAGAGAGATTTTCCTGAGGCAGAAGCAAGGTTTCCCTTGGAGGATGTCACGAAACCAGAGAAGGACCTCTTCTGGGGAGAAGGGCTGGCTCAGGACGGGGGGTGGGTGAGGACCCCTTTCAGCATCAACTCCTCCTCCTCTCGGGATTCTAAGTGTGTGTGCATTACCTCTTCTCCACGCCTCTGTGAGGCACATGGCCAGACCGGTGGTAGGCCTGACTGTGGGAGAAGCCAAGGTGCACACGCGCCTCCTGACTCACCCTTCACAGGCCTGACTCACGTGGGCACATGTCTCAGTGTCTGTGGGCAATGGAGTCTGACCCTCGGTGTAGGGGCTGCCCCCTCAAGCGTGGTCTCTGTCCAGTCATGCAGGCATCCCTTGGGAGCCCGTTAGAGATGCAGAATCCTGGCCCCACCTCAGACCTGCAATCCACATCTGCATTACAGCCAGATCCCAGGAGAGCTGTGTGCATGGTCGAGTTAGAGAAGCCTTCAAGCATCCAAAGAGTGACCTGATGGGGATATCTGGTAAACCAAGAAATGACTATTTGCTTTGCCTGCCCAGATTCTGACCTATCTCGATGGCTCTGAGGTGTGCATCCTTCCCCAGCATGAATGAGGCTGCTTTTCAGACCATTTGAAACGGACAGTAGCCATCGAAGCATGTGTCTCTGTGAGTGGCTTCTACTGGGCGCGTGGCCGTCGCGTCCCGACGCTGAGCTAAGGGCCCCACCCCCACACTCATCTCACTGAAGAGTCACAAGAACTGTGAGGAGATCCCGCTTTATAGAGAAGAAAGCGGAGGCTCAGAAAGGTCAAGTAACTTGTCCAGGGCCACACAGCCTGTCTACACCAGAAGTGAGTGGCTGTGAGCCACAGCCCCTGCTCGCCTCTCTGAGGCTCACAGAGAGGCCTGGGGGTCACCACACAGAGACCGGGAGGCCAAAGGACACGAAATGAAAACCCCCTTTTGGAGACGGCTGCAGACTCACCTGACGGTAAGCCAGCAAATGCTCGAAGATTTCAGACAAGGAGACGTTTACTGAAGAAACTTCTTCGGCGATCATGCTGTTTTTTTTCTTGTTCTTCTCCTGGTCCGACTCCTTCTCCCGGACCCTTTGCAGCGCGTGCTGGTACACCTGGTCCTGGCAGTAAACGATCTGCTCCATTTGGAAGTGAAGGCGGATGGACTTCTCAGCTTCTTTTTCTAGTTCAAATTTAATGTCTTCAATTTTGGACTACGGCAACACAGAAGCACAGCAAAGCTCCCTCAGAAACCAATCACGGGCTCGAGGAAGGAGGTCCTCCGCGGGGCCCGCGGCTAACCGGCTCCCCTGAGCCAAGACAGCACCCTGCCGTGGGACACTGTTCTGCACCCCACGCCGGCTTGTCTGGGATGGGGCTCCCACCCTGGCCGGGGCTCGGAACCTCCTGGAAGCCCCCCCCCCCCCGCGCCTGGGAACCCGTGCAGGCTCTGCATGCGGCCCCATGTCTCAGCTTCTCTCGCTCTCTCCGGGGGGCTTTCCCATCTCATCAGGAGCATACGCCCCACCAGAGAGCTCATGGGGGTGAAAGTGGAGTCAAACTTAAATTCCTTCCATTCTGTACGCTTCACGTTCCTACAGTTTGGAGAAACCAGCTGCCACCAGGCTGGGGAGTAGATCTCTCACAGAAAATATCTGGGCTCCCCAGAGCTCACACTCGGGGCCACCGAGGGTGATGCAAGTGCTAGGTGCACCCCAAACGTTTTCTTCTGTGCTCATTCCAGAGCCCCAGGCAGCGTACGTAGCCCACCCCCAGCCCCCCAGCCTGTGCAAGGCCAAGCCAGTCTTCCCAGCGGTGCTGGGTGCTAGGGGAGCAATGCGTGTGTCCCCCCAAATTCATATGTTGAAAGCTTAATGCCCGGTGTGATGACATTGGGGTGGAGCCGGCCTTTAGGGGGTCAGGCCATGACAGTGAAGCCCTTACCGATGGGGTCAATGCCCTTGTAAGAAGAGACACCCGAGTGCTTTCTTTCTCCTTGACTCTCTCCCTCTCTCCCTCCCTCTCTCTGTCTCTCTCTGTCTCGTGAGGATACAAAGAGAAAGCAGCCACCACAAGCCAGGAATTGGGCCCTCATCAGACACGGGATCTGAACACCTCGATCTGGGACCTCCAGCCTCCAGACCAGGAGCATTAAATGACTACCATGAAAGCTGGCCGGGCCACGCTCTGTACCAGGGACCTGAGCTGAGCCTCAGGGGAGCCCCTGTTTCTAGAGCAGACAAGGCTCTCAACTGCGTGAAGTGGGAGTCTTACTTCCTCCTGACTCTTCACTCTTGGAAGATGCCATTTGCCCATCTGGCTTCCTCAATGAATTTCCAGGTTAGGGCCATTTTCCTCAGAGGTGACAATGTTCCATATGAAATACGGGTCTCCTTCGTTCTCGTGGTTTTGAGGATTTTATTTCTATATTCCGTCTCACTCACTCAGTCTGCCTTACTGCTTCTAACCAGACATCACTGGCGACACCATTAGTAAAGTTAATTAATGAGCTCGACTATTTGCTTCCCCAAATACCCAGGAAAGTCGAGATAGTCTTAATCCAAGAAATTTGTTTTTCAGCATCAGGCTGACATTTTTTTTAAATAACATGTCGTCAGTTTTACCTTGGTAGTTCTGTAGAGGTTGAAAAATTCATCAAAATTTGCTTTCGAAATATCTGTGAAGGCAACTTGGACCATATCTGAGGAAAAAACAAGATTCATTCATAATCGTAGGTTGCAAAAAAAAAAAAAAAAAAAGAGGATGAAATGTCCAGAAATGAAGTTTCCTCCCCTCCCTCCAGCCCCTTCTTCCCACTCAGGGACAGAGGTGTGCCTTTTTTGCTGGAAAGCTTTCTGGAAGAATTTTAAAGTCTAATCATCTCCTGGCATATTTCTTTGACTTTTAAAATTTTCATCCTGGGGCGCCTGGGCGGCAGTCGGTTCAGCCTCTGAATCTCGAATTTGGCTCAGGTCATGATCTCAGGGTTGTGAGATCGAGCCCGGGGTCGGGGCTCCGCGCTCAGCAGGGAGTCTGCTTGAGATTCTCTCTCCCTCTGCCGCTCCCGCTCCCGCCCGTGCTCTCTCTCTCTCTCTCAAGTAAATAAAATCTTTAAAAATTTTTTTTTCATCCTAAGCAGAAATAGTTGCAAAGAATGTAATCTCTGGTAGGTTATAAATACATTAATATTTTATAGTAAGACACTCACAGCACGCTCAAATATATCAATGGGCCCTAAATGTCCATGTTATCCATTTGAAAACAAAATATGAACATGTTCTTATTCAATCAGAAAATTTACATTATTTCTTTTTATTTTTGAAACTCCTCATATTTCTATTTGACTTCCTCACAGAATCGTATCCTAACATGATGTGAAGCATCTTAATGCTTGAAATTTCTTTTCTTAAGTAGGCTCCACACCCAGCGTGGGCTCAACATTGGACTCGAACTCATGACCCTGAGATCAAGATCTGAGCCAGGACCAAGAGTTGGACACTCAACCGACGAAGCCACCCAGGTGCCCTGAAAATCTTTTATTGACTCCATATCACATCTCTCTGAAACAGAAGCAGGTAAATATATATATACATGGGTTTTAAAGTTTTTTCTATGACTATAAGGCTCTAAGCACTACAAATTTTCTTTGGGAGTAAAGAGTACAAAACGGATCACCACGACACAATGATCAATTTTGATACAGAATTATTAAGACTAACGGTAAAACTGTATTCGAATAAAGATGTATTAGAAATACGTCTCTTAAGGTGCTGTCCTGGGACTGTCCCCAACCTCTACGGGTTCATGGGTCCATGAAGGATTACTTCTTGCTGAAATGAGACAGTTGAGGCGGGAGTGACAATATGGTGTCAGCCATGGTGGGGACAAAGAAAGGAGATTCCGTGAGCGTCCTGGAAACCAGAGGGCATGGCAGTTACAGGAGAAGGGAGCAGAGGGCTGCGTCTCTCCTCCGAGGCTGCTGACCCCCTCCCACCTGCCATGACACAGTCAGGCCACCTAGATTCACACGGAGCTCCAGAACGCTCAGCGTGCTCGCACAGTGAAGTTATTTAGCTGTTGACCTCCATCCTTACAGGTTTCAGATAAATGGAGTATTTTGGTCTGTCAAGGAATCACGGCTGTGGAGCCACCTGGAGGTGTGGATGGTAAGAAATAGGTATCTCGTCCGTGCTCCTAGTTCCTGACACGGAGCTCCTAAATCCCTCAGAATCTCCTGGGTGACAGCAGCATCTCTTGTCCTAACGAGGGGATCCTTGGTGGGCCCTGGACAGCTTCAGGATGGGGGCCGGTCACCAGTAAGATCAAGCCTGGACGAGAAGCCTGGAACTTTCAGCCTCACCTCCAACGCACTGTCTCACCTTGCCACCTCTGGGGAGGAGAGAGGGGCTGGAGACGGAGCTCATAATTGGTTATGCCTTCGTGATAACTGATTTTTTTTTTAAAGATTGTATTTATTTATTCGACAGAGATAGAGATAGCCAGCGAGAGGGGGAACACAAGTAGGGGGAGTGGGAGAGGAAGAAGCAGGCTCATAGCAGAGGAGCCTGATGTGGGGCTCGATCCCACAACGCCGGGATCACGCCCTGAGCCGAAGGCAGACGCTTAACCGCTGTGCCACCCAGGCGCCCCCGTGATAACTGATTATGCCTCCTTTAAATCCCCTAAATGACAGGATTCGGAGAGCTTCCAGGTTGGTGAACACACCCACATGCCAAGACGATGGAGCCCCCTCCCCCCAAACTCCACAGGACAAAAGTGCCTGCCCTCGGGACCCTCCCAGACCTCCCCTATGTCTCTCTTTCATTCACATCCTTTAGAATAAACTGGCAAAGGTAAGTACATCCTTCAAAATATACCAGTAGAGATAAGTAAAGTGTGTTCCTGAGTTCTGTGAGCTGTTCTAGCAAATTACAGACCCTAAGGAGGGGGCTGTGGCAACTCCAATTTCTGGCCTGTCCATCTGAAGCATGGTCTAAAGTGGGGGGCAGTCGTGGGGGGGTCGAACCCTTAAGCTGGACGGTGGGTGCTAACTCAGTGTCAGAACTTAATCGAAATGTTGGACACCCAGTTGGTGTCCAGAGAATCAGAGAATTAACTGGGTTCTTGGATGGTGGCAAACCCCCCAGGAGGAGAGCTGTGGAGTTCAGCACTGGTTTGGGCTCAAGCCTTTCCCTGGCCTAAAAGCAAAATCACGAACTCACCAGTGACCGTGTGCAGCATGTCGACAGCGGGCTCCTCCAGCTCTCTGATTTGCTGTTTTACGATAATCTCGAACGTCTTGTAATTGACAAACCCTGGCAGCTCTCTGCCACGATACCGATTTTCAAATTTCTCGATTTGTTTATATATAGCTTTGTAACCTAGAAAAGGAGAGTTCTGAGTTATTTTACAAAAATAACCTTGTGGATCTTTTTAAACACAATACCATCCTGGACTTTCTGAAAACACAGAGAGGCAAGGAAAAAAAAATCAAACCTGATTTGCCAATTGAAAAGAAATCCAGGGACTGCAATAAAAAAACAGATCTCAGGACCATTTTCCGTAAGTCCTCTCCAAATGGTTAGTGTGCAGCCAGGGTGTGGGGCCAGACGGCCGTGAACTGCACAAGCCAGGAGGAAGGAAGGGGAGGCAGGAATTTCTTCTTGGGGAAGAAAGTCTATAGATGCTTACCAAAGAAATTGTATCACCACCCAGAATCAGTGTCACATCATGTATCCACGTATCCACGAACAATAGCAGGAATAGGATACGTTCATAAATCAGACAAGGTAACAGAGTCACCAGGTATGTAAGATCACTGCTCGCTACATGAAACACTTTGTTTTTTCTTTATACTTTCAGAGTTCTTTTTATTCTCAACAAACCGGACTGTGGAGGGTGCCCCTGCTGGGGGAAGTTCAAAGGGCTCTTTTTGAAGAACTAACCAGGAATCGTGGTCTGGGTGTCCTCTTTTGGTCAGGAGACCTTTTCTCATAGGCATTTTTTTTTTTAAAAATCGAGATATAATTCACACACGGTTACACTCACCCTAGTAAAGCGTAAGTTCAGTGATTTTTAGTATAGTAACAACATTGTGCAACCATCCCCCAGTATGAACAACACTGTGCAGCCAGCTAATTCTCAAACCCTTCTATCAGCCCAAGGAACCCTGTGCCCATGAGCACGCACTCTCCATTCCCCGCCCCCGTGGCCCCTGGAAAGCACTCGTCTACTTTCTGTCTCTAGGGATTTGCCCATTCTGGACATTTCGTATCAAGGGAATCACAACTCCTGCCGCTGTTTGTGTCCCACTTCCTTCACTCAGCATGATGACTTCAAGGTTCATGGACATGCGGGCATGCTCAGTGCTCACGCCTTCCCAAGGCTGAATCATCGTCCACTGCCTGCTGTTAAAGGCTGAGTTGCAGCTCCCCGCAATTGATACGTTTGAAGTCCTAATCCCTAGCACCCCAGAAACGTGCTTGCATTTGGAGGTATGACCTTTACAGAGGTGATCAGATCCAACCTGACTGGTGTCCTTATAGGAAGAAAGCAGGACACAGACCCACACAGGAAAGTCCACGGGAAGACACAGGGAGAAGGTGGCGTCCACAAGCCAAGGAGAGTGGCATTGGGAGAATCCAAACCTGCTGGCACCTTGATCTCGGACTTCCAGCCTCCAAAGTTGTAGGAAAATAGGTTTGTGGTTTAAGGCCCCCGGTCCTTGTGATGAGAACCCTAGCTGACCAGTAATGGGTACGTGAGCACATGCTGGCCGCCCCAGGGGTGTGAGCTGGGCTCTCCCGTGGATTTGGTTTCGTTCCCCGATGGCTACTGATGGGGGACATCTATTCCTGCGCCCGTGAGCCATTTGTGTGTCTTCATTTAGAGAAATTCGAATCCTTTGTCCATCTTTGATTTGGATTTGTCTTTTTGTTGTTGAATCCTACGAGTTCTTTGTATAGTCTGGGTTCTGGGCCCTCCTCCGATGAGTGATTTGCAAATATTTTCTCCTGTTCTGTGGCGGGCGGTGCCCTTGGACACACATGGGTTTTTAACCTCGATGAAGCCCACGTCATCTGTTATTCCGTTGGCCGTGCGTGCTGTAGGTCCTGCCTAAAAACCGCCGCCTGATCCAAGGTCGTGGAGATTCGAATCTACATTTTCTTCTAAGAGTTTTATAGTCCTTAGGGCTCGCATTTTGGTTTCTGATCCATTTTGAGTTTGTCTTTGTGTAAGGGGTGATTAGGGGTCCAAATTCATTTTCTTGCATGTGGGTGCCCAGTGGTTTGCAACTGATCATTTGTTGGGAGGAATTTGGCATCTTAAAAAAAGGAGCCATTTTCTCAGGGGCTGTGTGCTGTCACAGGCTTGCTGAGCAATGCATGAGGGGGTTGCCGGAGGTCAGGCCTGTTGTCCTCCCTGAAAGGGACAGTGGTCCTTCCCTGATGGGAGAACACACCACACAGCAAGTGTTCAACAATTGGCTGTGGGTTTAGCTCCAGCAGGCAGCACGCGAGCTGTGTGCACGGGGCAAAGGACCGCCCCATTTTTCCAACAAGGAACGCTGTTATTTATCTCGTCCTGCCCTCCATGCCTCAGCCAAGGGACAAACAGGACTGGGAGATGTGGCCTTTGAATTATGTAAAAAATGGCATGACTTATCCTCCTACGTTCATGACTCAAAGCCAAGGACAGTGGTCCATGGAACGTCGGGTCAGCTGAAAGAAGTTATGGAACCCACCAAGCTGCCTGAAAAAATGCGAAGTTCCTTAAAATGTCCCTCAGCCACTGCAGCTTTATCACTGGTCGGTACAGGATGTACATTAAGCTTCCTGAAATACTAAAAAATAAACCTCAGGTCACACTTCCTACCTTTCTCAGACTCTTGAGAATCTGGCACTGCAAGGTGGTTCCTAGCTGTGTTTCATTTCCTTTGCGTCGCTGCCACAGCTATAAAATCGTTGAGATACACCACACAGGCTTCAAGGCCGTGGCCACCTGACCAAGACCCAGGCAGCCTCATCCCCAGGCCACAGAGAGCACGTGGCAGGTGCCGTGTTGACCCGCTACTGTGGAGGGACGCCTGGGTGGCCCGGGCCGATCCCCAGCGTGTCCTCTCCAGGTGTCCTCTGAAATCTGCAACTGACACCTGCTGGCCCGAGTTCAGCGATGTGGGCCAGAGCACGCGTGGCTTCCATATTCCACACCACTGCGCTGGCATCGTGACCAGCTGCACCCCTGCTCCCCGGCGGCCCCCCACTCCTGCCCGCTCACCAGGTCGATGGTGGCACCTCGGACTCACCTTTTTGGAACCTCTTCTCAATCACAGCACTCCATTTGTGGAACTCGGTTCGGATTTTGGTAAACAGCCGACTCTCGTCCTCTCCCACAGATTCCTCCCCTTCGATTAAGGAGTTGACGTCATGGTTAAAGGCATTAATTTTCTGTCAAGAAGGAGAACATAAGTATAAGTGGAGACATGCCAAACACAAGTGAGGATGTTTGGAGGTCGCAGGGAGGCTGAGGGCGGGCGAGTCACTCCTTGTCACTGTGCAGGGATGACAGACCCCTGCACCTGCCCCAACTGCCTCGGGGTCGCGGGCAGCATGTGTGACACCTGTCAGTCCCTACCCACCATCCCCCCGCCCCAGCCCCTCTTTGATGCTGAGCGGCCAGACTGCGCCTGGGTCAGCTTCTGGGGAGCAAGAAGAAGGTGCACGAGGCACAAGATCTCTTTTTGGACAAAGACGTGTGATTCCCTGACTTGATGTGATGGGCAATACTCACGTCTATCAGAAAAAACATTTTTTCGTGCTCGTCTTCAGGCACATCTGAGCCGTACTTCTGTAACTCCTCCGTTATCTTCTCATGGTTTTCCTTTATCTGATTTTCTAACAGGGGCAGAGTTTTCTAAGGACAGGAGAAAATGCGCAGATGTGAGTACAGACAGGGAAGGAGAAGGAGCTGCCAGGTGTCCTTCTGTAAGGTGTGCCTGACTGCCTGGCTTCCTCTCGAGAGAAGATGGAGGGGGGCATGTTAGCAGGTGCCAGTGCCCCCCAGCCCTCCCCGCATCCCCGCTCCCCAGGGGACAGCCTCGGGGACACCCTGAGGTGACCACTGAGTGGGCTGCCTGCCCCCATCAGAGCAGTGCCGGAACGATTCTTTCTGTGATCACATTACAACCACTCTGCAAGCAGATTAGAATGAGCCACTCGTCTAGTGGGCTTTGAAAAAGTGGCAGTGGGAACAATCTGAGAGTCAACCACTGACTTGGCTGGGGCAAAGAATAAATCTGGGCGGGCTTGCTCGAGGCAGGGAATCTAATGAGCCAGCACCTTCTTTCTATATAAAGCTCGGTCCGCAAAGAGCCACGCTCTATGTGAGTAAGCTAGGAACAACCCTGCCCTTCCTCCCCATTCCTGGGGACTGCATGGGACGCCTGAACCTGGAGCTGAGTGGAAAAACATAAAATCTCGACAGAGAGTCTGTAACCACAAGTCAGCCCTTAAGCAGGTCTCCTGCCCGAATTTGCACACCCTGAGGGGTTCCCCCAAAACCTCAAGCTGAGAATCTAAAGTGGTTTCGGCAGGACGCCCTTCCGAGGGGCTGGCAGAAGCAAAACCTGCCTCTCCCTGGAGAGACTGATTTTTGAATCTGGGCTTCCATGAATACCCACAGAACCAGTTCCAAAACAGACAGGCCCCAAGTCAAAACCCTAACCCAGGTCATTGTAGGGGATGGCCAGCGGAACCCAGCGCACCAAGGGATCGGACACTGGAATTATCAAGCACAAAATACAACAGAGATGTGTCCAAAGAAATCTTTTTTAGGGATCACAGATGGGAAACCGTAAGAGATTCTGTCTAGACAAATTTGGAAAAGAACCACAGAGAGATCCAAAACATGAAAATACATGATCATTACAATTACCAACACCGTATGACAGCGGCTCATAAGGAGAAAGGAAAAGTTGGTGCAGTGCCTGTAAGATTTTAATTTTTAATTAGGTCAAGTGGATATCGTCGATAGGCTCCCACCCAACGTGTGGTCCTCTGACGAGCAGCGTCCACACCATCTGGGAACTTGCTGGAAATGGGGGATTCCAAGCAGCCCTCGAGACCCACGGAACTGGAGCCTGCACCTTCATGCAATCCCCAGGAGATCCGTTAGTGGGTCAGTCAGCCCACATGGTGGAGCTTTGGGTTTGGGGGCGTTCTATTTAGAAAACGGACAGCTCTGCACATGCTTACACAGATGTGCGAGATGAGTTCAGAGGTCAGCTTGTCCGCCAGGCAGGGGACTGTGGCCCTTCCTTCCTCCAGGAGAACCCTGCAGACAGAGAGGAGAAGACAACGCATATGTCCACCTCGGTGCGGCCAGAAAATGCAAGTCAGCTTCTGCGGCGGGAAGTCAAGTGACTTCCAGTTGGATGGGATGTCATGTCACTGGTACACAACAGATGTTTAGAACAGGCTCGCACGGAGTAATGACTGAATTGTCGCTATTTCGGATACTTTGAAAACGGTTCAGAGTTGTATAGAAGTGTTGAATCACTACATCGTACACCTCAAACTAATTAACGTTATATGTTAACTAACTGGAATTTCAGTTAAAAGCTTAATTTAAAAAATGGTGTAGGGGCGCCTGGGTGGCTCCATCGTTTGAGCATACGACTCTTGCTGTCAGCTCAGGTCTTGACCTCAGGGCTGTGAGTTCAAGCCCCATGTTGGGCTCCATGCTGGCCGTGGAGCCTACTTAAAAAAAAAAAAATGGTACAGGTGATCCCTTCCAGCTGATACATTAAGTGTATCTCACGATACCCGACTATAAAACTGGTCCTAATAAAAACACACGTGGTCAACCTACAAATGTGTTTTCATAAAACACACCCCCTTCTGTGTGTAATACACATGCAAGTCTACGCGATACATGGCGGTACAGGGCTTCACAAAAATACACCGATGTCGGGGGCACCCCTTCCCCAAGACGGGAACTTAAACCACGAGCTGCTTGGAGGAAGGAAGGCCTATTCTCGCTCTACCCCAATCTGTGTTCGCCGAGTTACGACACGATTCTTTATATTTTAGAGGACTTTCTTGGATAAGGGGCAGCAGGAACCACGGGTTTACATGGCTATTTGTAAGAGTACACTCGTAGCTAAGCGCCAGTCTCCACATCTGTCAATTTTTTAAGTTGTGGTAAACTGTACATAAAATCGACAATGTCCCCCAGTGCTGCTGATTGATAATCAAACTGATGGGGCCCATGAGTTGAAAGGCCACATGTATCATACATCAAATATATGGATCTGGGTCAATTTCTGGGCTTTCTGATGTTTTTCTTCCATTCTGAGGTATTTATGTTTTTATTCTGGTAGCAGTACCACACCAGAGAAATGACTGTAGCAAATTCCCTCCTTATCTGATCTTTTAAAGGTAGTTTTTTTTTTTTTTTAAGATTTTATTTATTTATGTGACAGAGAGACAGCCAGCGAGAGAGGGAACACAAGCAGGGGGAGTGGGAGAGGAAGAAGCAGGCTCCTAGCCGAGGAGCCTGATGTGGGACTCGATCCCGGAACGCCGGGATCACGCCCTGAGCCGAAGGCAGACGCTTAACGACTGCGCCACCCAGGCGCCCCTAAAGGTAGTTTTTGCTATACTTTGTCAATTCCTCTTCTAGTCTTCAGGCAAACCCCACGGTCATTGTCAAGGTGCAAACACACGCACACATACACTCCGAACGTCTGCTTTTGGACAGCAACCCTTTTCCCCAGGAAAAACCAAGGCCCCAGGTTTCGGTCCACCCTTGCGAAAACGCGGCCAGGGTACCTGAAATGTGGGTGGTCCTCAAAGAAGACTCTCTCTTTCTGCAGAGCCTCGGCCAGGGTCACCTGGTCCTGGATGTCCTGCTGGCCCCGGCACTTGACGATCATGTAGCCCTTCTTCAGGTGACAGACCAGGTTCTGGGCCACGTCCACCACCTTGCTCTCAGTACCTCTGTCCACCAGGTCAGGCTTCGTCAAGATCCCTGCAAGCCAGAGCCTTTGATGAGAGACCGCTGACGGCTCCTTCTCAGCCTGCTAGAGGGCACACAGCAGGCCCCGCAGGACCCCCGTGCGGGCAGAGCCCCTGGCCGGGGACAGAACCACAGCTCGGACTCCACAAAGACTGCATGCTCCTGTGAGCGGCTGTGGGGGTTTGCTGGACCCAGGTCTTGGCCCTCATGCCAGAGACACAGTGACATGTAATGGCCTTTCCATGTCCTTGCTGCCCAGTGGAAGCATTCATGCTCTGTTGTGCTGATTCGCAAACTTCCCCGTGCGGCAGAAGCCCGTTCCCGAGGCAAATCTTAGAATGCATGTTCTCAGGCCCGGCCCTGGAGATTGGTCGAGGGCCTTGCATTGCTAAACACCATCCAGTTCTTTCTGGAGCGGGCGGGGCGTGGCCCACGCTTGGAGAAGCACAGGTCCGGTCAAGACCCCGGCCTCGTTTGCTGAGCCCACCGCAAAGTGCAGGTTACCACCTACGGTTGTTAGGTTCTCCCCCCTCTCACCTATGGTCCTGTCTCCATCGGGGTCCACCTCCTGAGCCATGCTCAGCGCCTCTGTGGTGGCGATGTCCACATTGCAGGGAACCACCACCAAGTTGATGGTCTCCTGCTTAAAGATGTACTTCCTGATAAGTTGCTTGGTCTGCAGGAAAATGAGAGCGTATGAAAGCCGGGACAGGTCCCGACCCCGCCTCGCTGCGGGACCTCAGAGTTCCAGGGGCAGCTCCCCTACAGAAATGCGCCCGGAGCACGAGCCTGGTGGCATTGCCCACGCCGGAGTTACGAGAAACCGAGTTCTCCGTGGCAGGAATGGAGCCCTGGTGGTCAGGGGGTGGAGGGTGGGGGGTGGGAAACCACCCGATCTCAGCTCATGAACTGTCTGCTAAGACTCGGCAGCTGATAGCCACAGGGAAAAGCGAGATGCCAAGGAGTGCTCGACTGTGCCTGAACCTGTAATCCTCTGGGTAACATTCGCCAGGACGAAAATGTCATTATACTTGCTTCTCATACTTCCCCCCCCCACCTAAAACCCCTTCCTAATACACACCGGCCTAGATTTGCCACAAAATGTAACTAATAACCAGAAATGGGTCACCATGCCAATCCCACACACATAAAATCGATTTACAGTTTTGCCTGTTTGCCTCACGCTCCCCAGAACGGCTCCATCTGACTCCCACCAAGTCAGATGGAGGCCACGGAGCCCACCGCGCTCTCCCAACCCCCCTCACACCTCCCGATGTCCACTCTCCCAGCGCAGCCCTGAGTCCGCTGCTGTCTGGGGCACCGCTCCACTGCCCGGACCGAGGCCTTACCTGGCGTCCGATGTCGGCCGGCTGATTGCCCACGGCCACCCTGGTGATGCCAGGGAGGTCAATCAGGGTCAGATCCGGGACATGAGGGGAGCTGACCTCCAGGGTGATTAGCTCATGACTGATCCCCTGTCCTTCCCCGGCAATGGTATCCTGGGCTAAGGAAGGGGGAAATGAGAAAAACTCAATAGAGCTTGGAGTGGAAGCATGTCCCCACAGCAAATCCTCCCTGCGTGAGTCAGGCATTGAGGGCTATCTAGAGCAGACTCCCTTTTCTGGAGCTAAAAGGAACCTCAAAGGAGAACTCAGTATTTTCCTGGCCAGGCCGGAACTGTCTCCAGAGAGAAAACATCTAGTGAAAACATCGCTCAAGATCACCCCCCCTCAACAGCCCAGAGCTGGGCAGACCTGAGTTCTTCCCGCTGTCACACCTACATCTTCCCATTGATGCCATTAGGAAATTAACAACAAAGTAAAATTAAAGCAAATAAAAACACCTGGGAACTCTTGAAACACGATCTGGGAACTCATGGAGGGGAATTTCTCTTGGCGAAGAACTGATGGGCGTTGGTATTCCAATACGGGATTTCATTTTGCTCCTTTCTCCTTAATGATGAACATTTCAAGATATAAATGTATTTTGGGGGCACCCGGGTGGCTCCGTTGGTACGCGTCTGCCTTCGGCTCGGGTCATGATCCTGGGGTCCTGGGATTGAGTCTGAGTCCCAGGTTGGGCTCCCTGCTCAGTGGGGAGTCTGCTTCTCCCTCTGCCCCTCCCCCTGCTCACGCTCTTTCTCTCTCTCTTTCTCTCTCAGATAAATAAATAAAATCTTAAAGATATGAATGTATTTCATCAAATTGTTAGCTAATACCACTGGACTCCTTTCTATACCTAGAATGCCCCTTTGGCCTGTTTTAAAGCAGTCAGGAACTGGGGACGGGAGTGACAACAACAATGGCGTGTATGCCATCATGTGCTACCTGTGCCCCCAAATCCATTTACTGGACATGTGGCCATGAGATTAAGTCCGGCCCATGGGGTAAGTGTGACAAAAGCACAGGCAACCTCCAGAAAGTCTGCTGGAAAGGCAGGAGAAGCCCTGTGCTGGTGTCCGTCTGGCTGGGACGGGGGCTCTCCGACTACAGCAGGCAGCCTTGGGGGTGATGGCCACACACAACGGAGAAACAACGCGGGAGTCTGGTTCCTGACACTGGAACCCCCAAACCAGCTCTGGTCTGCCTGCCTCCAGATGTCTACGCGAGAGACAAATAAAACGGGCAGGTCGCTTAAACCACCCGTGTTAGCAGCCGGCTTCCCCAAATGGCCTCTAGATTCCCTCTATCACTGTATGCACACTCCCCTACAGGGCGACCTTCTCCCCTCCAGACAGTGGCCCCTTGACATTGGGCTCACCCACGTGACCCCCTTTGGCTGACAGGACATCACAGAACGGACCCCAGGAGAGACTGAGAACTTGAGCATGGGCCCCTCCTCCCTTGCTGCCGGGAACCTCCCGCCCCTCGTGTAAAGAGCCCAGCCTGGCCTCCCAGAGGAGGAGGCCCTCCACATGGAGAGAAGGCCTGGTCATTCCAGCTTGGGCTTGGGGAGGTGACCCAGGCCCCCCTAGACTGCCGGCCCCAGCCAAGCCAGCTGGGTGGGAAAGACCTGCCCACTGAGCCATGGAATCACGAGAAACAAACAGATCGAAGCCCTTAGGTTTTGTGATCAGCTATGTAGAAAGGGCCAACTGATACACACCGTGGTTTTGAGTTTTCTGTCCCAGGAGCCAGCCTGACCCCAACAATCACACAGTAACATTCTATCAAACATCCTTCAACTTTGGTCAAACGGTCTATAAATGCGACTCCGTGCCTCTACCTTCAATAAAAGCCAAACTCATTCTTTTCTGCTGCTGAATATGAGGTTATCGCACTTTTGTACCCTCCTCAAATGATTGAACCTCAATTGTGACAAACTAGGAAGAAAGTCAAGTCAACATGGAGAAGGCTATGTATTCACTTCGCTCAGTCCTAGCAAGCCAAGGGGTCACTACGGGTCCTGACCGACGTCAAGTGTTATTTCTCCTTTCAGATGCTACAACTCGGCAGAATGACCCATGTGGTTTGCATTCGCTGGGACCTACCATCCGTCAGCCTAAGCTAGGATTATGCACACACATGCGTTTCACTCGTGGAGGAAAAGGCCCAGGAAAAGTTTCTAAAGAGGGTTTGAGGATAGTTCAGAATGCCTTTTCACCAGGTGAACAGGGAAAGGGCTTCCCCTGCCCCACACCCCATCCTTCCTCCATCGGATCTGTGGAGTGGGAAAGCCCTTGAGCAAGGGACAGATGCTCCTTGTTTAAATTTTAAAATTCACATTACTCTCAGATACTTACTTACAAACTAAGCAATAATTGGCTGAGGTCAGATTTTGTCCCAAGCGCTGGTCTTCAAAGGGGTCAAAGAAGAGAAGCGACAAGGTAGCTGGGTCCTGATGCAGACTCAGGAGGGAGGGTTCCCAGGGGAGCAGCATGGGCCCAGCCAGGGAAGGGGAGACACAGGGACAGACAGACCCCCTCCCACTACACACGGGTGACCAGATGTCCAAGTAGGTGATGACAAGCGAACATGGGGCACTCACCTTTATTGATTTCCACTTCCACCTCCGAAGGGTCTGAAATCTCCATCTCGAAGTCCTGGTAACTGACTTTGCCCCTCCATTCGTCCTCGTTCAGGAGCTTCTTAAGCTTCAGCACCAGAGGACATCTCGTAACAATCCCTGGAGGCCACGTCCACATCAGTCCTATACTCTGCTCTTAAGGGTCCTAGAGGGTGGCCTTCAACTTTTCCATAACCATCTGGGCAGACCACTAAAACTTTCCGGTCTCATTCTCTGAGACGTGGATGCATTATATCCAATGTGGCCTCAGAAACAGGCTTCTTGAGTACGCAGCCCTGGCAATTGTTTGCTCACTAATGCTTGAAAGCCACCCCTCTAGGTTTCTTGCTTCATGTCAGTGTTTGGCCATCCACTCGGGTGGCATGCAATCGTGGGAAACCACCAAACGCAGGCAAATGTCCTCTATTGTCCCCCAGGATACACCGTCCACTACCATCAGGAAGGCACACTGCTCTCACCAGGCCCTCTCACCACACCCCTGCTGTAAACTTCCAGACCCCACCATCCTCTACCTCTGACCTATATTTCAAGGCCCATCTCAGGTCTGTCCCCTTCCCTTGAGCCCTCGTGGAGCCCTTGGCCGTGGCACTCCAACAGCGCCACTAACCACCAGAGCACCAATCTTTACCTCCCACTTGGAGGGTCGCTTCTAGAGAAGGGGCTCAGGAAAGACCCCCACATGCACGTGGTTCGGGGGGTCCCAGTACATTCATTTAGACCTGCCACAAAGTGCAGGTTACATGCAATCCACAAAGATGTGCAACACGAGGGGGCTAGGGACTGAATCATGTCCCCCCTATATTCATGCGTTGAAACCCTAACCCCCAATATGACTGCATTGGCGATGGGGCCTTTCTTTAAAAGGGTAATTAAGGTTAAATAAGGTCCTAAGAGTGGAGTCCAAACCAATACGACTGGGATCCATACAAAAAAAGACAAGAGACCCCAGACGTGTGCATACAGAGTAAAAGTCATGTGAGGACACAATGAGAAGACGGTCACCTGCACGAGGAGAAAGGCCTTGGAAGAAACCAGCCCTGCCAACACCTAGGTCTTGGACTCCCAGCTTCCAGAACTGTGAGAAATAAGATTCTGTTGTTTCAGCCTCCCAGTCTGTGGCATGTTGTTATGGCTGCTTAAGCTGACTAATACAGAGCACAAGTCCTTACCGCTGCCTCTGGGGAGGGCGACTCCCGACAGAGCCTCCAGCACCGAGCTCTTGCCTGAGCTCTGGTCCCCGATGACGGCGATGGCGGGCAGGGCCAGGTCCTGCTCCACGCCCAGCGCCCGCAGGGAGTCAATGAGGTCGATGCAGGGGCGCACCTTCTCCTCGTACTGGCTACACAGGCTGAGCTTGGGCTCCTAAAGAAAGCAGAATCAAAGAATTCTGTCATGATCTGCAGGTCATGTTTCTTCAAAGATGGACAACTTCAGTCAGCCTAATACCATAGGTTCACGGAGCTCACAAAAGAGAATGGGAAAGGAACAGAAAGAAATATTTAAAGAAATAGGGGCGCCTGGGTGGCACAGCGGTTAAGCGTCTGCCTTCAGCTCAGGGCGTGATCCCGGCATTATGGGATCGAGCCCCACATCAGGCTCCTCCGCTATGAGCCTGCTTCTTCCTCTCCCACTCCCCCTGCTTGTGTTCCCTCTCTCGCTGGCTGTCTCTATCTCTGTCGAATAAATAAAAAAAATAAAAAAATCTTTAAAAAAAAAAAAGAAATATTTAAAGAAATAAATATAAAAATTTCCCAAACTTGAACGATGAACCCAAAAACCCAAGAAGCTCAATGAACACAAACGTAAGAAACATAAACTACGTCAAGGCCCATTTTTTTTTAAAGATTTTATTTATTTATTCGACAGAGATAGAGACAGCCAGCGAGAGAGGGAACACAAGCAGGAGGACTGGGAGAGGAAGAAGCAGGCTCCCAGCGGAAGAGCCTGATGTGGGGCTCGATCCCACAACTCTGGGATCGCCCTGAGCCGAAGGCAGATGCTTAACGATTGAGCCACCCAGGTGCCCCGAGGCCCATTTTAATCAAATTGCTCAAAACCAGTGATGGAGAGAAAGTGTTTCAAGCAGCCAGGGTACATGTTACGCATTGAGGAGCAAAGATGAAATTCATAGCAGATTTCTCATCAGAAACAATACAAAGAAGAAGATAGTGGAATAACCTTATATACTAGGGGGAGAAAAATCCATCAACCTAGAATTCTCTACCTAGCTAAAATATCTTTTTAACAAATGAAGGCAAACAAAGACTTTTTCAGACATAAAAAAGTGAACGAATTCATCACCAGCAGATCAGAGCCACAGGGAATATTAAAGAGTCCCTCTGTCAGAAGGAAAATGATACTGAATGGAAATCCAAATCTACACAAAGAAATCTAAGCCAGAAATGGTTACTATACTTTTTTAGAATAATGGACATATCTTTAAAAGACATATGACCAAACAAAAATAATAAGAACAATATGTTTGGGTTTATGATATAAACCAAATAAAAATTCATGACAAAATTTGCACGAAGGAGGGTGCCTCACTCAGTTCTGTCTTCAGCTCAGGTCATGATCCGAGAGCCCTGGGATCGAGCCCTATGTCGGGCTCCCTGCTCAGCGCAGAGTCTGCTTCTCCCTCTCCCTCTGCCCCTCCCCTCACTGCTCATGTGCTCTCTCTGTCTCTCTCAAATAAATAAATAAAAACTTCTAAAAAAGAAAAACAGCATGAAGGCCAGGAGGGGAGAAATGGAAGGATACAGTTTGGAAGCACACAGTTGTGAGGTTCTTGTTTAAACATGAAGTCACATACTACCACTTCAAGGTAGACTTGATTCGTTACAGAGGAATGATATAAACCCTAAAGTAGGCATACTTAAAAAACCAACAAAGGAGATAAATAGAATCATAAAAAAATAATTTGATTACTTCAAAAAAAGGTAGGAACAGAGAAAAGAGGAAATAAAGGACAGATTAGTCAAGCAGAAAACTAGTAGCAAAATGATCTGCTCAGATCATTAGTTATATTAACAATCACAATAAATATAAATGGTCTAAATATGCCTAGAATAGTCAAAGTGATTTTGAAAAAGAAGAACGAAGTTGGAGAGCTAACATTACCTGATTTCAATATTCATTTAAAAAGTTTCAGTAACCAAAACAATGTGATGCTGGTGTAAAAATGGAGAAAGAGATCAACAGAACAGAATATGCATTTCAGAAATAAACTGACATTCTTTATGGCCAACTGATTTTTGACAAAAGCGCAAGGGCAATGCAGTGGAAAGATAAGCTTTTAAACAAATGGTGCTGGGACAACTGGACATACATGTACACACATAAAATAGTTTGTAGCTATATTCCACACCATATAAAAAAATTAACTCACAATGGATCATAAACCTAAATGCAAAACCTACAACCACAGAACTTCAAGAAGAAAACAGGAGAAAAATCTCTGTGGCTGTGGGTTAGGCAATGTTTTCTGAGATATGGCTCCCAAAGCACAATTCCTAAAAGAACCACTGATAAACTAGACTTCATCAAAATTGAAATCATCCAATCTTTCAAAAAGACCATTAAGAGAATAAGAACAAGCCATCATTTGGGAGAAAATGTTTGCAAAACATATATTTGTCAAAGGACTTATGCCCAGAATATATAAAGAACTCTCAACACTTGACAAGAAAACAAACCACCTGATTGAGAAGAAAATATGAGAATGGGCTTTATACTACGCCTAAGTTTTAATAGTTTCTTTATATCATGGTGAGAAGCTATTTATATTTTATTCGACAAGAATCCCATCACTGTTGAGAGCTAATCAAGTTCCTTCCCCTGGCCCCCTTGATGCTAACCTGCTCTTAGTCACTCTCCCTCCTCTCCCTCACCCTTCTGGCTGTCTATACAACCCCACCTGTCCCCCTCATATATTACCCTGACCTCAATCTCTCCCCCTTACAGTGAAAGGCTTGCATAAAGTCCTCCTGGCCATGTTTTCAACAACCACCTGCTGCCATTTTTCTCTATAACAAATTTCAGAAAGATCTGGAGCACACCTCCCCAGGGAGCCCCGGGGTGGTCATTCCAGGAGCCTGGCTACACATTTGTACCTGTTGCCTTCCTCATGGGTTTTTTGTTTTCATTTCTTTATATCGCCCATTCACAGGAGTTTATTAAACATGAATAACAGTGATAGTGCATGAACCAACTACCTGAATTAAGAAAACATAATCCAAAAAAAAAAAAAGAAAAGAAAACACATAATCCTAGTATGCAAGACACTCCATATAACCTCCCGCATCACCTTCCTGCTGTTACCTCTCCCCCCACCGAGGGTCCCTCCATCCTGAGGCTCGTGAGAACCATGTTCTTGTTCCTCTTTACGGTTTTACCACCTACCCATCTTTAAGCAATACATGGCTTCCTGCTGCCTGATTTGGAACTTTATATAAACAGGACCACACCATACATTTCTTCTATGACTTGACTCTTGGTTTCACCACTGATTTTAGATCTCAGTGCCTCAGTTCCCACTCCTCCACAGAATTCTGCCGCATGAGCATTCCACTGTCTACATGTGCGTCCACCATTCCCAGGCACTTGTGTTGATTCTCGGTTTTGCAGTCATAACACCATCATTATGAACATGGCTCTCAGGGGGTACGGGCAAGAGTTTGCATACTGGTTCTCAAACTTGACCACAAACAGGATCGCCTGGAAGGCCTGTTAAAGCACAGATGGTAGGCCCCACCCCTGGAGTTCTAGGTCTTTAGGTCTGGGGGAGGTGGATGTGTGGGGATGACAGATGCATTTCAAACACATTTGCATTTCAAACTTTCCAGACCTTGCAGAGGATGCTGGTCTGCGGACCACACTTTGAGAACCGAGGTCTACACCTAGAAATGGAATTACTGGGTTATAAGTCACACCCATTCTGGAAAAAGGCCAAGCTACAGCCAAACAGGTGGGTGTGGGTGGGGTGGGTTCTAACTGCCCCATATGCTGCTGGTTACAGTCTGGCAAGACATACAGTTATACTAGGGACCTTCTTATCTTTCTATGTCCTTCAATTTCAAATATCATCTGGTGTTGATTTTGAAGATGGGGTCAACTTGAAAGAGGGTGATGATCCACGACTTTAAGACATGTGACAGCAGTCTAGGGGGCTGTCTCTCACAATCACACGAAGCAAATACTATTATCACTCCCACTTGGGAGATGGAAAGCCAGGCTTAGAAACCAGGAAGGAATAGCTATCCTATAAATGAGATCAACGAGCTGCAGACGGACTCCAGAGGCCAAGTGTGGTTCCCACCGAAACTAAGTCTTGATTCTGGGAAAAAAGGCACCCAGGTGAGGGAGTGTCACAGTGACCCCTCGGGGTTGCAGCTAGAGATGGAACCATTCCGTGGGCATGGGACAGCACAGTGGTCCTTGCGCCCGGAGCCCAGGCCAGCTCCTAAGGGAGCCTGTCAGTGTTCAGCGTCTCTCCTGGCTTCCCAGGCTGAAACTGCACCCCATCAATCAGTGTCGGCCAAGGCAAAGCGTTGACACCACACTGGGCGGCCAGATGGGCCCCAGTGGAACAAGTGAGGGATCCCATGGGCAAGCATGGCGGGAGAGCTAAGCAAGCAGCATCTTGGGGGCAGCGGGGGCGGGGGGCAGCATCAGGGTCTGCAGGGGCAGCCCTCCCACAGACTCAGCTCCTGTCCACACAAACAGAGGTTTTCAGGCAGCAACTTACTGTGTCCTGATTTTTCTCTTCCTCATGATCAAGGCCATTTAGTAACAGCTGATTGAATCCAGGATCTGAGTCAGTGATTATTCCTTTAGATTTAACCATTTTCTTTATTGGTGCAACCTAAAATCAAGCACATCAGGATTAACACAATTCAGGGGCAGGGGCACCTTCAGGCCCAGGACCACACCCACGAGACACAGCGGGACACACAAAACTGACAAACAACCAAATGACGGATGGAAACAGACCTGCCTCCCAGCTCAGCCGTCCTCAGGAATGTGCTCCCAGACCCCAAGAGAGTCCTTCCAACTAGGTATTTCCTGTTACAATTTTAGGTTGAACATCTAAAATTTCTTCACCAGAAATTTACATAGTGGCAAAGAATGAAATGACAGATGCGTTTTTTAAGATTCACGTGTAGGGGCGCCTGGGTGGCTCAGTTGGTTAAGCATCTGCCTTCAGCTCGGGTCATGATTTCGGGGTCCCAAGATAGCGTTGGGCTCCCTGCTCAGAAGGGAGCCTGCTTCTCCCTCTCTCTGCCCCCCCCCATGAGGGCTGCATGCAGGCGCTCTCTCTCTCCCTCTCAAATAAATAAATAAAATCTTAAAAAAAATAAAATGAAATAAAACTCACATGCAAAAGTAAAATTATTATATGTGATTCCGACGTAGCTGCGAGATTCTGAATATTGTGGAAATTTGATACTCAAACTTAGAGTTGAAAAAAATACCTGAACTTTAAGTCTTTCACTCTGTTCCCTTTGCTCCTGACTCCATAGTTTTATTCCATTTCCCCCGTCTAAGTGTATCTTAATGTCCTTTACTTTATTCTATTTTTTCCAGTTTTATTGAGAACTAATTGACATCCATCACTGCGTACATCTGAGGCATATAGCACGATGGTTTGATTTATGTACTTGTGTGTTTTGAACCTATCCTGATTACCACAATAGGCTCGGCTAACACCCACCTACTCATATAGATACGATACAGATACCGTATCATTTTGTTTTGAAAGCAGTTAACCAACCACGTAGCATACTTGTCTGTATCCAAAACATACGTACATATATATTTGAAATTCATTTTTAAAAATGTGTGGGGCCACAAGTCTCTAAATATTAAATTTTACACATCTAATAATCTCGGGTAAAAGTAAGTGAAAATTTTTCTATAACTTGAAATAAATGTTATGAAAAATATAAAGCACCTACTTACCTCCAATACACCTTCCTTTTAACTTGACGGTGTAACGTGACTAGTTGGGCAGAAACGCAGAGCTGTTCTCTCACACCTCCTTGAAATCAGGCAAAATTTACAAATTAGACCACAAATGAGGGAATCGATGTGAGCGCTCATCACGGGAAGGTCCCATTGCTGAGAACGGTGGGCAGGGGACGCGCTTTAAAGCAAGGTCATAGTTCTTGAAATCCTTTTGGTAAACCTTAAATATTTTAGTTCTAAGATAGATGGAAAAGGTAGGGAAACTTACTGTAAATTTACTACCTGAATCAATGATTTTTTTTCTGATGCTGTGTTTCTTTACATAAGACCCTCCCCCAAGAGCTATGCAGTCTTCCTTTAATATTGGGGGAGTTGAGGGGTGCCTGGATGGCTCAGTCAGTTGGGCATCAACTCTTCGCTTCCGCTTGGGTCATGATCTCAGGGTCGTGGGATCGAGCCCCGAGTCTGGCTCCTGCTCAGTGCGTGGGGTCTGCTTGAGATCTTTCTCCCTCTGCCCCTTCTGCTCGTGCTCTCTCTCTCTCTCAAATACAGACGATTCTTAATAACTAAATAAATATTGGGGCAGTTGGAAGTGCCAGGTTAAAAAAACAAAAGGGAGAGAGGGATGTATTCCTTTTATCCTAAGTAGGAGAAAGGTTTTTTGAAAGGCAATCAACTGTAAAGAGTATGGAATATGGCAATCTGGAAATTTATTTTCTTACCCCCTTCCTCCCCCACCACGCCTCTGGAAATGCTTTGTGTGCTCAGGGGGTCCCAGACTGGGGCCCCAGGTTGAAGACCAGAGCTGCCTCAGTTGGCCTTAATGAACCCAGTCAGGTGGCATCGGTGGTCCCCAGGGCTTGCGCCCCCCATGATCACGGGTTCGAATTCGGTCAGCAGAGGATTTTGTGAATATATTCCCCTCCTCTGTTTCATGTAATGATATTCCTTGAACACAAAGTCTTATCTGTACATCTTAAATGTTGGCCCCTTTCACAGATAGATCGTCTTTGAAGATCAGTTTGGATCTCAGGAGCAGGCAATCTCAGGAATTAAAATCCGTTTCTTACCTTTCCATTACACTCAGCATCCCGCTGCAGCTGTCAAACCCGTTTTGGCCTTGATGGAGTCAAGCTCTCAGCCCCAAACTGCTCATAAATGTCTAACCCATACTGAGTGCTTACAGCCAAGACTGTAAGCAGGGAGTTCTGAGGCAGGCACACCACCCCCACACCTCTGTCCACGCTCATCTTCCTCACCCCCCAGCAGCCGGGGAGGCCTGTCTCTCACTGCCAAGGTTTGGGGCAGGGGTGGAGAACGTAGCCAGGGCGGGTCTGTGAACACTCCGGTGTCCACTGTCCATTGGAGGCAGCTGTCCGGCTGACCCCTGCACTTTGGATTCCAGAGGGTGGAAGTTTGCCAGCAGCTTCCGGACCCAGACACCATCCACCAGCAGCATCACTGGACAATCTCTGCGGTGGGGGGTGGTGGTGGCATCCAGGGGTGCCCAGTGGGTTGCTCCCTGCGAGAAAGCCTCCTCAGCCCAGACCTCACAGAGGTCCCCCAACCCCTAATCAGAGCCACCTGCCAGGGCAGCCTGCCCAGTGCCTGATTCAAAGTCCAAAACCTACCCAACAAAATTAAGTCCAGTTTTAAAAATAATCCTCAAAGAACTTAAATTTACCTTTTCTCTTGTGAGTGTTTTGCCTTCCAAAAACCCACTGACATGTAAATTTTTTATGATGGAAGGGGAGAACATCTCGTCCATTCGACCTGATGTTGCCTACCTAAATACGCTGAGCTCAGTGCCCGGAGGTGGGGGAGGGAAGCCAAGAAAGAAATGGTGGGGGGGGGGGNGGGGGGGGGGGGGGGTGTCCGGTCACATGACAGGAGTTCCTGGCCATCCTGGCCAGCAGCTCTGTTCCAAAGTGGAAAACTGACACAGTTAGACATTTTAGGAGCTGTTTGGGACTGACAGCTGGGGGTTAGCATTACTTGACCCTAGTTCTGACAAAAACCGGATTTCAAATTTGACCAACTAATTCCAAGAATCCCACAGGCACAGCTCTCCGGGCGCCGGTGGTGGGGAGTGCAGGTCTCAGAGCCTGGTTCTCTTTGTCAGCTCCCAGGACTGTCTTACCTTCCTCCATCCCCCAAAACTAGCATGTCCCCCGCTCAATCCCACCCCACTGCACAAGCCACAGCGAAGGGAGACCCTGGGCAGCCCTCCAGCCCTGGGGTGGGGGTACGCTGGGCAGGGCACCTCCCCAGACGCCTTGGTCCTCCCACCTGCCGCTTGGTCCTACTAGGCAGCTCGGCTACTCAGCACGCCCTCTAGCGGGGACCCTCCATTCTACCCTCCCGGTATTCAGCAGGCTAGTGCAGACCCCGTCGACTACGCGCTCCCACCGCTGACTTGTCTGGTTTGCACTCCTTAGCAGTGTGAAAAGTAATAAAATTAAAACCTCACTAAAGTAGAGGGGAGGCCAGAAGGGGCCTGTACCATTCCTCCTCAATCATAGCAAGGCCTGTCCATTACAGACCCCAACGGAAGAGAATCATCAGTTAGGGGCCCCAAGGAGGAAAGATGCACACAGCATCACCTACAAGAGATGGGCCACTCCTGCAACTCAGCCTACAAGAAACTGCCATCACCCTGAAACCCTTGCATTTCTCCAACGGACTTATGTTCAAACAGCCCCTCCCAACCCCTTTCCAGAAGACAACATTCCTGTCCTTTTGTTTGTTGGACTTGTCTATGGTTTGGCCAGAGTTTGAGGGTCCCCGATTGCAGATCTCGGCTATGCCAAATAAACCCACTTTCGCTGGCAAAATAACTCACTGTTTTTAGGGTTAATAGCAGGAAACATAAAAGGATCCAAGCGATGGTTCACCTTTGAGGTGGGCTTGGAGGCCCCGCAGCGGTGGATGTAAAACTTTCTTAGTGCGCACCCCTTGACTAGCTCCCTGGGAGACCCCCTTGGCCGCCATCCCCTCCGCCTGCCCACCTCCCCCAGCAAAAAAGCCCACAGCATTGGGTGGGGGGCTGTTTCTGATGAGTCATCGGGGGCATTAGCAGCTTGTTGACCAGAAGCAGAATCGGGCGTGCTGGAGCCCATCGCTGTAATAGCCATCGCTATTATCACCATCATCACCGTGCCTAGCTTCTGCAGTCCCCCGTGCCCCCCCGGGGAGCCGGTTTCCGCTGCCATCGCCTCCCGCCCCAGCTCTCTGGAAGGGGCCTGGATCCAGAAGGTGCCGGACCCAGGAGCGCGACACTCACCTGTNGCAGCCTCTGCGCGGCGCTCGGGGTGCGCTCAAGCCCATCCCGGGGCCCGCGCACTCGGATCCCTGGGAGCTGGAAGGGCAAGGCAGGGCCACGACTTGCTGAATCAGAACTCAGGTGCGGGGCCCAGGAAGCCAGTTTGGGAACTGCTGAGCTGGAGGTAGCCTTGAACCCAGGCAGTCCCTTAATGCCTGGTCTTCCGAACAGGTACCCTGATAATTGGGTGTCTTAAATTCCTGCTAGCGGTTCCCGGGGTCATTCCAGCACCCGCAGGGATTCTCAAGCATTCTATGTTAATGACGGACAACCGCCCCCCCTTCCCCTACACTGCCCCCCCAGCCAGCTTTCCCTCCCCATGCAGTCAGTTGTTATCCTTAAAAATAAAAACAATTATTTTGGGTTTATTTGGGAATCGTAGAAAAATTGTAAATTGGGACAAGCAAGCTACAGCAAAACCATAGGCGAGTCCAACAAACAGTTTTATGGAGATGGTGGAGGTGGGGAGGGGATGTTCTGAGCAGAAGTCTGGAGGAGAAACGCAAGCGTTGGGTGGTGGCGGTTTCTGGTGGGCTGAGGTGCAGGTGTGGCAGATCTCTGGTCCCAGATCCCTGTTGGGCCATAACTGATGGCTCTCACCTGTGGGGGAGTCTCCTCCTGGGTCTGTGCTTGATGACCATTCCTGTCGTTGACAGCAGTGGCAGGGCTCCCCACCTGGCACCCAGTATCCACTTCAGTGAGCGTCTCTGTCTTAATTTTCACTAAAGCCACATCATCTTCCTCCTTGCCCACCTCAGGTCCTCTCCGGAGGTGGGCTCATCTGATTTCTCCAGGATGGAGATGGCTGCAAGGTGGAGGCTGAGAACAAACAGGCCTGAGAGTGGCCTTCTGGCAGTGGGGAGGACCATTTCCTTTTGGAAGAGGCTGGCCCCTACCTCCATTCTCCTTAGCTCAGCTCAGAGTCACAGACAACAAGCTCCCCAAAGACCGTGTCAGGAAGGGTCACCCCCACTCCACTCAAAGGCCTAGAACCCGCCTCAGCTCCAAGCCCAGAGTCAGGGAACGCCTGGATGGAAGGGCAGGAGGCCCCACAATACACCTGAAGTCCCCTTGCTCTGCAGGGCCCAGTGCTGGGGGCCGGGCAGGCCCAGCCCAGATGGCCTGGCGGGAGAACACAGGCCCTCCCCATAATAACGAGGAACTTTGGTCCAGCCGCTCATCCCTCTGGGCCTCAGTTACTTTCTAGTCAGACACCATTTCCTGATGGGCATGAGCAGGCTGGAGGAAAGAGCGCACGGATACTTGGGAGAGTGTGAGCAGGCGTGCAGAGAGACAAGACATCGCTCTGAGGAACGACCGTACTTTTTCAAACACAGGACGCTGTCCCCAACCACTCTAGTTGAGGAAGGAAATCAGAAAGGGCCACGGGCAAAAGCGACAACTGGGTGGAACCAGCCAACACCAGGGCCAGGACTAGGGGAGTTAGGGATCGTCTGGTGTGCAAATCGAAGCCATCGCTCACCCCTGGCTCTCAATGGTGTGAGCGCCTCCTTACGTTTGGCGCCCAGACACTCCACAAACCTCCCCCTCGAGACTCCAGGGACTCCTGCTCTGAGATTTTGGTGCCTCGCTGTTTCTAATGTGCTCATTATATGAAGTTCCCTGAAGAGCCTGGGGGCGTGTTGGGGTACAATTCAGAAATAATAGAAGAATGACTCCCATGTGCTCAGTGAGTGCTGCGTGTCAGCCTGTGAGACTAAGTCACCTTCACAACCATCCTGTGAGAGGAGTGGGATTCTCACTCCCTTCTTGACATTTGAGGAGACGGAGACCCAGGAATCAGGTCACTGCAGAGTCCCCTAGCTCGGAAGTGGCCAGGAAGCAGGGAGCTAGGACTGCAATCTTGGGGTTGAGTCCTGGGCTCGGGAGAATCTTCCCTTCTGTCCTCCAGAAGCTCACAGCCTTCCACCTGAATTCCTGATGATTCCTTCTCCAAAAAAAAAAAAAAAGAAAGAAAGAAAGAAAAAAAAGAAAAAAAAAAACCCACGGATTACTCTATATTCTACCAAAGAGTCGTCAAAGTCTTTGCCTTTGAGAATGGTCCTTCAGGCTCCACCCCCTATTCAGACATCCCTACCTGCAGCCCACGGTTCTGTGGCTCTGTGGCCCGGCCTTCCTCCTAGGCTCCCAGAGGCATTCTCCTCCCTGGCCAAGCCTACCCCCCCCCCCGCTACTCCCTGTCTTGCAGCTGCCCTTGGGAGCTCCCTCCAGCCCCCACTCAGCCCCCTATCTTAGCTCAGTCTCAGATGCTCTTGAAGCTGGAGGGATAGTGGGGGATGCAGGGATCACCTCGATGGGGTTGTCATGGCCACAAAGGCAAGCCTGCATCCTTCCAGTGCCTGCCCCCACCGCCAGTAGGTGTTCAGTAAGCATGGGCGGAACTTAACTGGACTGAGGCGCCCAGCCCATTCAGCCCCTGGGGCTCCCAGTACTCCAGCCAGTACAGCTGTCTTTCGGTTTCCTGTGTCTGTTAAAAGGCACCTGGCGAAAACAGCATCCACAGGGAAGCATAGGAGCAGACAATCCCATCGACCCCACCCCCTGCTGCCAGCGCAGTCACAGGTGCCCAGGGCATTCCAGGTCTTGCTGGTCCTTGTCCAGCCCTCTCTTCACCTGCCAGGCCTGACCCTGACGCGCTGAGGACAGCTGTGCTGGGGTTCATGGAAAGCCACGCCTGGGAAGCTTCCGAGCATCGCTCCCCACCTCCAAACCCACGCTCTTTCATGCAGCGTCAATGCTGGAGGGTGCCCCACAGCGGAAGCGGGAGTGCGTGGGGTATTCCTAACTGCTTAATGTGGTGTGCCAGGCCTGCCCGTGCCCAGCCTCACCTGGCTCAGCCCCACGCCCACTGCTTAACGTAACACCGGGCTCACTACACACAGCCCCTCCCGCTCAGGGATCTCCTCCTCGTACCCCTGCACGCTGGCCCTCTTCCCAGCTCACAGCCTCCCGCCATCTTTCCCAGACTTAGTGGACCTGCTTCCTGAGAGCCCCAGGTTCGCTCTCATCCCCCCGTCCCCAGAACGTAGCCTCATCACACTGCCTTGACCTCTGTGAAGGCCCGTTCTGCCACCAGCCTGTCCACAGGGCAACACCAGGCCCTGGGATCTAGCAGAGCTGCGGCACATAGTACTTCAATAGACGTTTCTAGAATGAACTAATGAATGAATGAATGGTGGGTCCAAGGACAGGCTCTGATCCTACAGACAGGGTCCTCAGGTGACCCCTGGGGAATTACGCTAAGCCTCTCCTCCCCGATCTCGCGTTTCCCAGACAACTCGGCTTCGGTTTCAGTTTCCTTTCTCCTTCTGGTATTGCAGAAAGGGGAAGTCTCGAGAGCGGGAGGAGGGGGCGAGGCGGGAGGAGGAGCGGCATAGCCGGGAGCAGGAGGAAAGAGCAGAGGGGGAGGCGGAGGGGCGGCGCGGGTGGAAACTGGCCGGCGCTCCTCTCGGAGGTCCAGCGCATCCTGGACACGGTTTTGCCGGGAAGGGGGTGGGGGTGGGGGGGGAGGGGGTGGCGCTCGCGGGACGTCTGACGCCGTCTGGGCCCAAGGGCAGAGCGGGGCGCCCCTGCGCCGCGTCCCCTCTGTGCTGCCCGGCGCGCGAGTCCGGAGTGTGGTGCCCTTGCCCCATTTTGTTTTCTTCTCCGCAGACCCGTGCCATAGCTTCGTGCTTCTCAAAGGAGGGGCCAGCAGCATTGGCCTCACCTGGAAGCTTGTAAGGACTGCGGGGTCTAGGGCCACCCCCAAACCACTGACTCAATCTGCATTTTAAGGGGATTCTCCAGGCACTTTGTGAAAGTCTGTTTTTCAGATAAGGGAGGCAGTAGCCCTGTGACCCGGCTTCCCAGGACCTTTCCCAAAGGGTGCAATCTGTTCTTTCCGCCAATTCTTAAATTCCAACCCAGGCTGCTTCATTTCTCCTCTGCCTGCAACTGGGCTCAGTGTTTCATACTATAGAAAGTGGGGTGCTTGCTTGGGCAGCCCATATTTAGTGTAGGAAGTGGAGAGACCCCCACACAATCTCTCTATGAAAAATGCCATCGCTTGCCTGTGGAGCATTCATGCGATATTAAGCCTGTCAGATACTGGGCCAATTTCTTTACACGCATGAACTCTGATAGAGCAAGAATCAGTCAAATAGGAAGTGAAGGCTCAGAGAAGTGGACTCCTTCGCCCAAAATCACACAGCTGGTGAGAAATGGAGACTCCTTTCCATGTTTTCACGAGCCATCCTGTTCTCTGTGTTGGCTTTGCAAGCACCGCCAGTCATCACCCGTTGCTCCAAAAAACATTTCTAAAGCGTCCGCCGTGTTCCAGGTACCATGATAGGAACAGACGTCTGCGCGGAAGAGGCATCTCCACACCGCCTGTCATCACACTCACTCGAGCAGCTTTAAGAAAAATCCAATCAATTCTACTTACAAAATGCCATCCTGATCCTGATAATGCTGGAGACCTTTCATTTGGGCTGCCATGTTGTGGCAACGTACCAACATGTGATGTGGCAAAGAACTGATGTCTTTGGCCACGGCCACCAAGGGCTTGAGGCGTGTCCACAGACAGGTGAGTGAGCTTGGAGGCCGGATCAGTTTCCCACAGCTGCGGTAACAAATTGTCACAACTCAGTGGCTTAAACAACAGACACTCTCTTACAGTTTTGAGGCCAGAAGTCCAAGGTCAGTTTCCCATGGGGCTGAAGTCACGGTGTTGACAGGGCCATGCTTCCTCTAGAAACTCTGGACAGAATGCTTCTCCTTGCCTTGTCCAGCCTCAAGAGCTGCTTTCCTTGCTTGCCTTGGCTCCTGGCCCCTTCCTCCTTCTCCAAAGCCAGCAGGGTGCATCTTCCGATCTGCTCCTTCTTTGCATTGACTTCTCTGTAGCCAGCTCTTGCTCCCCTCCCTCTCGTGAGGACACCGGTGATGGCATCTAGGGCCCACCTGGAAAATCCAGGGTCATCTCCCCATCTCGAGGTCTTTAGCTGCCTCAGACCCATAGAGACCTTTTCTCCATTTAAAGTAGCTGCCGCCTGGGGCGCCCGGGTGGCTCAGTCAGTTGAGCGTCCAACTCTTGATTTCAGCTCAGGTCGTGATCTCAGAGTCATGAGATCGAGCCCCATGTTGGGCTCCACACTCAGTGTGGTGTCTGCTTGAGATTCTCTCTCCCTCTTCCTCTGCCCCTCCTACCTCTTGAGCTGCCGAGCCAGCCAGGAGCCTGACGTGGGGCTTGATCCCAGGACCTGGAGATCATGACCTGAGCTGAAGGCAGACGCCTAACTACCCGAGCCACCCAGGCACCCTAAAAATCTTTTTAAAAAATGAATAAAGTACCCGCCAGCTGAGGAAGAAGGGCAAAACTTGGAGAAAGCGAGGGCCTTAATTTGGGGTCTCAGAATTGCAATTCTGGGAGCACATTTTCCAGAGTAACCAAAAGTGTCCCGCTCAGGTAGGGAAAGCAAGGGGGGTTATGAGAAAGTAGAGGAATTTAGATAAGGAAGAAAAGAAACCTGTGAATTCAGTGCTAACCAGCTGAGCCACTTTGGATTACCAGCTAATCAATTCTTTTCTTGGTGCCACGAAACTTCCTGGTATGCATTCGCTAACTCTTCGCCCTCCGGCAAGTTCGCATCAGCAGCTCTGTGGTCCAATGCCAGTCGTTCTGTTGGATTTCATGAGCAACTGCTTGTACAACAATTACGGATTCTGACCCAGTTCAGAGCTCATTAGTTAGAGAGTGAAATGGAGTCTCTCGTGTGCAGAGATCGTATACAATTCTGCTCACATTCACAGGCGCCAGGGATTAGAGCCTGGCTACTTGGGGGGGCCCTTCTTCAGCCCATCACAGAAGTGGATCGTTCCCCGCTGAGCCTGCGGCTAAGAGTGCAGGTGCCTGGCCCGCGCTGGCCCGGCTGCATGACACACCCCCAGGGAGCCTGAGGCACCTGCCATGGAGCGTGGGAATCCCTGATCCCAAGAAACTGAGATAGGACATTTCGGGGACAAAACTTGGGATTATTTGCTATGTAAGGATAGATTACCAACAGGCCACGTCACTGCGCATGGCAAGAGGGGCATCGTAGGGTCTCACGGGATAGAAACAAGACGGGAAATCCAAATTTGTTTATCCCGCTTGTTGATACCTTTTCCTGACTACCCTTCGGTCTCATCGCTGTACCGTTGATTGAAGGGAACACACCTTCCTCCCCACTGCCACCCCACGAGAGCCCCAGCCGCCCCTGAGCAGTATCAGGGTTGCGGAAACACGGGGGCGTGGCTCCGTGCCCGGGTGGCCCCCCTTCGGCGAGGGCAGCAGATCTCACCGGCAAGGGGCAGAGGAGGAGGGAAGGTCCCACAGGGTAAGGGAAGCTGTGAGAGACCCGAGGTACTCACACAGAGGCCACCTGCCCAGGAAACCAACCTGTTCTCTGCAGTAACCAGCACGGGGAGCCAGCACACTTAAGTCAGACGGTAGGAAGCCCGACTGCTCTCTACCAACAATCCAGAAAGTGAGACAATAATCTTCATAACCATTAGCCCCAAGTGACCAGGGTTTGCTTAACAACTAAGATTCCCTAATTTTTTGTCCCTATTCCTGATTTCAGACCAACCAGAGAAAGCCGAATATAGACCCCTAACCAGTCACGTGGGATGTCTGCTTCTAGTTATCCGCCCATGGCCTCCCCGGGCCACAGCCCCATCCAGACGCACCTGGGGACACCTGGAGCCTCCCTGTTTCCCACTTGAAGCCTTGCCACTCCTCTCCCTGCCTGGGAGGCCCTGCCAAGACCTCGGTGATGGCAGCTGACCTGCTTGCAACGATCTGACTGCATAGCTTTGCTCGTTCCCATTTGGGGGGTCTTCCTTCTGCCCTTGTTAGGAATGAACCCCAGCCCCACAGTAGGCCTGGAGGAGGAAACCGTCGTGCGCCTGTGTGTGTGCCTGTGTGTGCATGTGTGTGAATGAGTGAGTGACCTGGGCATAAGGAAGAGTGGGGAACACGTCTATTTCTTTACTCCCGTGTTTTGTTCAAGGAGTGTTCCCGGTGGATGTAGGGACGGGTGTGGCAACATCCAAATCTTGTCTCCCTTTCCTTCTGTCTGCTCCTTTCCCAGCCTGCCTTGCAGTTAGGCATGGCTCGAGGCCTGAGACCTACCCTCGAACGTGGGAGGAAGGGAGCTACACCGTTGCCGAGCTGGCTCCCAGAAAACCTCCCTGCAAATCCCCTACACCCTCTCTCCTCACCTGCAGAGGGTCTGGGGGGTTGCTGCAAGGCCCCGGTGATGGTGGGGCCCCAGGGACCGTGTGGCTCCCCAGGGACCATGTGGCTCAGCTCCCTGCCAGTCGGCCGTGGCCGTGGGTGCCGTGAGTGGGGAGCAGCCTCGGGTTGTGTTCGGCTGTGGAGATGTAGGGGTGCCGAGGCAGCCATCCACTTACTCTGGTGGGTACGCGGCTCACGCTCAGCCCCACGCTGCACCTGCTGGGACATCAGGTGCAGGGCGCCCCGCTGCGGACCCCCTGAAGCTACATGCCAGTGCTACGCCCCAGAGCCTGGAAACGTGGCCTCATTTGCAAGTGGCATCTCTGCAGACGTAGTTACGTCACAGACCCCAAGATGAGGTCATCCTGGCCCAAACCGACGACTGGTGTCTACAAAAGAGAAAGGAGGGCAACGTGGGCCTGAGACACACAGAGAAGGCCGTGGAAGACCGGGCAGAGATGGGGCGGACGCAGCCACCAGGACCCCATGCCCAGGTCGGCTGCAGCCACTGACGGCTGGGGGAGCGGCCTGGACACCTTCTCCCTCCGCTCCAGAAGGCTCCAACCCTGCCCCTGCCTTGGCTCCAGACCTCTAGTCTGCAGAGGAAGAGAACAGACTTCTATGTGAAGCCGTCCCACGTGTGGTACTTTGTGCGGCAGCCCCAGGATGCAGGGACTTCAGGCCCGAGCGCATTCTCTGGGTGCTGGCACCCGGCCTGGGGGTCGGTCCCCAGGTGGCAGATGAGCAGCTTTGGCCGAGGCTGTGTGTGTATGTGTGTGTGTGCACGCATGCACATATGTGTGAAATGGGGAAGCTTTGAATATGCAATTAATGGAACAAATATTAAATATCAGACTATTTTCCCCAGACTTTATTTTCACAACAGCAATTATAATTTAAAGATTAAGAAGACAACAGACACGGGAACAGGGCCCACGGGTCTTCTCAGCACTGCTACTCTTTGCGTGTGACCCAGCTCATCAAACGAGGGGAAAGTCCAAATTACAAAAGAAAAGAAAAGTAAAGGACACCAAAAGTAAGACCACTATTTTCTCTTTCATATGCTCTTTTCATATCTGTTAGCTTCAATATCGTGAGGGCTCTTTAAAACCAGGGACACCCTGCCCTTGTCATTTCTGTTCAAGAAGGGCTCAGAAGACGAATCCAGAAAGATGACCCGAAAGTCACCCAAATTACAAAGGAAGAAGTACAATTATCTCTATTCACAGACTGTGGGGCTTTATATGTGGAAAACCACAAATATTCAGCAAAAAAACCCAAAAAATGAAAAACGAAAACCTGTTGGGAGGGAAGACTAATGAACAAATTCAAGAGGACCAAGACACAAAGTCAGCGCCGCATTTCTCTACCTTAACAACGAACAACCTGAAAAAGAAATGAAGAAAAACAGCCCCACTTACAACAGCATCAAAAAGAATAAACTACTTAGGGATTAACTTGATCCAGGAAATGAAAGACGTGCACACCGAAAGCGATAGAACATTGCTCAAAGACATTAAAGAAGACATAAATAAACGGGAAGACATCCAGTGTTCATGGATTGCAAGATTTAATATTGTTAAGATGCAAATACTATCCAAAGTGACCTCCGGAGTCAATGCCACCCCTGTCCAAATCCCAGTGACGTTTTTTTGTAGAGAGACAAAAACCCACCCAACGATTCACGAGGACTCTCCAGGTACCCTGAAATAGGCAAAATAACCCTGAAAAAGAAGAACGAAGCTAAGAACTCACACTTCCTGATTTCAGAACTTACTACAGCTCCCGTTAGCAAAACGGTGTGGTCCTGGCGCAAAGACAGATGCAGACCAATGGACTAGAACAGGAGCCAGAGATAAATGCTTGCCTACATGACCAGATGATCTCTACTGCAAAAAAATATTTTTCCTTATTAAACTCCTCTTAAGACTTAACATAGCAACGGGAGCTCATCGCAGCCAGGGAAACGGTGCACGTTAAAGTGGGTATCGCTCAGGCTTGTTCCCCTGGGGTCTGGAAACACGGCTACAGTCAACAGTGGGAAGCAGGTGGCCTGGCTGAATTGCTCGGAGAGTGACCAGCCAAGGGACACCATCTCAAACCACCGAAGTGTGCATTTAAGCCACAGCGCCATAGTCGTCCCCATTCGTGTGTTCAGTGAGCTCTCATTTATTAAGGGGCTAGTAGGTAGCAGGTGCCATTCAAGATTCTGGAAATACAAAAGGTCAATATGATCCTGACCTCCCCGCTCTGGGGTCTACAGTCTAACCAAGAAAGAGAGCAGTATTTGAGAATGCTGTGACTGGGGGTTGTGGGGCTCGGGGACTGGAGAGCCACCTCTCTGGGGAGATCAGGGAAGGCTTCCTGGTGGAGGTACCAGCCCCGGGTGTGTGTGGACCTCAGATACAAGCTCTGGTGCTGAGTGCAAGGGCAGTACAGCGAAAGTGGACACAGGCGGCGACAGAAAAGCCTCGTTCCAAATGAGAAGCCCCTTCCTGCATCCCCTTAGAGTGAATGCACGGAAGAAAAAACCCCAAAGCATTGTTGCCCCTCCGCGGATGTGCCCCCTTTAATTGCAGAAGTTATAGAGAGCTTGCCGAGCCTGAGTCAGCCGGTAAATCTTCTCCTTAAGGAATCGCCTCTTGGTGGAGGTATCGCTCTGTTCTTGAAGCAGCCAGCAGTAGTGCTCTCTGTCCTGTAATATCTGCATCATGGCTTTCTGCAAGCAACTGCCGTTCTCTTGGAGTATGAAATACTGAATTATGAATGGGATCTGGTTGGCGAGACGCTTGCTGGTTTCCTGGAAGAGGGGTTAAGAAGGGTCAGCTGGAGGGGTCTTGGCCTGTGGTTGCAGCAAAGCCTGGGAATTCTTGGATCCATGGGTAATGGCCTGGATAGGCCTTGGTGGTCCCGTCCACCCCACTGCAGTGGTCAGCATTAAGCCACGGGAAAGTTCTATTGGACTGCCCGAGTTCCACCACTAGGCAGGTATTCCCTCGGGCACTAAGAACCCCCTTGGCAGGCTAGCAAACCCATAGCGGACTTCAGGACATCCCAGCCTTCCTAGGAGCTCTGTCCCTCTCTTCCTGCACCCCCAACCCCCACTCCGCCTCCCCAGAGAGACCTCCGGGCCCTGTGATCCCCTGGCCCCTTCTGGGAACAGATTGGGACCTGCTTTAGTGCCACCTCATTCCCTGTCTGCACAGGTAAGAACAGGTTTGCCTGGCGACGGGATCTCACATTTGGGTAGCTACTTTCTCTTCTGATTCAGGAGGGGCACCTGGATGGCTCAGTTGGTTAAGTGTCTGACTATTGATTTCAGCTCAGGTCATGCTCTCAGGGCTGTGAGATCGAGCCCTGCATCAAGCTCCCTGCTCAGCGGGGACTCTGCTTCTCTCTCTCTTTCTCTGTCTCCCCCCTCCCTCTGTTCCTCCCTCTGCTCTTGCTCTCTCTCTCTCTCTAAAATAAATAAATCTTTAGAAGGAAGGAAGGAAGGAAAGAAAGAAGGAAAGAAAGAAAGAAAAAGAAGAAAAGGCTTCAGGAGTTGGGCTTCTTTGCAAGTTAAAAGCTATCTTCCTTTCTATGCACCTCACATTTCTGTCCGTGGACAGAGATTTGGAAACTCTGGAGGCAATCGGGTCACAGAATCTAGGAAAAGGAATTTTCATTCCTATTTTGTGGAGCTGGTGAGTTTGAAGCACTTCCAGACCTGAGTGCCTTCTGAACTCAAGGAAAACTAAATGCTCACTAGTAAAGTCAGTGCTTGTTGTATTTTGCTGTAATCTGATAACAGCAATTTTGTAATGCATGCGTAGCATAAAATACAAAGAACTTAGCGGTTTTGAGTACATGCTTTGTCACATTAAAAACCTGATCCCCAAATTCCCAAATTAATTATAAGTTCCTAGACAGGGTTACTGTAAAACTATAAATGAGACAATATGTGAGCATTTATCACTGCACAAGGGGCTTCACACCCGGTAGTGGCCCCTCCCTCCGTCGCCCAGCAGCAGAACGCCCGGGGTCTCTAGGGCAAACACCCTGCCACCAGCCTACGTGCTCACCCAGAAATAGGCATTCAGGTGCGTCCCAATCTCAGTGATGGACGACATCGAAGACTGATCTTTGGAGAAAGACAGTTTTAACTCAGGATCCTGCAAGGACTTCCCCACGGGGTTAAAGAACTCTTTCCGGACTTGGTTCAGAACCTCGCTGTAAATCTCGTCTTGACAATAAACGAGCTGCTCCATTCGGAACTGAAGTCGGATCAGATTTTCTGCTGTTTCTGCTTGTTTCGTTTTTATGCCTTCAATCTTGTTCTGGTTGGATAAGAAAGGGAAAGCACGTGACTTCTTGGCTCCCCTTGTGTTAAAATCGTGGGCAGTACTATTATGTTGAGATGGTATTAAATATAATTTCAGGTCCAAGAAGGCCTGCGATTTTGCATGGAGGCTCTGAGGAGCCTCCCTGCACCCCCGCTGCTATCCTCATCCATCCTGTCTCTCTAGCCCTGCAGGGTCCCACCCACTCCTCCGCCACGGGTCCTCCTCTTTGCCTCGACCTCCCTTCGCTCCCACGTCACCATCTGCCTGCGTCCTCAACGGTGGTCTAGTCTATACTTCCACATCCATCCCTCTGGTCTCTCTAATTGGCTTGAATCCATGAAAGAACACAGTGGGAAAACAGCTTCACATCTGTGTTTCCTAGAAATCCCGTGGCTCCTGCATCGCCCCAGCAGTCAGAGGCATTCTGGGAAGGGAAGGGATGACGTGGTGGAGAAGAGCCCCTTCTGGGGGTCAGGAGCATTGGGGGGGATCAGGGGGCCCCCCGCTGAGGCCTGGGAAGGACGGGCTGCTGGCCTGGAGAAATGGTGGTCCAGGACCAGGTCTGCCCCCATCCCCTGGGGAGGGACCCGAGGCCTCAGATGCAGTCCCTGGGAGAGGTGGAGAGGTCAGAAGTCGGATGGAGTTTATGACAACTGGCCAAAGATGTAAACGGAGACATCCAGTTGTGATGGGAAAATGGCAGAAATTCTCTTTCCCGCTCACCTGAGTTGTGGAACGAGGTTCAGACCCACCGGCCCAGGCCTGGGCAGAGCGGGTATTTACCGAGAGCCCGGGGATGGTGGAAGGGGCTGAAATACCCCTGCTTCTCATCACTGAGAGGGGAGTCAGAGCTGTTTCAGTGGAAACACACAGCTGCGGCAGTATTTTGAAGTCCAACTTAGAAAGATTTTGGAGTAGGACTAGTGGACAATTGTGTCCTTTGTAGTAGAAAGAGATTCAAAGAAGCGGTCAGTCACCAGGTACGCTGAGAGCATCACCACCGAGCCTACAGCCTGCCGCGCCTGCAGACACGGTGACTCCGCCGAGCGCTTTGTTCCCGCTCTCCCAGGGAGTGCAGACTAGCAGCCGCCAGCCCAGCCAGCCCGCAGTTAGAACCCTGGCCTTGAATTTCCAAAGGACAGTAAATATCCGACTTCTTTCAAAGGGTAGACCCAGACAAAAGAGCCAGTAGTACAGGTGACTAGCATGAGGACTGCGGGTGCTTACCTGGGCTGTTTGATTAAGGTTGGAAAATTCACTAAAGTGTTTCTTGGCTGTGTCGGCGAACGTTTCCCAGACAATTTCTGACGGAAGGAAGAACAAAGCATCGATAAATTGCAAGCAGGAATAAGATGAGTTAGAGACACAGGGAAGATAAATCCTGTTACATGGACCCCATTCCAACATTGCGCTCCCCAGCTCTACAGACCAAGAGAGAAGGAGGGGACAGTATATTGTCCCACGGAGACACAAAATCCACCCCCCCACCACCACCCCCTGCCCAGGTCCTGTCAATTTCCTGCCCTTTCACGGAGTATGTGTTCTCTCCAGGACTAGCCCGTGACTGTCCTCACAGGCTGCGTGGAGGGGGAGGGATAACCAGACAATGCTCCCGGGTGCTCTTGTCTTCCCCCAAAAATGGTCAAAGAGGAGCTTCCTGCTTGGTTTGACAAGTGCATCCTGATCCCTCCCTCTGAGCCGTAGGGGAGACACCGGCCGCGCTGAGCACGTGAAAGGCACACACGAGAGCTCCTCACCAACAGCCTTCAGGAGCACGGCGAGTGCGGGGTCTACCAGCTGTTCCAGGTACTGGTGCACGATGGTCTCGAACGTCTTGTAGTTGACAAATCCAAGCAGCTCTTTGCCACGATACTGCTTTTCATATATTGAGACTTCTTTGTGAATAATATTTTTAACTGCAGTATAAAACAGACCACCATGGCGAACTCTAGTAATTCCACAGACATTTTAAAAATAGAAACATTTTTTATTGAAGTCTTGCTTACCCACACTGTACCCTAAGGCAGTATTTCTAAAGGGAGTTCTTGTCATGAGGAAAAAAAATTATGGTCTGATCATGCCAGTTGAAGGAAAACTGACTTTTAAGAAACAGAATTGTTATTCTGTGAAAGCGTGTTTCCATTGAGAGAGTCATCACCCTGAGAGACAAATTTAGTGTTTGTAACTGGTACAAAGTACCGGATTAGTTCCGCAAAAACAGAAACTTAAATTTATTATTCTAGCACTTGCAGATCTCCCAAGAACACGTCCAGACTACAGTTGGAAGAATCCTACTATGGACGCGAACAGTGCTGTTTTTATCAAGCGCCAAAACAAAGATACAAACACACACACACACACACACACACACACACACACACACACCCTCCAGGCATCTGGGCTCTGGCAGAAGGGAAGTTGGAATTTCCCCAGGCAAAGCAAAGAGATTCTTATCCAACCACTGACCTCTGCGGTCTTGCACTAGGGGTGAAGAGAAGATGGCAAATGAGGTAAGTAGAATGGTCTAGTCTCAAAACAAAGAAGCAAGAAGAAAGTTGGAGGTGGTGGAATTGTCTTTTGGTGAGGGCAGTGCTCCCATCGATGGCTGGGAAGTGGTTATCGACCGCTAAGGGGCCCCATGGTGTCTTGTGGGGACATGTTCGGCTGTTTGCACACTTCTGAGCCAGACGTAGCCCGTGGTCTTGGTACATATGACCCCGTGTTTAAGGGGAGCCTTGTCCCAGGACTTACCTTTTTGGGTATTGGCTGTGAGTACGAGCACCCATTTTTCAAACTCCTGCCTGATTTTGTTATATAGGCGCGTCTCTTTCTCCTTTACGGCTTCTTCTCCTTCTATTAACTTTCCAATGTCCTGATTAAACACCTTGATTTTCTGAAAATAAGATAAAGTCGTCAATCTGTGCTGTGATCACTTAAGTAAAGAGCCGGGACCTGCCTGGGGCAGCAACGTGTGGTGTGGAGTGAGGGGGTGCTGCAAGAAACCCGGGCAGCCACCCAACCTCCCCATCTCCCAGGCGAGACAAATGGCAGGCAGCTCCCCGCAAAACAGGGCTCCGGGCACGCCACAGGCAGGGACGCTTGGGGGGCTATCTGAAGAGCTGCTGGGACATCACGGAGGGTGTGGCCATCTGCCGGGATCTGGTGACACAGAAACCGGTTTCTGTGCCTGAGTGTCACGTGGAGTCCCCGGTCATCCTCACCTCGATCAGGAAGAACATTCTATCAGCTTCGTTGCTGGGGATGTCCTCTCCGCACTGGCGCAGCTCCTCCATCGCCCTCTGGTGGCTCTCCCTTATCTGCTTTTCTAACAACGGGAGTGATTTCTGCACAAAGTAACAGCCAACAATGAAACTCTGCAGCTTGATGACGTTGGCCGACAGGTGTCTTAGCTACATGGGCAGAATCCCACATGAAAGCTTTCAAGGGGATCCAGAGCTTCTGTTATTGTGTGGGCTTGTTAACACGGACACCTGTTAAAGAGCCCGAGGATCGTTTTGCCAGCGATGGCTGTGCTTACGGCCTGAATGATCCAGTGTAGAAATTTGCCGTTTTGTTATGTCATTGGAGTGGGGAGGAATCCAGAGGTGGCCAGGTTTGGGGTTGGCTAGGTGCTCTGTATTTAGAGAACGAGTAACGGCACCTGGGTGGCCAACACTTGGTTTTGGCTTGAGTTGTGATCTCAGGGCTGTGAGATCGAGCCCCAGGTCCCGCTCTGCGCTCGGAGGGGAATCTACTTGGAATTCTCTCTCTCCGTCTCCCTCTGCCCCTCCCCCCTGCATGCTCTCTCTCTAGCTCTCTCTAAAATAAATAAAAATCTCTTTAAAAATTTTTAGAGAACAAGTACACTTGCATATAATGGAAGCTTTCTTTAGTAAAATGTTGTGTTGGTGATCATTTGGGTGTTAGAAACTGATAAACGGTGCTAGGGTAGAGGATATGTCTTGAATATCGGTGTCGGGCTGGGTATAGTCCTGACCGATCAACGGTGCCGGTGCTAAGGGAGAGGGGAAGGAAGGACACAGAGAGGCACCGTAAGGGCTGTCTTTGGGCCAAGCACCGTTTTACACCCTCCACATCTCAGCTAAGCCCCCACTACAGTACAAAGCATGTGGCTTTATTGACTCTTTGATTTACAAGAGAGGAACCTAAGGCTCAGAGAGGCAAACTGCCTGATACCGTCACCAAGCGAGGAAGTGGCGGCGTCCCAGCGCACATCCCGCTCCCTGCCTCCCCACCGTGCACAGGCGACAGAGAAGCCTGAGGGGCCAGCGGCCCCAGTGTCTACTTGGTGAATGAGGTCACTGCAGCCAGCTGGGGGGCAGGAGGAGTACGTGGGGCATTAGAGGCACTTTGTGGAACAGCATTCCAAAGCCAGTGAGATGCCGATGAAGGTGATGGCACCAGAAGTAATAGAGTCTTACAGGTGCTTTTTTTGTTTTGTTTTGTTTCAGGCGGTTTGACTCTATAGTCAGAAATGTATTCAATTTTTTCCTGATGTTTCAAATTATCATGATAATTGTTATGAATTTTAAAAATTAACTTAAAATATTACAAATGTAAAATTAATCATCAAAAATAGTTATCAAAATGCAATGTCTTTTCGCAAAAACAAAGTTTTTGTCAATGAGACGGGGGTATGTCTTTTGAAACCCTCTTTGGCAAATGAAGGGGTTTCCCCTGGAATCAGGGCTCCTCGAAGTATGTTCTCTGGATCACCTGGGAAGTTAGAAGTGCAAATTCATTGCCTCACTCCCTCTAGATTTACCGACTCAGAAACTTGGATTGGGACTCAGGAATCTGAATTTAAACAAGCTTTCCAGGTGACTCTTGTGAGCAGTTTGAGAGCCGCTGGTCCCTTTCAACCAAATGTTCTCGGAGTATGTGTTTCCTGGCTCAGAGGAATTCATTGCTTTTGTCTGACAGGCTGGTAAAATAATTGTTTCATTTTCAAGGTCGACAAAGTGTTAACCTCTTGCAAATGATGCATTTGCTAAGTCTGCGTTCCTTCCTTTTACCCTTCTAAACTGGCTTCTAGTGTTCCCCCTTCCCTTGTTGCTTCCCCCGAATTGATGGACGCGGCAATTTGCTTCAACATTGCGCAGTTGTTGCTTCCAGGTCTTGGAAGCTCTGCTGGGGACCTCTGACCAGGAGCGATTTGGTTTTCAGAATGTGCTTGTCTGTTGGCTGGTGTGGGCAGCTCGGTGGGTGTCTCAGCCTCTCACGATGGAGGGACTTGGGTAGGCTGTAATTTTTACAACTCACAACCCAACCCGTTCACTCACATTGATGTGCAAGATGAGCTCATTGGTCAGTCTTTCTGCCAGACAGGGCACCGTGGCCTTTCCTTCCTCCAGGAGAGCTCTGAGACGAGACAGAACACACGGGCATTCAGGAAGGACCCTGGTATTAATTCGGTCAAGGAAACCTGGCTGAAATGGAGGCGGGAGGCCAGAAGGGGGAGCTCCCACGCCATACCATGGTCCAGGAAGTGTCTGTTCCAGACCCAGCAGAGGACTCCTCACCAGGAGAGAATCATCAACTACCCGCCCCTGCAGGAAAGGATGTGCACTGTCTCTCCCACAAGCAATCGACCACCCCTGCAACCTAGCCGAGGAAAAACCGTCAGCACCCTGAACGCTTGCCTTTCTCCAAAGGACTGGGTTCAAAACAACCCAATTTCCTCCTTCTTCTCCATAAAATAAAAAAGAACTCAATGTTTTATTTCTAAGGTCAATAACCTATGTGATCATTTTTCCTATTCTGAGCTTTGTAAGTGTCAGCTCCCTAGGGTGACATAGGCCATCAGAAAGCCAAGTAGTGCATTAGAAAGACAGCTGTTAATTATGGGGTGAGCCCAAACCCAAGTAAGTGGGGTGCTAGAAAGGTTACATCTATTTTCTCTTTTTATCGTCTCAATAACCTCACGTGGTAAGTCATCTTTTTACCTACAGGAAAAGAAAACAAACTTAACTTCATAGAGGATAAGCAACTTGCCCAAACTAGTATTTTCTTTCTTGTAACAAATAATTATTTTCAAATAGCCAAATCAGTCTTGATAAAGAAGAAAAACCTGGAGGCATTATAGTTCCTGATTTCAAGCATATATTACAAAGCTACCATAATTAAAACAATATGGGCTCGCATAAACACAGACATATAGACCAATGGAACAGAACAGTAAGCCCAGAAATAAACCCATGCACGTGCAGTTAGCTGGTCTTTGACGGAGGGTCAAGAATATACGATGGGGAAAGAATCGTCTCTCACCGAATCATGATGGGAAAACCAGACAACCACGTGCAAAATAACACAACTGGACCCTCTTACACTATTACACGAAAGTCTGACTAAAGGCTTGAGTGTAAAAGGTGCCTGGGGGGCTCAGTCAGTTGAGCATCAGACTCTTGATTTTGGCTCAGGTCATGATCTCGGGGTTGTGGGATCGAGCCCTGTGCTCAGCAGGGACAGTGCTTATCCCCTTCCCTCTGCTTCCCCCCTTTCTCGTGCTCTCTCTCAAATAAATAAATAAATAAATAAATAAATAAATAAATAAATAAATAAGTTAAATCTTGGCGGGGGGGGGAACTCCTAGAAGAAAACATTAGGAAAAATCTCATGATATTGGTCTTGGAAAGGATTTCGTGGATATGACACCAAAAGCACAGACAACCAAAGCAAAAACGGATAAATAGGATTCCATCAACTAAAAAGCTTCTCCAGAGCAATGCAGACAACCAGCAAAGGGAAAAGCAACCTGTGGAGTGGGAAAAGATACGTGTGAACTGAATCGCTGATAACGGGCCAATTTCCAAAACATACAAAGAACATAATTCAACAATGACATTTCATTGTAGAAACCCCCAATGAAACCCCCAAAACCCAATTCAAAATGGGCCCAATATTTGAATAGAGATTTCTTCCGAGAAGACACACGAAGGGCCTGCAGGTACATGAGAAAATGCTCAACGCCACCAGTCATCAGGGGACTGCGCGTCAGAAGTACGATGAGACACCACCTCACATCCGTCAGGATGAACGGCATCCAAAATCCCCACAAGTGTCAGCAGAGAGGCGGGAAAACATGAGCCCTCGTGCGCTGTCGGTGGGAATGCAGAATGGCGCAACCTCTACGGAAAGCAGCGCAGAAGTTCCTGAAAAAATTAAAATACGGAACCGCCCTATGATCCAGCAATCCCACTCCTGGGCATTTATCCAGAAGAACTGAAGGCAAGGTCACAAAGAGATATTAGCCCTCCCATGTGTATTGTGACGCCATTCACAGACATGGAAACAACCTAAGTGTCCACGGTGGATGGATGGGTAAAGAAAAGTCACACAAAGGTACAGGACTCGGCTCTTTAAAAGGCCATTCTGACACCGGCTACGCTATGGAAGAATCTTGAGGACATTACGTGGAGTGAAAGAAGCCAGTCCCAGAAGGACAAACACTGTCTGATGACACTTACATGATCTGTCTACACTGGCCAAACTCATAGAACCAGAGAGTGGAGTGGTGGTTGCCAGGGGTCGGGGGACAGGAAACAGGGACTTGCTGATCAACAGAGGCAACATTTCAGTTATGCGAGATGAGTAAATTCTAGAGGTGGCTGGTCCACCCTGTGCCTGTAGTTAACAGGATCGTATTGTGCGTTAAAAATCCGTTGAGAGGGTTGATCTCGTGTGAAGTGTTCTTACCCCAATAAAATTAAAAATTAAAAAACAAACTGCATGGTACTTACTAAGTGGCAGGCACGGTTCTAAGGGTTTTACAAAGACTAACGTATGAATCCGTGAACAACCGATTTTAAAGGCACAGAGAGGCTCAGTAGTTGGCCCAGGGCCACACACCGGGCTGCAGTGTTCGTTATTTACACGGATTCAGGAAGGAGCCCACAAGACCATTTTTCCAGTGCTGCTCTGAGTGTTTCTCATGCAACGGGTGAGTCCCTGCACACGGGCACTCAAGGATTTCCACGCGGAAGCAGGACGACAAAGCACGTCAATGCACTTTCTCATCCAAGACTTCGCTTCCCCAAGGCCCTTGAGTGGTACTGTTCACAGCATGGTCCCTGTGCCGGTAACATTGGCCTCTACCGGGAACGTGATAGAAACACAAACACCTGGGCCCCGGCCCAGACCCGGGGTGAACACGGACGTGGTCTACGTTGATCGCTATCACTTGGCCGCCATCTTGGCCAGTTCCGGAAGGCAGGGGAGTAGTCCTGGGACGGTCCTCAAGAATCTCACCTGAAATGTGGATGTGTCTGGAAGAACGTCGTTTCTTTCATGGTCGCCTCGGCCAGGGTCAGCTTGTTGGTGACCTCCTCCTGGCCCCGGCACCTCACGATCATGTAACCCTTCTGGAGACGGTACGTGAGGTTCTGTGCCACTCGCATGACCACGGGTTCGGTGCCCTTGTCCACGAGATCTGGTTTGGTCAGGACTCCTGGGAGAGGAGTAGCCAAAGACAGTGGAAAAAGTCAGTTTTCCTCCTCACATACGCTTGAATGCTGTTAGGCTCTGGGATCCGTCTTGGATCCCAGGAGGACCCGTGAGGCCTTCCGGAGCTCGGGTGGTGCAGGGCCCGAAACCCCATTCACGCATTGCATCGCCACCCCTCTTATCTACATCTTTATTTGCTCTCCCGCTTGCTCAATTCAGTCATTTCCTTGTGTAATTTACTGAACAAACGTGTCCGGGCCCTGCTGGGTTCCAGACACCAGGGCCGCGCGCATCGTCAGAACAGACGGGCTCCACTGTGCTCCCTGCAATGGCCTGTTCCCTGCTGGACGGAGGGTCTGGGTCCCCCTCTAGTGTTTCCTGTCACAGACTCACTCTGCCTTCTTCTTGCGGGTGGGAGTCTCCTTGGACAGCGTCCTCCCTGCCTCCCTCTCTCCCTGCTGCCCCCACCACCCCCACTTAGATTGGCTGGAACACTTTGAATTCTGAGTATTGATTTCTACTCATGTTCTTAGGGTGTCAAATAGCCACTGCATTTTTTTGTCTGTTTAGGGCGGAAACCCGATGTCAACTTCTCTCTTTGTCCTTGGTTTTAATTTGTGGTTAAGTCTGGCCATTTGGCTTATCATTTCCTGAAACTTTCCTGGTACCTAAGCAGATGAATTTCTTTCTGTTTTGACCTTCCTATTATCAAAGGCGGTCATCAAGAACGTACCATAATTTATACTCGCTAAAAGGCTTGCGTGCGCACAGACCTTCATGTCACTAAGGGAGCCGACAGGTCTCTGAACCCATGCCCAGCACATTCCACCAGTAAAAGAGAGGACCCTCCCTGGGGAGGGGCTGCAGCAGCCACGAAGGCCCCTCCCTGGAGCCCGTGGTCATTCAGGAAAGCCTAGATCACTGTAGTCCGAGAGAAAGTAGGAAGATAAGAAGGAGTGTGGTTTGCCATGAGAACTCTCCCTCGCTGGGCAGAGAGGGCCGTCTCATCCAGGGCCTCAGTGTGAAGCCAGGAGCTCAAGTAGGAAATTCTCATGACTCCAGCGACAGCCCCAGCACACGAGCAACTACTGGGCCACCGAGAAGGGCACAGTCAACAGTGTTTCTTCTTTTTAACTTAACTCCTTCCTGAGCACATTACGTATTCATGTTGAATGTAAACATGCTTATTAAGTCCACTGCTGTAGGTGCTGAGAAAGTGGCCGTGAACGAGACTGCCAAGTCCCTGATTTTGTGACTAGCCCCTCACCTTCTAGTGGGTGGAAGCCAGATAAATTAGTCTAGAGTTGTACAAGCAATAAAGAAAAAGTATCTGATATTGAGGCGTGCGAGGCAGAGAGTGAAAATCCAGTCATGTGCAGGCAGGGGTGGGTGGTCCGCTGTGGGCTTGGGGGGACAAAGAAGGCCTCTGGGAGGGTAGCGTTTGGCCGAGATCCAAATGAGAGGAAGGAGCCAGGCCTGCGAGGATGGAGGAAGAGCATTCCAGGCCCTGGGGTGACAGCTACACAGGAGAGTAGTGGGCAAGGCAGAAGCGATGGGAGCCAGGCTCAGACAGGCATAGGGAACCAGGTCACAGAAGGCTTTGTTGTCCAGGAAAGGGATCTAGGATTTGTGTCGTGAGGTAGGAACGTTAGGTTAGAAGCAGAGGAGAGGCCTGACTTTATTTACCTGCTTAAAGCCAGTGGGGAGTGTGCCACAGTGGGCAAGGTCAGTGCCCGGAGACCCAGTCTCCAGAATGACGTTGGAATCATCCAGGCAAGAGATGGTGGCGGTTTGGTCTGGCGGTGCGCGTGGAGATGGAGGGTAGTGGACGGACTTGGTAGAGGTCTGGAGACAGAGTCACCAGGACTCCAGATGAGTTAGACAGGGAAGCAGGGAAGGAGGAGTCACGTGTGACTCTTAGATGTGGCTCTAGAACTGGACAGGCAGGTGCGGTGCTGTGAGGGAGGTGGAGAAGCCATGGGAAAGAGAAGAGTCGAGATGCAGCAGGGTATCTGGAGCTGTGTTTGGGTCACATTACACTGGAGACGTTCATTAGACATCCAAGTGGAGATGTCGAGTCTAGGGAAAGGTTAGGGTTACAAACTGAGATCTGGGAGTTGCCAGCACGCAGAGACTCAAAGCCACAGACGGCTAAGCTCACCTAAAGAACACACGTGGATAGAAGGGAGATCTCAGAACCAAGTTTTGGGTTTCCAACATTTAGAGGTCAGAGAATGGAAGAAACACCCAGACAAGACTAAGCATGTGACCTCCAGTGGCCAGTGAAGGAGACGGAGTGCGGATGGCAACCCTGAAGCCAGCAGGCTGTGTTACCGCAAAGGAAGGAGAGATTTCCAGAAGGAGGGAGTGGTCCACCGTCGGACTGTGTCTGAGGTGGAGAAAGATGGGGACAGAGAAGTGACTGGATGTGTGTCAGCACGGAGGGCATTGGCGACCTTAACAGATGCCATCTCTGTGCCATGGTGGTGACAGGAGTCCCTCTGGGGCTGGCTGAGTAGACACTGTGTGTCTAGCAGTGGGCGGATGAGGGGACCGGCCTCGAGGACAGCCTGAAAATACAGTGGCCCCCAGTTCTTTCTGAAACTTGGTATTATGGAAACCACTACTCTATTAGTCATTAACCTTGTTCTAGTCTCACCCTTTGCAAGTACTGTATAGAAAGGCATTCAGTTCTCTTTTTTAAAAATTGTGGCAAAGTACACATAACTCATGTGTGCAAGAGAATAACTCAACCAGTGAAAACAGGGTGCTTCCTCTATCACTCCATCTTCGGTTATCCTGTTTTTAAAAATCGCGTATCTTTAAAAATTATGGCAAAATCTACATCACATAGAAGTCACCGTCTTGACCGTTTTAAAGTGGACAGCTCAGCGGTGTCCGGTCCTCATGGTTGTGAAACCCCAGGATTCACTTCATCTTACAGAACTGAAGCTCTGTTCTCATCCACTAACTCCCGGTCGCCCCTGTTCTATAAACATATTAGTATCCAGAGAGCTGACCCTATGGACAGATGATGTTACCTACGGCGGCCATCAGTGAGACATCCTTCCTGATCTAGGATCGAGAGAGGACAACGGGCACGGAGCTACAATGACCCGGGACCCAAACCCAGAGTGTTCTCTCTGGCTCGGTGTGTTTGTGATGCTTGCAGAAGTCGACAGCTAACAGGGCACAAGCATGATCTAACACAGAGTGAAACATTATGCTGGAGGTCTATGGCCCTCATATCCATTTCTATCCTTCCTGGAAAACCAGGCATTTATTTGGGAAGAAACGGGAGCCTGGGAGAATGCTCCCGGAGGCCTTATGAAGGTCCTCTCCATGTGCCAGCAGGTCCCAAGAACTTTACCTGTGGAATGGCACAACGGAAGCGCCAGTCGCTTTCTCCCTTCCAGACCGTTGTGGGAGAGCAGATAAGGCAGTTCTTGTCCCCCCCGCGCCCAGAATGGTTTGGGAACGCAAATGAGGGCCAAGAGGAAGGAGGACGGAGAACCTCCAGATTCTGGCCACACCCCTCACCCTGACCGTGAGCGGAGATGGCCATGCGCAGGGTGGCACTGCGCCCTGAGCCCACCGAGCTTCTGCGGGGAATAGCACGGGTCTCTAAGAGCGCTGCCTTCCGGGACCACCTAAATATAGAAGAAGTCTCCCCCTTCCTCCCAGTCCTCTGGAAGCTTGGTTCTGTCTTCTCACCTATGGTCCTGTCTCCTTCGGGGTCCACTTCCTGAGCCATGCTCAGCGCCTCCGTGGTGGCGATGTCCACGTTGCAGGGGACCACCACCAAGTTGATGGTCTGCTGCCTCTGAATGTACTTCTTGATGAGTGCCTTGATCTGACGCAAAAAAAATCTCATGAAGGAAGAGCAGGTCTCTGGTCAACCAACAGCACAGCTAGACAGGTGTGATTGTCAAAAGCCAGTTTCCAAGAGCGTGACCCAGTTCTCACTCTTCCGGGCGTTGACGTGGCCAATCCCCTTTCACGGGCATGCCTGCCCCATCTACCCTGACTAGGTTCTCTGCTGCTTTCCTGCTTCCCTTCAAACCCCACCACTGGGATTTCTTCTTTCCCGCGGACTCTCTGATTCCTGTAGCCAGACTAAACCTCTCCTTCTCCAAATCTCTCCTGAGATGCCTCCGAGAGTCCGCCTTTTCTTACAGTGTTTGCGTATGTGTCCTACTTGCCCTGCATAGCCACAAATAGGAAATTTGCATCACGTAAGCACAAGCTGGCACCATATAAACAGTTAAGTGCTGGGGTCAAATAAAAATGACAAATACAAACGGGCCCAGTTAGATCCTAGCCATGGGAACATTTCACTGAGTAAAGTTATAATCAACTTCTGCAACTGAGTTTATAGAATAAACTCGTGTTCTAGAATAACCTTAGAGAATAAATTCACGTTAAATGTGAATTGTCCTGAAGTTAAAAGTCGTCTTCTTGTCGGCCTTCATCCCCTCTGCTGCCCACGTGTAAGACCTGTTCTGCCGACGTCTGTACATGAACAGACCATCCAGGGTTCTCTGCCTCTGCACCGTGGACAGTTCAGGATGGACAGCTCTTTGCTGCGGGCGCCAGCCGGCTCATTACAGAAAATTTAGCTGCCTCTCTGGTCTCTACCCACCGGATGCAGGTAGCAACCCCTCTTTCCCAAGTTGTGAGAACCATAAATGTCCCAGACATTGCGGATGTCCCTGGGGGGAAAATAGGCTTGGGGTAGGAACCACTACGGGAAACACGCTTCTTTACCTTCTGTTCATGCAACAAACATTACGGGCACCCCCAGGTGCTAGGTCCATTCCAGGATCTAGGGATTCAGCCCTGAACACACAGGCGATGTCCCTCGGGGGTTTTCGTCCCAGGAGGGAACGCAGACGCTCAACAAGGATGGTAAATAGAAGTGGAAGGACCAGGTGCAGGGTATTGGGTATCAGGGAGGGAATCCCGGACAAGGTGGCATTTGGGAGAACTTGGGAGGAAGTATGGGAGTGTGGAAATCTGGGCAGAGAGAGGGATGGGAGAGAAGATGCAAGGCTGGCGTGCTCAGGGACTGTTGAGGATTCGGGTGTGGCTGGAGCAGGTGAGGAATGGAGCCCAGGGAGAGATGTGGCCCATGAGCTCGTGGGGCCAGAGCACATTAGACATTTAAAGCTTTCATGCTGATGGACGTGGAGCCACTGGAGAGCGCTGGGGAGTGACAGCCTCTGCCCTGTGCCCTAGGCACTGCTCCCCCAGTCTCCTCCCCAACCACTCGGGCGGGGGGAGGCACTCCAGAGCCCCTGGGGCTGCCCGCAGAGACCCAGAAGTCCCCCTATCTTCAGCTTGGTCCATTCCCAAGTTCCAGAAAAGTTCACCTGCAATCCGATGTCCTGGGGCTGGTTTCCCACAGGCACCCTGGTGATGCCGGGGAGGTCAATGAGGGTCAGATCCGGAACCTCAGGGGAGGTGATCTCCAGACTGATGAGCTCATGGCTGATGCTAAGTCCGTTCCCAGCTATGGTGTTCTGGGCTGTAGAGGCCGAGAGAGGGGAAACCCAGAGTCCAGATTAATGACCCATCCAAGCAAAAGCAGTTGTAAGAGCCTCTGAGAGGCCCTGTGCTTAGGAAACATGTCACGGAGGCCTGACGAGTGGTCTCTGAGGCCACTCAGGGCGCCGTTGAACACACAGACCGCCCGAAAGCCTGGAGGGAAACACCACATGCTCACAATGGGGTTACGATGGGTTCTGTTCTTTTTATGCTTTTTTAACATTTCCCAGTGAGTGTTGTAGTGTCTTCAAATACCTCCCCAAATTCTTCCACGCTCTTCCCTCCAAAAGGTGAACCCCTGCGCCAGGGCTGGACGTAGGGACCTCTGTCTAAAGACAGACATGGCGGAAGTGACAGTGTGTGACCAGCAATAACGACACAGGGACCGCCACCTGCTCTCTTTCACGTGGCTCACTCTGGGGGACGCGCCAGCCTGTCCCAAGAACACCAAGTACCCCCACCCAGGTGACAGGTTCAAAGACAGAAGAAATGTTTCTTTTTGAGCTGGACTCGAGCTCTGCTGGTGCGGCAGGACGGTTTCCGACCCCCTGGAGGGTGGCCAAAGGACTGACAGGCTCTGGGTCAGAAACGGAAGGTGCACACAGTTGTCACGAAAACCAAGTGTCAATAAAGATGGCCCCTCCGTGCCACGGACGGGAGCTCCCATCACATCCGCAAGCTAAGACTGGCATGGGGAGGGAGGACAGGCATGCGGATGTGGGCATGAGAGCTCCGCAGAGCAAATCTCCCGGCCGGACGAAGGTCGTGCGGCAGAGCTGAGAGAGTACCCCCCCACACCCCCACTTCCACCATCACGCCCAGCTCCCTGCTGCACATGCTCCTGGCTTGCCTGTCACCCACAGTGATGTCCAGATGCCCTTGGGCAGGCAGGGGCCACCACACATGCCAAGGGGATCTCGCCCCTTCCTAGGAGCACCCCTGTAGGCGAGCTGGAAAAAAGCAGTCCTCCCACAGGCTGTTCATGTCACAACCAGAACACGGACCAACTAAGATGTCTCATGCCTATGTGCACGTGGGGCCCGAGCCGTCACAGGGAGCCCCATGTTCGGAGGCCCCCCCCACTCCGGTTTACTAATCTGCTTTCACAGTCTTGAAATTCTGAGTCATTCTGAATGGGGGGTGGGGTCTGGGAGCCTGACTTTGCGCTGAGGCCCCGAGTCACGTAGCTGGCCCTGCTCGGCGCGTAGTGTCGTGCACTCTGAGCGCAGAGGACCCATCGTGGAGCCTGGTTCAAGTCCGGATGCTGACTGGGCGGGTCTGGGGTGTCTCCCTGAGACTCTGCAGGGCCAACAAGCCCCCAGACAGAGTCGCTGCTGCAGACCAGGTGCCACCCTGAGGGGCCAGGGGCCGGATGGCCTAGGGAATCCAGAAAGGAGAGGAAGCTTGGATGGTCTGGGGGAGGGGGAGGGGGGTACCAACGGCAAACATCGTGGGACACGCATGCCAAGGACAAGGACACAGAGGCCGCTGGTCACCGGCTCAAGGGGAAGCATAGAGACATAAGGACGATGCTCCCCCATCACCTGGCCTTGTCCCCAAGGGTGGCCTCTCCCCTCAACACCTCCCTTCCTCCTCCTCCTCCTTCTCTTGGAATTAGCCACGGAGTCACCATGCAACAGAAAGCGAGTCCTGGCGCATCAGGGCTGGAGGACACTTCTCTCTCCAGCAGCCTGGTTGGGTGGTCGTCAGGGGTGAGCATAAGAACTGGGGGCGAGACTTCTCCGTTCTGGAGGAGACCCCTCTGCTGAGCCATTTGAGGCCTGCAGACACGAGGTTCTCGGGGAGCTGCGCCCGGGAAGTCACGGAGAGAGGCTGTGTTTGTTATAAGTCACATGGAGCCCCCCACGTCCCGAATCTGCTTTAATAATCTGCAGAGCAGGGGCTCAGGACAGCGGTGACCGGGACGGCAGGGGGTCCTGCAAGGGGCACTTCCCGGAGGAGGGGACAGTGTGCAGCAGGAGGACAGGCACAAGAAGAGCCTGGGAGGAAGAGGCCCGACGACCAGGAGGCCGAGAAGGAGCCAGGATGGGGAGGGGAGCGGCCCCCAGAGCCGCACCGGCGGGAACCCGGGGCCTCCTACCTTTGAGGATCTCCGTCTCCACCTGGGATGGGTCCTGGAGCTGGAGCGCCGTCTTGCGGTAGCTGACCCGCCCCCTCCACGTGCCCTCGTGCCGCTGTTTCTTCAGCTTCAACACCAGCGGGCACCTGGTCACGGTTCCTGAGAGCGCCCCACACATCCTCAGTTCCCTTGAAAAGGAGGGGTCGCGGGTGCCTTTCCCCTCGCCCCTCCATGGAGCTGCCCCAGGGCCCTGTGCTTCGTGGTCACTGAGCCTCCAGGCTGACCACGGCCGCTGTCCCCGCCGTGCTGCTCTGGAAGCCACACCAGCCCGAGCCGAGGCTCTGCGTGTCTGAGGGCTCCCTGGGACACCTGGGCTGGAGTCCCACCTCCGGCTTTGGCCGTGGGACTGGCCTTTGTCCAGGTGGCCGCAGAGGGCAGAGGTCAGATGGACGTGTGGAGCGGTGAGATCTGTCCCACCCCCTCCCAGCCCCTCACACTTGGGGGTGGAGGGTGTGGAGAGAAGGCAGCTAGAGGCAGGGCAAGAGTCGGGACATCCTAGGGAGGGGGTTCAAGGGCATTCTTTGGGTGCCGTTGGCGCAGCCAGAGCTCAGACAGCCTGGAACCGCCCTGAGCTTCTTGGGGCGGGGCGCTCCTGTTGCGAAGCCCCGAGCACTACACGTGTCCTCTCTATTGCTGGCCCTATGAGGGCAGCATCATCTCCTCGCCCAGCCTGGGGACAGGCCCAGAGTCACAAACACGCCACTGGCACCTGGACCCTCCACCATGCTGCACCTCTCCCCAGAATGCGGAGCCCAGGGCAGAGCAGACGAGCGACTGCTCCAGACCCTTCCTCCCTCGTGCGCCAGGTGCCCGGCGGGGCTGACCGGGACCTCACAGGACACCCTGGAGTCTAGGACTGGGCTGCCAGGGGCCGGGAGAGGGCGCAGGCCGGGGTGCCTGGTGTGGCAGCTGCTGGCAGGGGCTGTGCAGGACCTGGGCAGCCCTCTGGGGTCCCCACACCCTCCTCTGTGCCTGGGGGCAGCCCAGCTGAGCCGGTATGGGTGGCCCCCAACCCCTGGGGTGCAGTCGGGTCTGGGCTACGGCAGCACTGGCAGGACAGGGAGCAGGGGGAGGGACCCGGACGCAGCCTCCCCCACCAGGCCTGGAGGGCGCTGTCTCTTCCCTTCCCCCTTTCCTTTATTTTATTCAATCGCAAACGTATAGCAACCTCTTAACTCTACACACATTTTATATATTTTTTTTAAAGGAAAACAGTGTGTCTTATCACACTATGATCCTGGCTAATCACTTTTCCAAACATTGAGAAAAATTTTTCACACATCCCCTGAGACTTAGAAATTCAATGTGATCAAAGAAAAGTTTCTGCGCTCTTAACAGAGACTGCTAGAAAAACATGCAAGGTCCTCGGGCCTCGACTTACCCAGGCCCAACGAGAGCTACTGATGTGAAAGGGGGTCAGAAACCTGGGGGCCGTGGGGGACCCCCCCCCCAGCTACCTGCCAGACCAGGCCACACACGGCAGACTTAAGCCTTCCAGGGCCTGTCTCTGAAGCCCTGGCCCCCCAGGGATGCTTTGCGGCCCACGGGCAGCCCAGCTGGTTGTGCAGCGAAGCTGGGCCAGGGTCCTTACCGCTGCCTCTGGGGAGGGCGACCCCTGACAGAGCCTCCAGCACCGAGCTCTTGCCCGAGCTCTGGTCCCCGATGACGGCGATGGCGGGCAGGGCCAGGTCCTGCTCCACGCCCAGCGCCCGCAGGGAGTCGATGAGGTCGAGGCAGGGGCGCACCTTCTCCTCGTACTGGCTAGCCAGGCTGAGCTCGAGGCCCTGGAAGAGGCAGGATTCCCATCATCATCGGGAATTTGGGGGCAGAACGTGTGACGCCACTGATGTTGGGGCACAGACAGGAGGTGGGAGGGCCTCAGGGAGGTCCTCACGCTCTCTTCCTGCAGAGGCTTTGCTTCTGCTGCTGTGGGGCTAGCTGGCTGGGGAGGCGCCTCACTGAGCAGGGAGAAAGCACGCAGGGGTGGGAGTTCCCGGCCAGAGGGAGGAAAGGAGCCAGGTCCTGGGCCCCGGGGAGGGATGATATGGGGAGTGGGGTGGGTTACCAATGGCGGCAGTGACCATAGCAGCTGCAGGAAATCTCCCCTGGGAGGGAGGGAGACCTCAGCACCTGGAAGAGAAGTCCCAGGCTTGCTGCCCCCAAGATCGGGTACGTCCCAGGGGCTTGCTGGAGGTGCCTGGGAAACCATGGGGCACCGGCTTTGCTGGTGGGATTGGACCAGACTTGTGGGTTTATGGCCGTGATTGGGGAGCTCACCTCTGGCCAGCAGCTGGAACGCACCCTTCCTGAAATCCCTCTGCATGACTTACCTTTGCCCTCTGTTGGCCCCTGCTTCCTTCTAGCTGCTGAGGGTTCAGTGCCAGCGAGAAGAACTCCTTGGTGAGGGAAACGGGATCCTGCCCTCTGACCTGATGGTTTGGGGGACACATCATGTGTCCTGCTCCCTCACCAGATGGCGGTGGCTGCTGCTGGAAGAAATTCAGTTCTTTTTTTGGTTGCTGTTGAGGAAGAAACATCTTCCGCTTCTGGTATGGCCAAGACCCTGGTGGCTTTGACATTAGTCACTGAGTCAGAACTGGTGGCAGTGCTCGCCGATGCTCAGCACGTCGTCTTCTTAACAAGCTCTGCAAAGACACAGGACGGCGGAGTGGCCCACTGTCCTTGGGCAGCCCCTCCCAGGCCGGACCTTCACCAGCCCCGCCTTGCCCAACCCCACACCACGCACCCGCATGCAGACCTGGGGGAGACCTCGAGAATAAATCCGCTGACTTATTTAATCTCCTTAAATAAGGAAATTGTGTTAGTTACATTAACCTCCATGATAGAAACACACAATAAATTACTTCTCAGGGGGCTGAGCTGGAGGAGTTTGCTCTCCCGGTGAGTCAAGGGCTCCCTTTTGTCAAAGAGTAAAGGACACAGTCAGTCTGTGCACCCTTCTCCCTTGGCGGCAAGGAGGCTTGCAAGCAAATCATGGGGAGTCGTAGGGTCGTGGGCCTTGCCATGCTCCTTGGCTCCCATCCCCAGAGTCTTATCAGGCCTTATTCTTGTTTTAAGATTTTGCAAGCAAAGGGGGTGCCTGGGTGGCTCAGTCGTTAAGCGTCTGCCTTTGGCCCAGGGCCTGATCCCAGGGTCCTGGGATCGAGCTCCGCATCGTGCTCCCTGCTCTGCTGGGAGCCTGCTTCTTCCTCTCCCACTCCCCCTGCTTGTGTTCCCTCTCTCATTGGCTGTGTCTCTTTCTGTCAAATAAATAAATAAAATCTTCAAAAAAAAAAAAAAAGATTTTGCAAGCAGAAAGAATTAGGGGTCCCCAGGAAAAGAACGATGAGATACAGCTTTCTTGACATAAGAAGGGTCATTTTAGGCCCCGGCCATCCTGGGATCTGTGCCTGACCAGCACTACTTGCCCAAAGCACATTTCTTGCAGAACCTCCGGGGATATGTCAAAATTGCGGAAGAACAGAGCCCCGTAGTTAAGGACTTTAAGGGAAGAAAAGAATGTAAGAATGAACAGCCACCATCGGGCCAGGAGATAGCCTGATGGTGTCAGGGACAATCAATCAGTGATGAAACTCCCAGGGCTGGTTCAAAAGTAAAGATTGGCCCGACACACTCTTGAGTTCTCATTGCAAGATCTAAACCCCATGAGCTCGGAGATTCCAGACCAACTGGACCCAGAGAACTGATGGTGTCGTCCTGGCTGGCCCTGTGGCTTCCGTCACTGGGGACCTGGACTCTGTCACTTAAGATGGCTTTTGCCCCAAGCCCGCACTGTGATTGCCACTGCACAAGCCCCGTCATGAATGTGCACGTGCCCTTAGCGTAAAGCTTTCCCGGTTCTGTGGTTTGAGGAGACCCGACTTTGGGAAATAGCCCCGGCGTTCTTCTTTGGTTGTTCCAAGTACCACCTTCCCCATCCTATTCTCGGGCTTGGTTGGTTATGCCCTTTGGCTCACGACTGCCAACAAGAGGCGAACCCAGTTTCGGGTAACTGTTATACAAGCAATTTACAGCAGCACATGAGAGAGATGGTCTTTAGGGGTCCACACATTCTCTGCCTTTCCTGGTGGGAGCTCGCGGACCCTGGGAGGAAGGGTTGCAGCCGCAGACACGGAGGTGCCACAGAGGCGCCCCGGGGAAGTGAGCATGGAGAAACACCTGCTCTTGGGATTCGCACGCGGCAGGATGGGGCAGCAGGATCTGATCAAGTTAGGAGCACAGAATTGTCTTTGAAAAGATGGGGACCATAAAGGGTGGTGCACAGGACAGGAGCAGACAGGAGGGACAGGAGGAGCGTGCCAGGGGAGAAGCACAGGCAGGGGAAAGATGGCTGGTCCTGCGCCGGGATCACCGGGGCTGCCCCCAGAAGAGAGGGTTTCCTTCCTTCCTTCCCTCTCATTGGGACCCTGCCGGGCCCCACTCCCAACTAGACCCTGCAGGGCCAACGGGCTGGAATCCGCTTACAGGAGCTGAGCCAGCAACCCAGAGGAAGAAGGAGCCCCAAGGGTACGCAAAGAGTAGGACGCAGGGAAGATCACGGCCGAGCACAGAAGGAGGCAGACCAGAGGCGAGGGTCCCTGGCTCCTGAAGGAGGTGTCGTCTGGACTGAGGGACAGTGGATGGGGAAGGGAGGGAGTTGTTTTGCATCGTCCCTGGGCCTCTGCCTGCATCCTTGATCACTTCCAGGGAATCCTCATTGGATGGACGATGTTGCTTGTCTCCTTCCCAGCACGGGACAGAGCAGGGGTGTGGCTGGACCCGAGGACGAGTCAGAAAGCCCGGGCCATAGACAGCGCAAGCTCAGAACGGTAGCCTGAGCTCAGTCCCCACACCACCCCCCACAGCCTCTGTCCACCGTCCACCCAGTCCTAGAGCAGCCGGGGTAGAGGGACCCGAGAAAGCGACCTCATCCCATTAGGACTGCCTTGCTGCTGGGTCCATGGAGACAGTGCCCCCCCCCCCCCGTTGAAGGCACCCTGAAGTTGTGACGAGGTTACCTACATCACAGGTAAGCCTCTGAGTGACATGCAGGTGAAGAAAAGGCATTACCCAGAATTGTCAGGCGATGGTTCCCAAACTGTGTGTCAGGGCACCCTGAGGAACCTCAGCAAACTTGCAGGGGCATTTGTGGTGTATTTAAAATTTCTCAGGGGTTCACAGAGACACCTGTTGGACACCACACAACCTGCTATTACTGAGTTTTTGGACCTCACAGCAACAATTGATGGATAGGCTATTGGTCAGGGGTGAAGGGGTTAGACTCCCCCCTCCGCCCCCCCCAGTCAAGAATGCACCACTTTGGCTCGCGGATTATCTTGGGCTGAAGGCAACTGAGACCATGCGGCTCAGGAAAAACTGTGCCCCTCCCTGCACTCCATAGGGGAATCCAAACTGGGGGTCTTTCCAGAATAAGGGCGCTCAGCAGAGATACATTTTATCTATATGTCGAGGCAACCATCTAATCAGCAAACAGCTGCTCTTGTTGCCCCGTGAAGTGCGTCCCTTCCCTCCGAAGTCCCAGACCCCCGGCCCTTCTCCTTCGTTCAGGATGCCATGTGTGCCCCCTGTCGCCTGACCTTCTGGAACGTCCATGCCTGTGGATTCCCCGTACACACGCTGTTAAATTAGATTTTCTCCTGTTGATCCGTCTCATGGAGACATGATTCTTAGTCCAGCTACAAGGACATTAAAGGGGCAGGAGTTCTTGCTCCCCCAAAAGGGGGCACCACCAATGAATCACGGAGACACTCAGGGTACCCTAGACAGAGAAAGTTTGGGAATCTCCACTATGAGACTGAACCCAGACCGGGGGATACCGAGGCCGGGTGAGGCTACGTGTGCCCTGAGAGGCGAGGAAGGAGTAGGGAGGGGGTGGTAGGGGAGATGGACAGACAGATGGGCTGGGCGGGAAAGGGTCCGTGATGCTGCTCATGTGCCCTGCGGTCCCGGGAACCCTATGATCTCACTTACAGCGTCCTGTGTTTATCAGACATGGGAAGTGAAATTCAGACAGGCTGAACAGCTGGGGTTCCATCCCTGCCTCGAAAGTAACAGACTCGGGATTCCAACAGTGGATTATTTTGACAATGAGGAAACAGTGAAGTTATTCACATTTTGAAAACACGTCACAGGGGCACCTGGGGGGCTTCCGTCGATTAAGCGCCTGCCTTCGGCTCAGGTCATGATCCGGGGGTCCTGGGATTGAGTGCTGTGGTAGGCTTCCTGCTGGGTGAGGAGCCTACTTCTCCCTCTGCCCC